>NC_035447.2:36371373-36710140 GCF_002127325.2 Helianthus annuus | reverse complement strand
GGAACCTCTTTGAAAGGGGTCTTTTTCTGCAAAGCATGGACGTAGCCGGAATGCAAACCCGAATTAATGCCCACCGCGCTCATTGCATTATTGACTCCAGCCACGGCAGCAGTCATCTCCTTACCCTTGTGAATATTCTTTGCTAGAAGCTGGGCTCCTTCCGTAAGCATCCAAACTTTTGTCTCGCGGAGATCATCCACTTCTGTTCTCAGAAAAGCATTCTCGGCCTCCATCTCCCCCAGACGATCCTTCAAATCAGCTTCCCCTGTTTTAAGCGCATCACGCTCTGGGAAAAAGTTAGAAAAAACAGAAGAAACGAGAATTTAGTAAAATGGAAAGACGGACGTACCAGCCATCATGCTCTCGTACGCGAGACGAGCGCCGTTGAGAGATTCTTCCATCTTCGCCAAAACCGTCTTATGCTCTTCATCCTTTTGTTTCATGGACTCAGAAAACACTTTGAACTCTGAAGAGATTTTATCCCTGTCTTCAGCAGCGGCCGCAGCAGCCGCCTACGACGATTGATTCAGAGCCATCAAAGAAGTGACCTTTTCCTGCTGAGTTCGAAGATCTTGGGTCAGCTGGGCTATCTTCTTTTCCACCTCCGGGCTCTTAAGAATTTTACGTTTCAGCGAACGAACCTCCTTCTCCAAATTCTCCCGCACGGATTCCGCTTCAACCCACCTACGGTAAAGTTCCGTCACGAAGATGTTAGATTGAGCCTGGTTAGTCAAAACTGCGGCCCCCAGATCCGGATTCTTCATCTTTCGGCTTCGAACATGATCCATCGGAGTGTTTATATTAAAGAGCATCGTCCTAGCGGTCAAAACGTCCATCACCGTATCTTTGTTCCGCATGTCCCATTCGGGAGTAAATTTCTCCTCAGCAGTTGATGGGTCAATCTCCATATCATCCGAGAACAGATCTGCATATCGAAAAAAGGACATCAACTCAGGTCCGAACCAAGATGAGGGAAGCGAAGACACTTGATCTTCCTCATCATCCATAAAACAGTCCGGACCCAAAGATGAGCCCAAATGCGTACCTGAAAAAGTGACCACCTTCGGCTCACTATGGGCTTTGCCCTTATCCACCGGATTCTCCATCTCCATGCTTTCCACTTCGCTATCAGGGATAAAGCCACCTGAATAAACTGGAGTCGGTTTACTACGAGCTAAAGCTGCCTCCTCCCTCGAACTCTTACCCCCAGAAAGATGTTCGTCAAGCTCCTCCATCACAGTGCCTTCAGAATGAGAACTCCCTTTCGTTTTCTTCAATTTTGGCATTGGGAGAGAATCGATAGAACGTATCTGAACCAACTCACCCTTCCTCTTGCGGGATCGGATCATCAGGTCCGTATCCGCCCCAACGCTTTTGCTCTTCAAAGATGAAGGCCGATGCAGGAGGGCCTCATCCAGACTACGAATCTCTGGATCATCATCCACATCGTCAAGAATAGACTTCCGCCCAGCATGAGATCCGGACGAACCCCCAGCCTCCTTAGAAGATACCGGAATAAGGGAAACCGTTTCAGCAGCGGCTTGTTCAGAAGAATCCTTCGGAACAGAGGAAGTCGTCTCGGCAGCAGATGACGCGGGTATGTTCGGATCAGCCTGCCCGCGGATGGGATGAGCAGAGGGTGCCACCTGTTTCATGAACGGAACATCCTCCTGCTGCTCGAAATCAAAGTCAAAAGCGTCCATGCTCGGAACCTTCAAAGCATCAAGAAGCGACATTGCGGCACCTACATTTCCAAAACAAATAAAGAGTTAGCAAAACAATTAAGTTAAGGAGCCGAAGGGGGTATAAAGAACCGAAACTTACGGTCACTCTTCCGGCGTATAATCGGCCAATCCTTATCCCCCCGGGCCCATGAAAAACTAACTCGACCTAGCCAAAGGAAATGCTCGGGAAGAGGACGAATATGGGACTGATGCTCAACCAAAGCGCGACCTAAACCCTCGTTAAAAACAAAGCTTTCGTCGAGATCAAAAGACATAGACTGGTCCTTGAAACGCCACCTCATGTCCTCCGGAAGACAACGGTCATCTAACCAAAAGAAATTATCTTTCCAGTTTTTTAAACTAGACCGTTCGTTGGAGGACGGATAAGGGACATTCTTCCGGTGTGCAAAAGTGTACCAGTCTCCGGCCGAGATGAACTCATAAAAGTATCGAAAAACGTTTAAATCCGGTTTCTGATCAAGGGCTCGGCAAGAAATTTCAAAATGGTTAATACGGCTAAGGCCAAATGGATTAACCTGACAAACATGAACCCTGAAAAATTGTAAAACCCTAATCAAGAAACGGGAAAAAGGAACCCTATAGTTGGCAAAGTTGCAGACGCGAGTGTAAAAGGGGAACTTCCCTTGACGGAATGGATATATGGCTTCCGTACTGGAAGGGAGGACCGGGTGAAGATCTAGGGGAATCCTATATTCTCTAATAAACTTATCCAACTGACGTTGGGTAAGCACACTCACGCTTTCCGAAAGGTTTTCCTTACCCGGAGCCATAACTGTAAAAAGTAAAAAGGAACAAAGACGCACCTTTTTCTTTGAAGAAGAAGAAGAAGAAAATACTAGAGAAGATAACAGCAGAGAAGATGGAAAAAGAGAGGAAAAACGGTAAAAATGAAATGGTGAAAATCGAATTTATAGAAAAAGTAAGTCGGTTGGGACCAATCACATCAACCGTCGCTTCCCACGATTCCCAACAGGGGTTTCGTTACCGTCACTTGTAGGTGACCGACGGTCCAAATAGTGAAGGTCACCCACACCATTCAAAACACGCCACGTAATCAGTTCAAGACCACTCCCGCAGTGACACGTCATCTGAGCAAGACAAAAAAGCTTGAAACAGTAGTTTGCCAAGTCTTTACAAAAGACTCCCCAAACTAGGGGACTTGAAGACACATGTCCGAAGCCGGACATGATCCCTGAGACGAACCGGACCCCACTTGGGCGGACATCTAAAACATGTCCGCCCCATATCAAAAAGCTCCGAAGACGAGCCCCTGTTCAAGTGCGTCCGGACGGACGACGTCATCTCAGTTGACTACTATAAATACCCCTTCAAGTACAAATCCAAGTACGATTTCTCTGAACCTTCGTCCCTATTTTCTCTCTCTACTTTCTCTCTCTACCAATACTTATCCTCACGCCGGAGGGTGGTCGCAGAGGGGCCCTCCCATCTCTGCGACGAGCCTAACGGTTTGCTGTTTTGCAGGAACCTTTCGCAATCCTTGACAAGATCCAAATCCTCATTTACAGGCTTCGGCCTAGACTTGGTTTTTTGGTTCTTCAGAAGTGAAGGTGGTTATGGTGAACAAGTGATGTTAACAGAGAGGGTGAGTCGAGAGGATGCGAGGGTGTCGAGATGTGTGGATGTAACGGAGGAGAAAGGTGTGGTTTAAATAGTTCTCCGAAGGTCTCGTAATTTCGGAAACGGGATCATGATTTGATCCGTAAGAATGGTAATTGCTCAGAAATGGAATGATTGGTAATCGAAATGGAAGTCTGATGATTCTTGCCGAATTTAATCCGATTCATCGCAAAAGGAAAGTCAATGGCGGTGTGGATTCGTTTGGCGGCAAAGTGAAGGTTTCAATGGCCGACTTTTTCGCGTATTAAGAAGGAATTGATTAATGAATTTGTATCAAAGAAAGCTGTAGTGTAGTGGTTTGTTTGTTCCTGGTTGTTTCTGAACCAGGTGTAGACCCGCGTTCGAGTCCGGGCACAGCCAAGTTGTATTTTTTTTGGTAAAACTTTAAAAGGTTTGCACTTAGGTCCTTGTACTTCATTAACTTTACTTAACCAACATAACTAACTTGATTAACTTATACTAACATTTGATGAAACTTAACAAACTAACTAGATTATAAAAGTAAACAAAACTTTTAATTTTAAAGTTGATTAATTTAATTAAAATAAATAATTAACAACGTTTATAAACGGATTAAACTAATGATATCTTTCAACGATTATTTATTTCGCGAAAAAAAATTCCGAAGTTTAAAGTTTAGGATCCGAATTTTTAAAACGGGTCGGATTTTGAAACCCGGTTTGACGGATGTTACACCCCTTCAGTCCCACTGAATGTCTGTGGCTTACAATCCATGAACGTCTTGAACGTGCAAGCAGGCGGATTGTTTTGATTCTGATTCGCTTGCTGACCTAATGGACGAAAGGAAATACAACACAAGGGTAAGAGTTGTGTACGCGACACAAGAATAAAGAGTATTTGGCACATGTCGTACTAGCTTGGTAGGCTGCCAAAGCCTCAGCCACACGGGTGTTAATCAAGTTTGTTAGCTCGGCCTGTGTCATCGCAATGTGACCACGCCCATGGCCTCGTCCACTCATGATTCTATACAAGCAAAGAGGACAGGTTAAGAGTCGAGATAAGGTAGGAGTCAAAGCTCACGAAGACTTCTACAGACTGCTAAGTTTACATCAATCAACAGAGCGGAACCCCTTTCACACTCGTTAAGGCTTACTGGGACTCACATGCACCCCACATTATTATTATGTGTGCACCGATAATAGCAATGTGATTTGCATGTTTATCTCAGCTCCTCCCAACTTATGCTAAAAGGTTCCTCAAATTTGAGTAGCAAGATACAAGACACCACAAAACATAAACCACGGAGGTCTAACAAGATGTCACACTGTGACTCTATCAACTACATAACTTAGGCAAGTACACAAGAGTTCAGTCTGTAGTGCTAAGTGTGCAATCACATGCAACATCATACAATAGTGTACTCTAGATATGCTTATGCAATAAGTAAACGAGAGACGAACCTTGCAATCTGGAGCTGAGTGTCATGGTCGATTTTCGAAGTTGTTCGGTTATAGTCTGGTTTTATAAAAACGTTATAAAACCTAGTTCACTATAACCAGTGGCTCTGATACCAAACTGTCACACCCCCAAAATACCACATGCGGGAACCCCCGCAGGGCGTGTGACGTACAAGGATCCAGCCACTAATCACATTGAACTATAAACAAATATTTAAATAAAACATTCCATTCATTTCAAAATATAATTCCAAGTCATAAGTTAAAACCAAAGTAAACGTTCAGCGGAAGCATAATGTAAATTGTTAATCAACTGTTTTCAAACAAGTGTTCAAAACCAACGAAACAAATATCCAAGAGTCTCGACCCATGACCACTCCAGCACTCCCAGATAGCAAGTCCATAATCAAGAATCTAATGACCTGCAAGCATGCAGACAAGTGTGTCAGACAATGCTAGTGAGTTCGAAATTTGTTAACACGTTTTAGTTACCAGATATGAGTACAAAACAATTCAGAGATTAGATGTTGTTATTAACTTGATTACCGCAGATGGCTCCAGATTATTTGCCTAAACCCCAATGCTCTATCACACATTGGTCAAGTGATTAAGGTAATTAATTCACGACCGTCCTCCCCGGTACGGTGTGAGGGTGCCAAACCTAATAGCGCTATGAACTAATAACCCCGTTGCCTCCCCGGCAACCAATCGGTATATGATGGGACTTAATGATAGAAATGAGTGTAATAACCAACATCCCAATAACCCGACGTTCCTCCCCGGAATGATTACCAGATGTCCCTCCCCGGGACGCATGCTTGGAAAAAGAGCAGTGAACTCACCTTGGTTTGCTCGGTTTGCTAAGTTACTCGTTTCCAAGTTAATCAACCGACCCTACCATGGTTACCAATGATTATCAGTTTCACAATTAAACAAGTCATTATTTTCACACAGATTGCATTTCTCACAAGATCACAGTATATCAGGTAGCCAATACAACCTTCTAATGCAAGTTCACATCTCATGTGATTGTCACATGTAACACACAACATAACAGGTGGGTTTGTTATACCAACTAATCGAACTAAGTTTCTTATTATCATTGGCATGTAACATGGATAGTGTACACACGCAAGTATCTATCATCATTAACATCACAGGCACCTACTGTTCAATTCAGTGACTTACACGGCGAAACACCCCTTGTGACGAAAGATCATCTTTCGTCGGGATGCCTGTCGACGAAGGACCCTATGTTTCGTCGGAATGCCTGTCGACGAACAACCCATGTTTCGTCGATATGTGATGTGATGAAAAACTATATGTTTCGTCGAGCAAACAGTTACAGATCCAATGGTTACAATTCGACATGTTCTAGAACCCTAATCATCATCAACAGTTACATCATGATCATCGATCAATCATCCAATTCCCAATTATCATCAACATGTAACAAGGGCCTTAACAATTCGCATACTCGTATGATCATTATTATCATAACAGTCATTCAATTAATACCTACTTATCATTCTAACCAAACAGTAATCATGAGGATCTACAAGAACCCTCAAGACTCCATCAAACTACCCTAACTAGTAATACGGTTAATGAACGATGAACATTATGCACACAAGATCCAACGTATTCATACATAATCATTACAACACAAATCCACGTATCGGATATAGATCCAATGAACAAAACAAAACACTAACCTTGATACAAGATAAAACAACAGTAGCTAGGGTAATTAGACCAAGAAGATGATGCTTCGAGAGGGTTTGCTGCCTTTGTTAGGTTTAGAGGGAGTCTAGGGTTTGTAATATGTCAATTACGTGGTATAATAGGACCCTCTATGCAATATATACTCAAGTCAGTGGATTGGGCCTCTCCTAGGCTTCGATGACAACTGGGCCGTCGAAAAACCCAATGGCGACGAAATCCATGTTTCGTCGAACAAGCCAATGACGAAATACTTCATGTTTCGTTGGACAGTTTTCGTCGAGCAGTGTTGTGAAAAGAGTTTTTGTCATTAAAGGTTTTTATTAAATAAACAATCATTAAACTACCAAAAGCATTCCAACATAACACACGTAATACCATGTACAACGAAATATAAGACAGGTGACGCGTAAGGGAAAGGTCTTGAAATCTCGAGTTGTCACAAGAGGGGTTCCGATTTACCTGTGGAGTAGCGAGACTTTTGATTTGGTCGGTAATAACTTTGTAGGGTTGTTCAAGGCGCTATGGTTTTAGTTAAAGATTGTGACTTTACCTCGGCCAGCTTTGGTTTGCTTACGAAGGAGAATGGGAGAATTAATGGGCAGGTGGTTTTGAGATGGAAGAATAAATCTTTCCATGTGTTTGTGGAAGAAGATCGGGTTTGGTGGAGCCCCAATCTCCATGGTTCTCCTGACTTGAATACCTCGAGGTCGCCGGATCGAACGTCAGTCGTTCGGAGATGGAGGCTGGAGGAAGGGGAACAGGCGGGGAAATTGAAGAGTCGGAACCCTCGGGTTTTGTTTTGCCTTCTCAAGAACCATGCATGCATGCCTCAGATGTTGTGCAACCGACTATTGTGGGACCCAACACTTCTTGTCCATCTTCCTCTATGAAGGGGCAGGCTTCCTCATGTGGGCTTAATTCAAGAAAAAGGCCCAGACGTTTTCTCTTAGGCCTGTGGTGGAGTCTGGGTCTGATCAGGATTTAAAGGAGGAAAATGGGCAAGATTCTTTGCTTTTGAGGAGGAAGCCCAATGGAGGTAGTAAAGGGAGTAAGGCACGAAACCCTGGTAGGGGTCGTTTTGTGTTTGGCATTCCAGGTGATTCAGGCAGCTGGGCGTCACATTTTCTTTTACCCGGTCAGGCCATCAATCCCATTGATGGCGTGCCACAGGAGGTGGCCTCTCAAGACGTCGAAGCTCCTTAGGTAGGGGCGGATATTAATTTGCAGAAGGAGACAATTGCGGCTGGGAAAGTGGAGAGGAACAATGTGGAAGTTGAAACAACAGGAACTATCAAAGTGGCCAGCAAAGTTGGAGTAGAACTTTCTTCTTTTAGCGAACAAGTCCGGTCACTGGTTCAAGGCGAGGTGTCATGCAAAATTCCCTAATGAATTTTCTAAGTGTCAACATCAGAGGAATGGGTGATATGGATAAAGCGCAAGGTGGATTCGTCATTTGAAACAGGTTAACAATATTTCCATCCATAGTTTCCAGGAATCGAAATTTGAAAACACGAAGGACATTGTGCTTCAGGCTTTTTGGGGAAACCCAAACTTTTGTTATGAATTGATTGATGTTGTTGACCGTTCGAGTTGTATTATCACTCTTTGGGGTCCAGTTTGCTTTCTTTGAAGCGGGTTATGAAGAGTAGACATTATTTGTTGGTGGTAGCCTGGTAGGCAGGATCAGGGGGTTCGACTGGGATTTTAACATTCTTAATATATACGCCCCTCAAACACCAGGGCGAAAAGATGATTATAGGGGAAATCCGAAGTCTTATGTCCTCTCTCCCGGGGGTGTGGATCGTTTTTGATGATTTTAATGCAGTTCGAACTCTGGAGGAGCGCAAAAATTCACGTTTTAATCCCACAAGTGCTGATGATTTTAATGACTTTATAACTCAATCAGGCCTTACCGATTTCTCTATGAAAGGTAGGAATTTCACCTTCCGCATAGGAAAAGGTACCAACACTAAATTGAGTAAGATCGATTGTTTTTTGGTATGTCAAAAGTTTATTGACCTTTGGTCGGATGCTTGTTGTACGGCCTTACCGTGGTTCCTTTCGGATCACTCTCCGATCATGCTTACTACTAACCCAATGGATTTCGGTCCATTGCCCTTTCGGTTTTTTATTTCTTGGTTGGACAGGGCCGGGTTAGAGGATATTATTGTTCAAGCGAATGAAGCCTTCTTTTTTCATGGGCCAGCTGACTTGTTTCTCGCAAAAAAAGCTGACCCATCTCAAAAGTTGTTTAAAAGATGGATTAAGGATGTCAAGGCTCGAGAAGGGGAGAGAAAAGATATGTTAGAAGCTGAATTATTCCAGTTAGATGAAACCATGGAAGATAGATTTTTTTCCAATGAAGAGGTTGGGTTAAAAGGGTAAAAGTGATATAACCACACTACCACATTGGCCAAAATCGTAATTTACTTTAAAAAGAATTTGCCCCCCCCCCCTCTATATCTCATGTTCTCTCTCTCTTCTCTCTCTCTGTTACATGCTCTCCTTCTGTTCTCTCTCTATCTCACCTCAACTTCTCATATATATATATATATATATATATATATATAATGTATATGTATGTGTTATTTATACATAGCATTGCTGTGAAACAACACAAACAACAAATCCCATCTTCCCCGTTACCAAATTCATCATCATCTTCAACATCTGATCTCCACAACCACAACCCCGCCATCTCAAACCCACCTTCATTGAATAACCCACCTCCATCTTTTCAGATTTGTAAATTCGCAAGAACCATCGTTCATGTTGATAAAGAGTACTTACGATGCATTAGTGGATGTTTGTATTAGTTTGAAGTCGATTAGAGGGGTTAAAAGGGTGCTTGGTAATATGGTTAATGGTGGGTTTGAGCTGGATATGTATTTGAGGAATAAAACGTCGTTTATGGATGTGAAATGTGGGATGATGATTGATGCCCGAATGTTTTTTGCTGAAATGCCAGAAAGAAAACAGTGATGCTTTATCGAGAGTTAATGTTCCTTTCTGATCATCGGACATATCATCGTAGTGTAACAACTGTTTCGTAGCAGGGTCGATTGCCATAAATAATTCATCGGCACTGATGCAGTTGTGGGATTGGATTGTTGACTGTATCACCGCTAATGAGTATAAAATAACCATTGATTACATTGTTATCATATATGAAACGTAAGGTGTCAGCGGCACTGATGCAGTTGTGGGATTGGATTGTTGAGACGGAAAAATTTGGTTGGTTGACCCACTTTGAGAGTGGTGGTGGTGGTGGTGGTGAAGATTTGTGTGGTTGGTGGTGGGATGGTGACAGGATTGGTGGTGGTGGTGGATTAAATTGAAGGTGGGTGGGTGGTTGATGGTGGTTCTTGGCGGCGGTGGAAGTGGGTGGTTGGCGGGTGGTGGTGGGTGGTTGGCGGGTGGTGGTAGTGGTGGGAGGTGGTAATGGTTGAGAGAGAGGAGTAGAGAGTGAGAGTTGTTTTATTTTTTAAATAATATTAAATAAATAGGCAAAAAGACTAAAATACCATTTTGTAATTTGATTTAACCAAAAAATCTAACTATATTTGGCATAAAGGACATAACGTGCAAGATTTTGAAACATTAAGTACAAAACTTGTCAACTTTTGCACTAAAGGACACCACCTGCAATTTGGTGTAAACATAAAGGACAAAACTTGTAATTTACTCCTAGTTAAAAAGTGAGCTTAGCTCGGCTCGGCTCGTAACGAGCCGGATTGACTCGGTTTGGCTCACTTGATAGCCCGGCTCGGCTTAGCTCGGATTTTTTACTTGTAATATATTTTATCATTATATAGAATATAATATATTACAAAAATTGATTATCATTTACATGTATTTATGAGTGTAATTTGATACCTATGGCATATTTGAAGGCTTATTACCATGCTAATGAACTAATATTGTATTTTATTGAAATTTAAAACTTATTTTGTATTGTTAAACTTGATTTTGCTTTGTAATGTATTAGGTCGGACGTATTTTGGATATTTTTTTTTTTTACTATTGAATAATATTTTAGAATACTAAATCTTAAAGCCAGCCAATCCAAGCTAGAGGCAGCTCGGCTTGGTTTCAAATCCGACCCGAGACAACTCGGTTTATAATCGAGGCCTACATGAAGGGTATAATTGCAATCTCAGCACTCACACCCACTAACCTCTCCAAATCGGCATTACACCAGCTATAGTTGGTGAACTGTTTAGCACTCGTGATTTTGTATGATATGATCTAATACCTTGTACAATGTAAGGTTGAATGCTTTTATGTAATGAGACTTACAGGTGTAAAAGCACAGGTGGGTGAGTTCTGCTGAACAAGCAAGTGTTGAAACAGACGGTTAACCTACAACTTTCTTATGGTAGTTATTGTTTAATGTTTCAGGTTTTTGTTGTGGATATGATATTATTGCACCTTTCGTTCTTATGGTAGTTATTGTTTAATGTTTCAGGTTTTGGTTAATTATGCAAGGTCGTCTAAAGAGACATAAGAAGTTTATAAAGAGGTGAATTTTTAGACATGTACCTAAATCTTTTGGATGTGGGTCTGACTTAACGCATACATTGGTGGCGGTGGGTTGTGGTGGTGGTGGGTGGTGGCCGATTGTAATAATAACGAAATCACATGGGTGCATATTGCAAGAAGAAAATGGTATAAAAGTCATTTCACACTCATCATGAACAGAAAGTAAACAGAATAGCCACAAAATAAACCACATGGGTGTAAATTGCAATGAAAGGACAATGCGTGTGTGCGGCACAAAAAGTCTTTCTAAGTGGGAGGCGGATTGAAAAGTGTCACAATTTCACAAACCAAAGGGAGGGAAATTGTAATTAACTCAAAAAAATGAACGGTAAAGTTGATATAGCCTACAATTGTTCGACTTTTTTCAAGTTTCCGTCATATTTTAAATGTCGATAACATTTTACGCTACATTATTTTTCAATAAACATTGCACATTAAATTAGGTATTTAATTCTCTTAATTTGAGTATACGGTTGATAAATTTATTTAAAAATAATTATATTTTTTTCTCTAAAAAAGTCATTGTGTTGTGCGTGACAATGAGTAATTATCATCCGTAATTGTAATATCACGTGCGTTGCATAATTATTTGAATGCGTGATTATGTAACTTTTGTGTCTCGACGAAACTGCCCTTCGCTCCAAGGACATGTGTTGCATCCTGGGGCCGCCGTACGCTTTGTACAGTAAGAAGGCTTTGTATATTAACTTACCGTTATATATCAATCCTCTAATATTTTATAAACAGCAAACCTTTTGTTATTTCTTATTTTCATTATATATATTATAAAATAAATATTTCAAGTTGTAATATATTTAATTTATTAACGACAAATTTCTTTTATTTCATTTCGTCTGTGGGACTTAAACCCAAGACCTTTCGTTTCCTAAATCCAGATGTTTAAAGACTTTGTCTTTACCAATTAACCACCACCTTAAAATATCCAGCTGATACATGATCATGAGTCATGACAGTCACCCACGTTTTTGATTTACAAGACCAACTGGACAATAAACTTCAACACCATCATCTCCGCTCCAAAAACTCCCAAACCCGAACTCACCCTTCGTAGACAACTCCTCCAACACCTCTTCAACCTCATCCATACACCCATCGAACCCATCTAGCCGAAAACCATTGGCTCGAGCTTGAACCCACATCAAGTTTCTTGGCTTTCGACTCCCCACAACTTCCTCCGCACACCGAGCCACTTTCATCCTCATCATTTGCCCACCATCTTGCATTTTGTTCCTTAACTTCCTCTTCACATAATGTTTTGTTTTCTCAACCAGTTTGATGGGAAGTTTGAGCAACAAGAACACGAGGAGTTGTAGCAACAAACATTGGCAACAACAAGATACAACGAGACAATCCGCTCCAATCATGTGCCAATCTTGTTGTTCCATGGTTTGAATTTGAAAGAGTTAGGAGACTGAGGAAGAAAACAAAGAAGATAACTCATTTTCTTGTGATGAAGATGGGTTCCTTCTTTTCTTGGAAGATGATGTTAAAAAATTGTGGAAACAAAGTGTAGTGTTTAAGCAAACATGTGGTGTTGTCTATAATATTGTATGATTGCTTTTGCTACATTGATTCCATCATTGGGTAACCTTTAACCCAACTTTTGGTTGATTCTAGGAGGCATCTTGTATCTTAGAGAGCATCTACAATACTGGTCAAAGTCCAAAATCCAGACTACCTAGTCAGCATGCAACATCATTTCAAACCGTATTCTTTTCCTTCAACACTAAACCATTCCAAACCTCCACATCACTTCCCACTTTTTACACTAAAAAAAAGGTTTGTTAGTGTGTGGGGGCCACCATTTCAGACCGGACTAGTCCGGTGGTACAAACGGGACCACATGGGTCAAACTCCCACAATGCATGGTGGTCCGGAAGTTCGTGGTTTGGATTTCGGACTTGGATTACAGATGACACGTTTATGCTCTTAGTAATGGTGACAAAGAAAATGTATTAACTAAACTAACAAAATAAAACCACTATTTAAACCAACCTTTATATATTTCTATCTTTTATAAATAATATTATATACATTTTATATAATATAAAAGTTCTTTTATTATCTTTTATAAATAACATATTATTTGCCTTTCATTCTCCTATATAAACTAGTTTAATACTTGTCCGGTAGACGGGTATTTTAATGTCATAATGACATATACTTTTTTTCTTTGCATTCTAAACAAAAGATGATGACAGGGTATGTATATGGCATTGTAAACAACAACATTATTTGATTATAAAGAAATATATGTTAGCTCAATTAACAGTTCACAGTCCAATCCAGATAGTTCAATGTTATATTAAGTCTTTATCAGTGTGCCATTCCCTTAAGGATATAAGTCTTACTAATTATTAAAATTCTATTTGCGGAGTTTGACTTGTACATACATATTACATAAGTAACCAATACAAGAACACACATGCCAAATGGTACATTGACCTTTTGTCATCATAAAACTTAGAAGATGGAGGTGTATAACAAAATAATCTGATTGATGCATGCACCCATGATTTCTTATCTCGCCATACACAATATGTAATTCAACAAAAAAAAAAATACATTTTTTTCATCAACAAATTAGATTCTTTTATTGTAGAATGAGTCAAGTTTCATGTTCCACAATACAGTCAAAAAGACATCATGAGCACTACACTTGTACAATAATTGTATAAAAAATGGGGTTGGGTAAAGAAACCCTACAAATGTTACAGAAAATATGCATACTATACACCATCTTCGAACTTCAGCAGCTCGGGTCATGGGTCAAACCCAGGGCGGTGAAAAGAATACGGATCTTGATATCTACCAGTCGGTACTATTAGTGGCCCAGCTACCTTGAGTAAAATAATCTGTGCTATAATTATGACTACCAAATGCCATCCTTTGAAACAGTTTAATCTCTGCAGATTGTTGGGCAGAGTTGTATATTTCACTTTCTCCAACTCTCATCCCATTGTTTAGATCTTCGGTCTCCAGATTCTCGAAAGCTCTAACAATCTGAGAACAAATCATAAGTGAATATGTTTAATGGTCTCGACACAAAGGTCAACTTTGACTTAAACTTTGAAGATGCGGAAGTACCTGTCCCATGCGGGGTCTTTTTGTAGCTGAGTGTCGGATGCAGGCAGCTGCAGCTTCAATCATGCGAAATATCTCGTTTGGTACAAAGTTTATGCCGAGCCTTGGGTCAACCAATAGTTTAAAGTCCTCGGTTTCAAGTGCATGACTAAGCAGTGGCCGAGCCTGAAAATTCAAATTTCAAATCTTGACCCTTTTTCTTCGAAAACAAAAGCTGGCATTAAATTAATATCTTGGCCCGATAAAAGATCAAGTTGAAGCACTATAACCAATTATGAGTTGTAAGCATTTATATACACACTGGGTCACCTTTGACCTGTTCAAATCATTGACCAGTTTGAGTTTTTCAACCAAATTCAAATGAGAACTACTACTTCCCATGTGAGTTTTTCAACCAAATTTTGCACAAAGGTAGATTAACATCTAACTAAGACATCTGTAAAAAAAAAAAAAAAAAAAAAAAAAAAAAATTTGACGAGCAGACATTTATTCGACATGCAAGTTTGATTTACACCGCTGTAAATGGTTGTTGACGTCATCAGCTCCAGAACGTTACGGCGTTGTAAATTTGGGTTACACCAACGTAAGAAGTCGTATACGATTTTTTTTTTTATTCAAGAAACCTTTAGATCAAAAAGTTCTCACAACTCAAGCGCTAGTTCTTATTTTAACCATTCCCTATACACACACACACGCACACAAAAGCGTTCATTTTAGAACCGGTAATAAGTTGAGAACCGCAAAACTGCATAATGCCTTTGTACATATTCCTTTGAATGTGATACATATTGATTTTGAAACGAGTGTCCCTATATATATGTATATTTTAGGATCTTAACCGATTTGACAAATTCCTCAAACAGATTCACTTCAAAAGCGTTCTCAATAAATAATTCAGAATGAGTAACAAAGATTAAGATCGGCCAAAACTACTTGGAAAAACATTATTAGGAAAAGAATATTCAGTATTACGGTAACTTACCCATTCAACAAGCCCCTCATCCCCCGACCGTTGAGATGCATCCACAGGTTTACGTCCCGTGATCAGTTCCAAAAGAACCACTCCAAAGGAAAAGACGTCAGATTTCTCAGACAAATTGCCACTTCTAGCATACTCAGGTGCCATGTATCTGAAACGGAACCAGCAAGAAGTTAAACTAAAAACAATTAAATATATTTTGTGGGGTACTTTAGATATTTGACATATGGTTAAATCGTAAACGTACCCAAAAGTTCCCATGACGCGTGTTGTCACATGTGTGACATCAGCAGCTAACTTAGCAAGCCCAAAATCAGAAACCTGTGACGTAAAGAATCAAACAAATATTCAACCTTGAAAATGAATTCTTAAAAATAAAAGTACGTAAAAACTCAATCTTAGATAAAAGGGCATACCCGAGCTTCAAAGTTCTTATCTAATAGGATATTTGATGATTTGATATCTCGATGAATAACACGTGGATTGCCTGTATAACCGTAAAAAGTGAACTTACAAAAAAAAAATGTAGTTTTAACTTTTAAGATATGTTGTACTCGATTTTCTGAGCACTTACAATCTTCATGGAGATACGCAATACCGCGTGCGGCACCAGAAGCAACCCTCATGCGAGTTGGCCAATCTAAAACCAGCTCCGACACTACAAAAGGTAAACACAGCATAATAAAGCAACCAAGGAAGCACTCAAAGGTAAAAATATGCGGTTATTTACCATGAAGGTGGTGGTAAAGTGTGTTGTTAGGAACATATTCATAAACAAGCAGCCTCTTGTGCTCCGAGACGCAGTAACCTACAAGTGAAACCAAATAACGATGGTGTATTCGACTAATGATTTCCACCTCAGCGGTGAACTCGCGTTCCCCTTGTCCACCTCCGATCTTTAACTCCTTTACTGCGACTTCCGTCCCGTCGGCTAACATTCCCTTGTAAACGTAACCAAATCCACCCGAACCTAAAAGATTACGCGGTGAAAACCCATTTGTCGCCTCAAAAAGATCTTCATATGTAAACTTTGATGTTGATTCATGTGGACTGTACACGAAGCCATTTGCAGACAGGTTTCCGATCTCAACTGCTGATGTTTGTATCTTTAGTAGAGCTGAAAATGTCACAAATCATAAACATTCTCAAACTCAAGCGAATGTCACAATTACAAAGTGTTACTTTAAATTGTATAATAATTCGTATAATGTACTTGACTGAGATAAATTGCCCATCGAGGTTGACAAACCATAGAGCCCATTGTGTCGAGCAATCTTTTTCTTTCGTTTGAATAGACACCATGAAACTGTTATGATAATGGTAAGGAGTATAATGCCTAGTACAGCCGTGATTCCTACGATACCTCCAGTACCAATGCCTCCATTGCTGGATGGTGTTATTGAGACTTTTGAAGGTGACGGAGCCGGTTGTCTAAAGGGAGGAGGGGAAGCTATTGTTACTGGTGGCAATGATGGATTTGTGGAGAGGGGTGGAGGAGGAGCGTTTGTGATTATTGGCGGTGATGATGAATTCGTAGGAGGTCTCTGAGATGGTGTATGTGGTGGAGGGCTTAAGATTGGTCGAAGTGGAGGCGGAACTGATGATGGTGGAGGTTGGATTGGTGGTGGACTAAAAGATGGTGATGGAGGTGAACCCGACTGTGGATTAAATGGTGGTGTGTGTGGGAATTTAGGGGAAGATGTAGGTGGTGGTGGTGGTGTAGGTGGTGGTGGTGGTGATGGAGGTGAACCTGGCTGTGGATTAAATGGTGGTGTGTGTGGGAATTTAGGGGGTGATGTAGCTGGTGGTGGTGGTGATGGTGGGGAACTAGCTGCAGGGCTAGGTGATGATGGAGGCGATGGCGGCAGTGGAGAATTGGTTGGTCGTTTTGGTGATGATGGTGGTGGAGTATTGGCTGGCGGGATTGGTGATGGTGGTGGTGGTGGTGGAGAATCGGCTTGTGAGATTCGTGATGGTGGTGGTGGAGAATCGGCTGGTGTGATCGGTGATGGTGGTGGTGGAGTAGTGGCTGGTGGGATTGGAGATGGTGGTGGTGGAGAATCAGCTGGTGTGATTGGACCAATTGGTGATGGTGGTGATGGAGAATTGGCTTGTGGGATAGGTGACGGTGGTGTTGGAGAATCGGCTGGTGGGGTTGGTGATGGAGGTAGTGGAGAACCAACTGATGGAGTTGGGGAATCGGTTGGTGGAGGTGCAGCGGATATGGGCGGTCTTGAAGGAGCTACGACAGCAGCTGGTGGAGGATCAACAAAAGGAGGTGGTGGTAAGTCTTGTGGGAATGTTGAAGGCGGTAACTGAGACGGAGCTGGTGGTGAAGAAAACAACCCCCCGGGGGACAATGCAGGATCACTAACAGGTGGAGCATTAGAAGACGGTGAAAAGCTTGCCATGCACAACACAAAAATCTAACTTTATCAACAAATTTCTCAAACAACAACTTGTCTTGCATAACACAATCTCAGAGACAAATCATCAAACACCTTCAGTGCAAAGCTTGAATGCAAAACAAACACTTGTCTTGCATAACAAACTCTCAGAGACAATTCATCAAACACCTTCAGTGCAAAACTACAGGACAACCAAATCACAAAAAATACCAGTTAAACCCAGAATCAATCTACATTCAAGAACATTTATTTAACATTATAGATCACAAATCAAGAAAGTATACCTTGCTTGTTTTTTACAACATGAAGAGTTGCCTGGAATGATCAACTTCAGAAACGTGGTTTCATTAAATCGAAGTGCAAGTGGTTCATTTTGTGTTTGAAAGTAGTGAAAATACGCCATGAAGACGAGGAAAGGAAGGTGTTTGCTTCAGTTAAACTTCAAAAATATCGTGGGTAAAATGTCAGCGTTGAATGGTTAAACCAAACCATTTTTTGAATCGGTCTTTCACCCCATTGACTTCTTATGACTTAAATAATGTCCAACTTTTAATACATGTTATATCGGTCGAAAACCACAAAAATGAATATTGGCACCTGTCCGATAATAGTACGGATACCGGTATCGAACATGTCCGGTTGGTATCGGTTCGGTTCGGATCGTTTTGTTACCTGTTAGGCAACGACAATCGGTATAGTTTATGACTCATAAACATATTTTACTTTGAACGCAACTCCATTCAAGACGATACAGGTATCCGGTGTTGTTTACGATACATAAAAAAAATATTACAACGGTTTTATTACACAAAAGTTGTCTCTGGTAACCCGGAATAAACTCGTATTTTACATCAATTGAAAGGCATAAAAACGAATTGCGGTATGCATTCCAATAATAACAATGACAGTATCGTATGTTGTTACGCAGGTATCGTGTCTAAAGTTGTTTATTTTTATAAAAATTATAGAAGGTGTATGTGTGATAACATAAACTGTGTATATAAATGTAATTGTTTTTTCTATATTTTAGGGGAAAAGATCAAATAGGAAGTTTATTTTGGCTAGGAAGTATAGGAAGCAATCTTAGCCGTTCATCATCTTTTTTAAAATTTTGGACGCGTGGGCTTTTTCGTATTTTTACATTATCATATCTTCGTTCTAATTCGATTATAGATTCTATTACCTCTCTTCTTAGTTCATCACTCTCATAACAGAATTGAAGATTCTATAACCCTAAATCGCCATCGATCGCAAATTCACCTCTTTTCAAACATTAATCTTGTTTCGTTGGTCAATTCGATAACCTCAATGTCTTCTTCAGACTCTGCTGGTATGTTTAGCTTCAATTTTGAGTAAATTTTTGTTATTTTTTCCGAAATTCATTGTTTTACGTTTTATAATTCGTGTTTCTGTTATTAATATTTGATTTTTCATAAGTTTAATTGTTATTGTTGTATAATTTAACATAATTTGTTCGTTTTGTTTCTTCATCATTTATTGCGTTTTAGTGAAGAGTTTCGTTTTATGATATTAATCAAATTATATGCATACAAACTTTTAATTTAAGATTTATGTAATATAAAGCTATAACTGTCATTGTTGTACAATTTTTATTTGTTCATCATTTGATGCGTTTTACTGAACGTATTGCATTTTATGCTTTTATCCATAATAGTTCATATACAAACTTTAAAGGTCTGTATTTCTAAATTTTTATTAACATATTTTGAGATTTAACACTTAAAACAATATAATTTAAGTTGTATTTCGTTTTATGGTTATTTGTTAAGTGTTTCAGATCACATGATTCGTTTTACTGAACGTATTGCGTTTTATGCTTTTATCCATATTAGTTCATATACAAACTTTAAAGGTCTGTATTTTTAAATTTTTATTAACATATTTTTAGGTTTATCACTAAAACATTATTATATAAGAGGTATTGCGTTTTATAGTTATTTGTTAATTATTTCAGATAACATTTCCAAGTGGGAGGAACGTGTATGCTTAAACAGTGGAAGAAAGTTTTTCAAACCTAAAGTCAGTGGATCCATTACACCTGCTGTTGGAATGTTTTTTAAATCATTTGATGAGGCTTTTGCATTTTATCAGAGATATGCACTTGTTGCAGGTTTTTCTGCAAGAAAAAATACCTCTTGGAAAAATGGTGGTGGTTTAGTGAAAATAAGATATATTGTCTGCTCAAAAGAAGGATTTCATGTTAGCAAAGAAATAGATTCTAGTTCAGTTGATGAGAATGGTAAAAAGATTGTTAGACGTAATAGAGGTTCAAAAAGAGTTGGATGCAATGCTCATGTGAAATTAATATTAGAGAACAATAATATGTTTAAAATCTACTACTTTGAAGAAGAACATAATCATATCTTTGTTGAAGATGAAGATATTCATTTCTTGTCGGTTGCCAGAAGTATCGATGATGTTAAAGAAAGTTTTATATCTGGATTGTCTGCAATCAATATTGGACCTATTAAAGCATTCAATATTATGAAAACAATGTATGGTGGTTTTGGTGAAGTTGGTGCTAGTAAAGTTGATTGTACGAATTATAGAAAGGATTTGAATATTTACATAGGAGAGTATGATGCAGAAATAGTAGTTAGGCGTCTTATTAGTAAGAAAGAATGTTGTCCTGGTTTCATATGTGATTATGTTATTGGTGAATATAGAAGATTGAAGATTGAAAGGGCTTTTCTAGGCTGATGAGCAATCAAAAATAAATTATACAGTGTTTGGTGACATATTTGGTTTTGATGCTACTTATAAATCAAACAAGTAAGTTTTTTTCATTTATTGCGTTATATATTCTATTGCGTTATATATCCTGTTCTATTTTTTCTAATGCTTTTTTAATTTGTTTTTTATGTAGGTATGATTTGGTTTTTGTACCATTTACTGGTATTGATAATCATTTTAGGAATGTCACATTTGGTGGTGCATTACTTGGTTCGGAGACTGCAGATTCTTATAGATGGCTTTTAAGGTGCTTTGTTAATGCTTTTGGAAGTGACCCTAAAGTTGTTGTTACTGATCAAGATGCTGCAATGAAGAGAGCTATTAAGGATGTACTTTCAAGAAGTAGGCATAGGTTATGTATGTGGCATATATGGGAGAAATTGAAGACAAAGGTATTAACTGCGTTTTATGATATAACAAACTGCAATTTTATATTGTTTTATTATTGCGTTTTATGTATTATACAATAAGATCCCCAAACACTTTTATCAATAGAATTACAAAAAAAAAAAATTGTGTTTTACCATCAATGCATTATGTTTATCATTTTCAATATATTGCGTTTTAAATTATTGCGTTTTATGTTTAATAATTTTATTACTTTTTATACAGGTGGTCCTGTTTTGTCAGCAAACATTGATTTTAATACAAGAATGACTCATGTTGTTTGGAATGATACTATTATTCCAAAAGATTTTGAAACTTAGTGGCATTCAATAATGTCTACTTTTGGATTGGAAAATCATGAGTGGTTAAAAGATATGTACGATCTTCGATTTGATTGGATTCCCGCTTATTACCATGGAGGGGATTTAGCTGGTCTTATGCGTACTACGTCTAGATGTGAAAGCGAAAATTACTTCTTTGGTCAGATTTGCAATCCAAGATGTACACTTGTTGAATTTTTCACTCATTTTGAGACTGCAATGGATATTCAAAGGCATGAGCATAGGAGGAATGATCATGATACAAGGTATATTTAGTGTAAGACCTGGAGTGACTTTGTATTGGAGAAACAAGCATCAGAAATATATACCAAAACAATTTTTAAGGATATTCAGATTGAAATTGATGCTGCCATTACAAAGTGTATGTCAAAGTCTCTTGATACTGTGGGTGATGTTCAATATTATGAAATAAATGATTTCAAACAGCCATGCACATCTTTATTCAAGGTATTTTTTAAATTTATATTGTTTTAAATATCTATTGCGTTTTATTTTTTCCATCTTTTATTGCGTTTTATCATTATATGATCATATACTTATTTCTGTATTATATTTATTATTCATTGAGTTTTATATTACATTTCACTAATTTTATCTAGCTTTTTAATCTTATTTACAGGTGCAATACAACAAACAAGAAGATGGTTTAAGTTTATGTTGTTCTTGCAAACGGTTTGAACAATTTGGTATATTGTGCCGCCATATATTTTATGTTCTACGGTATGATGATATAACTGAGTTTCCTAGAAGATATGTTCATAGAAGATGGATGAGAGATGTTGTTTCAATTGGATCAAATCACTGCAATATTCAGTTTGATGAAATTGGTAGGAATAGTGAAATTAATAAAGTTTATAGAGAAATCGTTGTTGCAAATGAGTATGTGGTTAATAGGCTGGTCGGGGATTTAGATGAGTTGTGTCGTTACAGGGATCATATTAAAAGTTACATTGATAAAGCGGATGAGGTTATGGTTGTTGCGCCGCCTCCTAGTCGCAAAGAAAGATTTGCTGATATTGGAGGGAACTTAGAAAAATCAGATTCTATGATTCGTGTCCCGATCAAAATAAGGACCAAAGGATGCGGTGTACAAAAAAGGATCAAGTCTAATCGTGAGATTGCAATTCAGAAATCATCAAAGATCCAGAAATCGTGCCGTGCATGTGGTGGAAAAGGACATAACAGTCGCACATGTAAAGATAAGGTTTCTTCTAATGCTATAGGTTCTAGCAATGCAATGTAAGTATGTATACAAATTCTGTCAAAATCAGATATCAATAAGAAAAAAAATTTGTCATTGTGTTTTATGATGTATAGGTTTCATCTCTTTTTGTTACCGCGTTTTGTGATATCATTCATAAATATCTGCTTTTTTTGGTTAATTGCCTTTTATGATAACAACAGTATATTGTTATTGCGTTTTATACATAGAACAAATTAAACAAGAAATGCAAGTGAATATCATAAACATTGCGTTATATAGATGATGATAGTTTTAAACAAAGATGATGTTTTCAAACTACAAAATAAAATAAAAATTACTAGCATGATCAGCATCATGGATCAAAGTTTGTTTCTTCTTCGGATGAGAACCCTAAGCTTCCATCAGGGATTTCCTCATCACTTTCAGATTCAACCCAAAGTTCAACCTGTGAGACTACTGTCTTTTGAAGCTTCTCTGCAAATTTGCTAGCAGAGTTGTTGATGATTGGTATTTCAGATAACTGCTTCAAAAAATTTATATCCTCACTGGTAGATATGTCATTTGGGTCATACATCTCCACATCACCATCGTCCCAAGTCACTGAAACTTTGAAAGTTTCCTCAATGAACTCCCAAGATGTAACCTGGGCATCTTCAGTTGCAGTTTGATTCGGATTTCCAATTCTTTTGTGTAGAATTCTGAACAGTGCGGCTGTTTGATCTGTGTAACAAGCAGGTGGTATACCTATTTCATTCATCCTTCTCAAAACATTATCATTGCAGTTTTGAAGAACAGAAGCAACGGAATGGTATTTTATTTTTTTTCCATCAAGGAATTGAAGAACGAAATTGTCTCTTTTAACCCACCAAACTGATAGTTGTTGATTAGCCATTTTAGGGTTTGTGTGTGTTGGTTATTGGTGTATTTGGTATATGATGAGAGCAATGTGAAAATAGTTTAGGGTTTTTGTTCTTATATAATGGATTGGTAGAGGGATTTGAATCAAGTGTGTTAATAATAAAAATGATTATATTTTATTTTTTTCTTTGAATTGATTGTTCAATCATACAGTATTTTATCAGGAATCCAAAAGGCTTTTTAAGGCTTTTTGTCTAATCAATTTCCTTGTCATTAAGCTATCAGTTTTTTCTTTATTTTATCTACTATTCATTTATTATTATTTTTTATAACATTGCGTTTTAGAAGATTATAATATATCATTTTTATGATTGTCATTATTGTAATTAAGCTTTTAATTTGTGTTTTGTGTTATAAAAATAGTAAAAAAAAATTCATTGCGTTATAAAGTATATTGCGTTATATGTTTGGAAATGAATAATTAGGAAACACTTTGTAATGCGTTTTAGAGTAAATAACTTATGTCAAACAACAAATAAATAGACAATGTTGAGTTATAGCATACTATTAAAATGTTGCGTTTTATATTAATAACATTTCACTATATGTATCCTTTTTATAAATTTTAAATATATTATATAAATTTTTTTCAAAATAATGCTTAAATAATTTGTTTAAAAGAAAGGATACATATTGCGTTTTAAAATAACAAACAAATAAGAGCATTTTAAATATATCATCAAAATATTGCGTTATATGAAAATTATCCCAAAAGAAAAAACATTGCGTTTTATAATAAGTAGGATTTCTAAATCAAAGTAACCAGCAAGATCAAGAAAATAATGAGTTATATTATAACCATGCTAAAAGAAAAAACATTGCGTTTTATAATAAGTAGCATTTCAAAATCAAAGTAAACCAGCAAGAGCAAGCCTGTCTTTAATCCTTTCTAAAGTAGTGTCATAAGATTGTTTTTTAAGTTTCGCACTGAGGTCTCGAAACTTCTTTGAGTCCTCAATAACATAATCTTTTTGTTCGTTGATTTCGTGCAATAATATCTTTGCGATGAACTTTCTTCTTAAATCTTCAAGTTGTGCGGTCTGCTTGTTGACTGGTTTTTTGTTTTTACCCTTCTTGATATTTGCAGATTCTTCATATTCCTCACTAAACTCACAATCCCATTTCTCGACTGCTTCACCATTATAACATTCCATATGACGCATACAGAATATACCACAGTCAATGCCGTTATCTTTTGTCCTCCATTTCATCTCCATTCTAACAGGGTTTATTCCCTTTATTTCATCTGTTTTTTCATGTCCAACAGATTTAAGGTAAGCTGCCAAAGCATTCCTCTACAGAAAAAAAAAACAAAAAGATTAGGTGGTTTATATTTGTGTTTTAAAAGCATAAGTAAGAATACTTACTGTATTTTCAAGCACATCACGATATTTATTTTTATTTGTTTCTTCTTTCGCACTATTGTCAATGATGAATATTTGTTTCTATTCAAGATTGAACGAGATCACAAAGAAATGCTCTGAAAGGAGAATCGGGACAAGGATAATTTTAAAATCCTTTATGCTTTTTAGCTTTGCACCTTGAAGAATTTTTTTCAATGTTCTTTGTGAATGCTTCTATCATCTTTTCTTCATTTTCAGTTTCTTCTTTATCACTCGATGTTAAAGCCTGCATAACATTAAACAAATTAACATATTATTGCGTTTTATGAAGGTAATAAAACATACAGCTGCGTTTTATGAAGGTAATAAAACATACAGCTGCGTTCTATAAAACTTCATTCAAACAAAGTAAGCATTGCGTTTTATGAAAGAAATAAAACTGCAATTGCGTTTTATAAAACTTCATTCAATCAAACTTCAAAATACTTCATTATACGAATATTATTTCTACTACAGAAAAATTGCATTTTATATATCTTACCAGCATTCGAATAGTACAGAAAAATCTTGGAGTTTTGTTGTCTTTTGATCTTCTTGTTTCTTCTTCATTCAAAATATATGACCAACAATTGATTACTTCTCCGGTGATTTCCAATCCTGGCCTCATTGTTTCAGCAGCATATCTATATAGAAATACATGATCTTTAATTTCAAAGAGAGTGTCCCTACAAAAAAAATAATTAAATTATAATATTTTGATTTTTGTTTTTTTGTGTTAGTGTATATAAATGATTTTTTACATCATTTCTCCTTCTGCATGGAAAGCATATCCTGATATGTTGTTTTCGTGTGTCGTTCTTGCTTCCTTCATTGCTACTTGTCTTAGATAGTATGGTGAACAAAATACTTCTGGTACATTTTTCTGTCGATCTGGTCGTACCATCCTTGTGATTATTTCTTCTGTTTTGCTTATATCACTTGTTGGTTGTTCTTGATGAACTGATTTTGCAGGTGTTTTATACGGATCTTCTTGTGGGTTGAGGAATGATATGTTTTGAATTAGATCACTGATTTCCTTTTCAGTATCCTGTTCTTCAATTCTATCAAACATTGTTTGTATTCCAGTACTTTGAACTTCTTTTTCGATTGTTTTATTTTCAGATTCCGCTTGAATTTCGGTTTGTGCAGCGTGGCGAGTAGCATCAACTTCAACTTCATTTTCATCAACATTTGAAGACAACTGAGAAATTTTCAAATCAAAGGATGGTACCTCATTATCTTGAATTTTCTTTTGATTTGATTTTTTTTCTTCTTCATATGTCTTTTTTATTATCTCCAACATTAATGATGGAGTTTCTTCGCTAAATGATGATTGTTCCATTGAAGGTTTTTCAATGTTTGTTTGCAGAATAGATGCAGGGTCATTGTCACTGATTTTTTTTGGATTGGAGGACTGGACTACAGCTGTGTTATCCTTATTGCGTTTTGCATCATGATCATTGCGTTTTACAATCAATGGAGTTGAAATGATTTGATTTTCGGTGTCTTCATTTTAGCTCAAATTTAGAAATCTTGATGGTGTTTCCATCAGAGTTGAATCAATATTAACTTTCTTGTGCTTTTTAGCTTGAAGGTTGAATTTTTCAATCAATGACGCCCATTCGTTTACTTTGTTATGAATATCATCACTGTTTGGATATTCTTCAACGATCTCATCTATGCGTGATTGGATGCTTTCAAAAATTTCTTCAAACCCTTTAAAATGATCATCCAAGGCAATCACAAGATATTCTTCATGTAATTTTTATCTTCAATGTTCTTCATATTTTCATCGCCACTTTTTGTTGAATGAATGTCAGAAAGACCTTCACTTTGATTTTGTGATGGCATGAAATTACGCAGTCGGCATTGACTGTCTACCCACAGTTTATCTTTATTTCCTATTGATGGTTTAATGAAGAATTGCCCCCATGATCCTCCACTTTCTGTATGTGTTTTCTCAGTTTTATTGGTTTTAAGTGGGTTGTTTTGAACATTCTCTTGATTCTCTTGTTCAATCCAGTCTGTTGCAGCTTTAAGCAGCGGCGGATCTACAGGGGGGTCAGGGGGGTCCGTTGACTCCCCGGCCAGCCGGATTTTCCCTTAAACGGAGTACTCGACGGAAATTTTTTTAAAGGCTTGACCCCCTTGTTTGTCTCCCGTAGGGTATATAAAGTTAAAAGAAAAAAATAGAATATTTTTGAAGTTCTCCGGCCAAGTTGCGGTGGTCCGGCGGCGGCCCTGTTTAACTCCGGCGAATTGGT
Source organism: Helianthus annuus (assembly GCF_002127325.2). Taxonomy (NCBI): domain Eukaryota; kingdom Viridiplantae; phylum Streptophyta; class Magnoliopsida; order Asterales; family Asteraceae; genus Helianthus; species Helianthus annuus. The sequence goes on along the minus strand of NC_035447.2, from coordinate 36,683,330 downwards.
AGAGAAGAAGACGTTAAGTGGTTCTGTGGATATGATTATATAGTATTTGTTATGGCCTTATGGGCTTTTAACCTAACAGACCCAATTAAAAAAGAAAATAAAAAAACCTAATATTTTATATTCAAAACAACACAATAAGATCAAGTGGTGGAGGGCTTGCATCTCTCTTGAGAGATGCAGGTTCGACTCTCACTTGGTGCAGAGTGAGGCATTGGTAGGCAATGATAGGAGACCCAGGGAAACCTGGGTTGGATCCTTGAGCTAAACGGGTTTTATCGGCAATTTCATCGTCGTGCTTACGGGCGGGTGGGTTACCGGGTTTTCCCCGGAATTGGTGGTGGACTCGGGTTACTCTCGGAGTACTCCGTTTGTCCAGTGGGTACCCCGAGAGTACTCGGGATTGAGTTTGTTGGCCGTTCAAAAAAAAGAATAGACAATCCGTAGTTGCGGCTGTGCTCTGAGCATACATCAGCTTTTTCACTTTTTCCATTGAAAATTGCAGCCTACACTCCCTAAGATGAAGTAAGTATTGTATCACATTTATTATTTATTAAAGTGATTAATAGTTGCAACCTACATCAGTAGGTTTTCTTTTTATTTGTTTAATTTTTTTTATTGTATCACAATAAATTGATTAATAGTTTATTTTAATTTGTTTATTTTTTTATGCTTTTCTATTTATTATTTAAATTACGATTAGGATTTATTGTTAATTTATATCATATCTTTTTATCATTGAATGTGTAGAAACGCACGTATGAGAAAATACTATGGTAAATACCAAAACCAAGTATGGAGACTTTATCAAACCCGTCAATACTAACGAAACTAATAAAAGAAGTCGAGAAGAAGTTGAATTATCTGAAGATGAAATAGTCGGTGAACCGGCTTTGCGAAAACCAATTAATGATTATTCGGTTAATATTGGAGAGGAAGTAAGAAGACTATACATAACGAAAGGCGCTTGTCAACCAAAAGGTCAAATCTTCCCTTCAACGAAAATTTGTGGACATATGAGAAAGTTTCATGAAATGTGGTTTGGCGACTTTGATTGGTTAGAATATAGTGCATCAAAAGATGCTGCATTTTGTTTATGGTGTTATTTATTCCCCACGGGAAATAAACATGGGGATGATGTCTTTATAAACCATGGTTTTAGAAACTGGAAAAAGGCATGTGAAAGTTTTCGTGACCATGAAGGGGGTTCGAACAGTAGACATAATCATGCTAGAGTTCAGGTTGAGTTATTCAAAGATCAAAGGCATAATGTAAACAATATGTGGTCACAACACACTAAGCAAGACGAGATTGATTATCGTATTTGGTTAACCGCTGTTGTTGATGTTATTCGATTCCTTTTAAAACAAGGTTTGGCATTTTGCGGGCATGACGAGTCTACAACTTCTAATAATCGAGGTAATTTTCTTGAACTTGTAAAATGGTATTGTGAGCATAATGATGAAGTAAATAAGGTGTTGAATTTAAAAGTTCCTGGAAATCATCAGTTGACTTCACCTAAAATTCAAAAGGAAATAGTTAATGCCTGTGCTACGGAGGTAAGAAACATTATTGTGAATGAGGTTAAAGGGAAGTTCTTTTCTATTTTGATTGATGAGTCTCGTGATTGTTCTATAAAGGAGCAAATGGCAATGGTTTTCAGATATGTGGATGATGGTGGAGAAGTGATTGAACGATTTGTTGGGGTAGTGCATGTTACCGACACTTGTGCATCATCTTTAAAAAGTGCTATTGACAACTTCTTTGCAAAACATGGTTTAACTATGTCTAGAGTTAGAGGTCAAGGTTATGATGGAGCTTCAAATATGCGTGGCGAGCTAAATGGGTTAAAACAAAAAATTTTAGATGAAAATAAGTATGCGTTTTATATTCATTGTTTTGCTCACCAGTTGCAGTTAGTAGTGGTAGCTACATCATCTGAAGATGCATCTGTAATTTGTTTTTTTATTACCTTGGGATAATTGTAAATATTGTTGGATCTTCATGTAAAAGGAAAGATTCGATTAGGCAAAAACAATATGACGATTTTGTTAAACGTATCGAGATGGGTGAAGTTTGTACAGGAAAAGGAAAAAACCTAGAAATGAGTTTAGTCCGAGCTGGTGACACTCGTTGGGGTTCGCATCTTAAAACTATACATCGGATTTTAGACTTGTGGAAACCAGTGAAAGAAGTACTTATTGCTTTGTCTAGAGAGGGTCCAGATAGAAAAACTAAGGGAACTGCGCTTAGTATGGCTGAGAAAATGGAAAACTTTGAATTTGTTTTTATTGCTCATTTAATGTTGAATTTATTAAGAAAGACAAATGACTTGTCACAAGCCCTACAGCTAAAGAATCAAAATATTTGTAGCGCTATTCGATTGATTAAAGATACGAAATATGATATAAAGAAATATAGGGACGATGGATGGCAGGTGTTAATAAAAGAAGTCACTATATTCTGTGCTCAAAATGAAATTCATATGCCTAATATGGAAAACGTCATTCCAGGACGAGTTAGAAGGACAATTGATGATGAACCACAAACATATCTCCACCGTTTTCGTGTTGATATTTTTTATCAGGTACCTTATTCTTTTATGTTTTAGTTTGCAAAGTTTAACTTATTACATTTTATGTTAACGAACTTTAAATTGTCTTCCAATTGTTTTAGGTTGTTGATCTTCTTCTTAATGAAATGAATGAGCGTTTTACTAAGTCTAACTCGGAGTTGCTTACGTGTATTGCGTGCCTTGATCCTAGAGATTCATTTCAATCTTTAGACCGTGAGAAGTTATTACGGCTTGCCGAGTTATATTCAGAAGATTTTACTCAATTTGATCTTGGTCAACTAAAGATACAACTAGATCGGTATATTTCAAATATAAGAAGTAATGAAGCCTTTTCTGGTCTTCAAGATATTGGACAACTTGCAAAGAAAATGGTCCACATGAAGTATCATATTACTTATGCACTCGTCTATCGACTACTTGAGTTGGCATTGGTCTTGCCTGTTGCAACCGTTACTGTCGAAAGATCTTTTTCCGCAATGAAGTTTATCAAGATGGATTTACAAAATAAGATGGGTGATATGTTTCTCACAGATGCATTGGTGTGCTATGTCGAGAAAGATATTTTTGATAGTGTTGAAATTGAAGCAATTTTGCAAAGGTTTCAAAATATGGGACCCCGTAGATTACAATTACCAGCTGTTAAAAAAAATAATTGGTGTATGCTATGAATTATGAATAAAGTTTTTTTTTCTATTACGACCCCCCGGTTAAGAATTTCTAGTTCCGCCACTGGCTTTATGTCACACCCCAACCGATGGCGGAATCATGGGGGCATGGCACTGAGCGAAACAGATTGTCCAGAAGTTTCCATAACAACTATCATTACTATTCAGTTTAAAATAACACGTCCCATACCGTGTCCCAAATAATACAATAATTTATTACAGATAACAACTAGTCAAGTAATTCTGTTCCGACAACTCAGATTTAAATAAAAACAGATAAATATTGTTCAAATGCCCCTAAAGACCCAGACTGACAAGATCTACAAACAACTATGCTCTAGTTGCGTTCTCCTGACAGACAACTATTTGTTGGGGGTCTCTAGAGCTTTATTCTAGCCTTGCTTTCCTAGCAAGCAAACATCTTAAACACCTGTCACATACGTTAAAATAAAGTCAATACATGTAATGTAAAGGTGAGCATACAAGTTTGATAATAGCATATAGAGTTCGAAATAGTTTACGCATAACCAGCACGTACACAGAGGAAAACGAAGCATGTTAATTATCGACATGGACCTATCGATACCAATGACTACGGGTTGACCGTCCGAGACGGTTCGCAATACATGATTACCACCGTAATCCATGCAAATAATTGTCCTTAACAACCCCCGTGAGAACGGGTGCTGAGTCCAAACTATAGTACTACGTCGTTAAGGCAGGTAGACAGCATTCCACGTGTAAACACAATCAACAAGCATTCATTTAGTCACGTAATACATGCATATTGGTTAGCATTCAAATAGTTTGAGTAGTGTGATCGATTGTGTTTTGATATAAGTAACGTATGTAACACCCAAAAGTGCTAAAAGCAAAAAGGGTTCGAGTATACTCACAGCGATTGATTGATGGATTGAAGGGAGCGCTTGAGAGTAGGGTTAGCCTGAACAGTTCGATAGCATAACGATGAATACACGTAAAATGGAAACAAGTGATGATGGGTCGAACAGCCTGGTCGATCGAACAGTAGGTTCGACCGGGTGGGTTGTTCGTTCGGCTAGACAATCCATTCAGACAGTCCGTTCGATCGGCCGGTAGGTTCGATCGGCTGGACTGTTCGAGTGGATTGTTTCTTCCTCCTGAGTAAGATGTGTTTGTGTGTGAGGATTTCAACTTTTGAAGTTTTCGTTGTAGTATTTGAGAACACTGAAGTATTCCTACCTTTCAGGTCGATCGATCGAACGGTCTGTTCGATTGGCCGGTTTAACCGATCGGTCAGGAACTTTAGTATTAGTCCTCTGTAGAATGTCACTCAATCGAACATCATACTCGATCGAACAGCATGTTCGATCGGGTGGCATTCCTATACGTCAAACGAATTGAAAAATCGACTAAGTGTTGAAGCATAGTATCTCATGATCCGAGGAGTAATGTTGACGAACAGCTGTTCGATCGAACAGTACCTCGTTCAATACCATACTTCATGAAGTTGTTAAGTGTGGGGCCACATGCTAGCCGATCGGCTGGCCTGGTCGATCGGCTGGCATGTCCGATCGGTTGGGCTGTTCATTCGAACAGCCTAACCGTTCGGCCAGCATCCTGACCTGGTCGGCCTGTTCGTCTAATGCTTGGTTGTTTTGATTATTTGACGTTATATTGAGGTAGTTTGACATCAAGCTGAACCATGGAACCTTCGTTCTTACTTGTTTCCTCTGCTCGGACAGGAATCACCCAAATCCGGCCAGTGAACAGTTCGGAACGGCGGTTTAACGTTTAACCCGAAGTTGGTGAACCTCGTAGATAGAATCCGGATCTTGAACCACACAACCATTGGAATGATTAGTGAGTTGGCTCAAGCTTCGGTTCTACCGGTTTGAAGGCATTGAGTGTAAAAGAGTTGAAAGAAAGTTGGAATTCCTTCTTTCAATCCTTCACATCGTGTAAATGTTTAGATCCTTGATAGATCCTAGTTTGTTTATGTGGAAATCGGTTAGATCCGAGCTATTCATGGTGGATTGAAGCCAAAACATGATGTTCTTGAAGAACACCATGATGACATCATCCAAGAATGCTTAGATCTTGGTGATTTCACGGTTAGAAATCAAGATTTGAAAGATAGAAAGGTGTAGGAGCATGTTTTGATCAAGAAAGTACAAGATTTAGGATGAAAACTTACCGGAATTGGAAGAAATCTGAGAAAAGAAGAGGAGCACGAGCTGGTCGGTCAGAGCTTTCCATAAATGGTAAAGAGTGACAATGACAGCCCTATTTATAGGCTCCAAAAGAGGAAAGGGCTGGCCGATCGGCCAGGCTTCCCCGATCGGACAACCTGCTCGATCGAACAGCCTGTTAGATCGGCTGGGCTGTTCGATCGGCTGATAGCCTGATCGATCAACAGCCTGGTTCGGGGGTTCGGTGCGACGATTTTTGATATTTCGATTTCGATTGAAGGCGATATGAGTTTGATAGAGTTTCCTATTCAAATTACTTTCAGTCCCAACTACTATATCTAACATACAATCATCTATACTTCACCCTATCCTTACGTTACCATTCGTCATAATTCGATTTCGATTGCATTCGATTTGTGATTCGAGTTTCGATTGATCACCACATAAAACATAAAGTAAACATGCACAGGTATCGCATAAGGCACACACACACATATAACAGCAACCCAAGGTTCGCGTAATTCGAGATTCGATGATTGTTAGATCGGTTTGATTACTGATTAGTTAACTTTATCGCATTGTTACTTCCTAGTATTCACAGTCGTTAGTCGGTTCGCGTCGATCAAACATTCGATTACCTTGATTCTTCCTTGATTACAACACTTACTACACATAATACAAATAAACATAAAATCGACTAATTATAGTCAAAGAAAGTCAAAGTTGACTTGGACTTTGACATTCGTAAACACGGGGTGTTACACTTTAAGTAAGATGTTTCCATCTTTTATATTGATGTTTGGGTGTTCTTCAGCATCTTCTTCATCTTTTTCTTCAGATTCATCTTGAAAAATTTCTTCGTTTTCATTCTCGAATTCAGATGGATAAACATAAAATTCATCCTCCTCATCTTTCTTTTTTTGTTTATTCTTTCTGACTTTTTTCTCTTTTTTCTTTTTATCCATTACAAGACCTCTCCCCTCATTTTGCGCAGCAATTTCCAATTCATCTTCAAATTCTTGTAATGTTATAGAGTCAATTTTATCAAGAGAGAACTCTTCAGTGTTTTCAGCATCGTCAAATCCTTGTTTTTTGTAAGCATATAGTATCTGTATGAATCATTGCGTTTTAAAAAAATAATCAATACTAATTTTGTTGCGTTTTATAATATAAATCATTGTAAACAACTTACACAACTAATATTTGTAACTTTAAATATATTGCGTTTTACAAAAACATTGCGTTTTACACAAACATTGCGTTTTAATAAAGCATAGTTTTAAACAAACAAACAAATAATATAAACAAGTCATTGCGTTTTGTAACATTATATACATTGCGTTTTAAAGAAACATATTTTAAACAAAGAATATAAACAAGCAGCCTAAACAAGCATTCAGCAAATATGTAGCAATAATGAAAGATCAGATTTCATACCGCTAACAATGCAATAGGTCCATTGAAGAGCTTGTCATTTCCAGGCCATTGTCTTCTTGTACGCCTTAAAACAGTCAGAATATATTCACACCAATTAAAATCCTGGGGTTTTTTGTCATTTTTCATCGATGGCAAGAAACGTTGATTAACGTTACTACTTTGCATTGCCTCTGCCATGACCGTAAAAAATATAACCAAGAAGTTTAGTTTGAACATTCTTCCAAGCTTATTTCTTGATTTTAAATGTTTAATCAAGTTGGCCGCATACATTCTCTTCAAAATATCTTTGCTGAATTGACCGCGCCAGAATTTAATGATAAGATCATTATCTTTTGGCCTCAATTTTTCCTCAATCTCTGTTTTTCCATTTGGTATTTGAAATACCTTTTGGATCAATTCAGCTGTGATATTTATCTTCTCATCTCCTGTATTTATCTGATCATTTTCAGCATCAAAGTTTTTTACTAGCCAATATCCGAATTTGCGTGGAACTGAATGCAGCTTGAATGATAGTATGCTCTCAAACCCTATTTCTCTAACAACTTTCCTTTGCTCTTTTGACAAACTTTCAATATAATCTTTTAGATTATTGACTGCACATCTTACGTTTATTTTTTTTCCGTCATAATCATAATATGGTTGTTGTTCTGGTTGTTCTTCTGTTTTATCTTTCCTCAATGATCTTTTTGGTTTTGATTCTGCCTTTTCCTTCTTTTGATTTTTTGTCTGTTTTAGTCTTGGTGGTGGATCAACAAAATCATCATCTGATACATTGAAGTGTTTTAGAAACATATATTTTTTTCATGAAATTTGTTAAATGCGTTTTATGTTACCTGAATTTACTTGTTGTTGTTTGGCAGTATGCAGAACTATAGCTCGACTAGAATTTTCATCCTTTGGATCAGAAATTGTATCTTCTGAAGATTCTATCACCACTTTCTTTCTTCTCCTTTTTTGTTTTTCCTCTTGTTTTTTAACTTTAAACAGAATAATGAAACAATGTCAATTAACAAATTTATGATAAAACGCATTAGCTAACACTATAAAGATAAAAAGCAGTAATTCATAGTTTCAAGATAAAACGCAATACTTTACATCATATTATTTGACCAACAAAAAAATTGACCCCTTAGAAAAAAATTTCTGGATCCGCCACTTAATATTGTGTTCCCGAGTTAACTTAAGGAGAGAAAAGAAAAGGTTTCTTCTCTTTCTTTTCTTGTTTCTTCGTTTCCATTCAAATTGGAAGGATGAATTTTAGTCAAAAACTTCTTCTTTTCCCTTTTTGTTCTCTCCTCTAATGAAACTCTGAAACATAACTAAAAAATATTTCCTTTCGAATCCTTTCTTTTATTTCTTTTAGTGAAACTCCGGAACACAACATAAAAGTCAAGACATAATCAAACAAAATTCTTATAAAAGACTTTATGGTTTGGTTTATTAATAACACTTAAAACTTAGAAGACATACTTCATTTATTATGTTGTTAAGCAAATTCCAACATGTATAGTCCAACCTAAAATAGTTAGTCAAGTTAGATTTTATTAATATAGACTATGATTTATTACTGCGAATGTGAGCAATGTCAGTTTCAACTTTCACTAGCGTTGTCAATGCAATGTCATTTTAACGAAAAAGTAACTATGTGTGCTCCTAATGAATGAATGACCGAGTTTTATCCTAATTTGAGTATTGTAAATTGTTTTAAAAGGACATAAATGAAAGTCAACAACATAGGGAGTTACTTCTTCATCAAGGTGAGATACCATTGACAAAGAAAGTGAAAGTTAAGAGTGTCATTTGTCACATTATTAGCATATGTTATTATTCGCCATAATTTGCCAAGTAAGACTATGTGTTGTGCGAGTTGTGAAATGTGATATTAAAAAAAAAAAAAAAAGTGCACTACGTAAGCACTAAGGGGGGGAGAGGGGTCACATTTCACGCCCAATATGGTGAGTTGTGGTGTGAAATGTGAACCAAGTCAATATTGTAAAACCTAGAACTTTAGAGGTATTTCTACACAGGTGGCCATTGTTACCTCCTCCAAGCATCACATTATTCACCTCTCCCCTAGCGCCTATAGAGACTTCCACACCCCCCCCCCCCCTCCTCCTCGTGGCGGTGTTCCTCCTCCGTGCCCCACATCACCCAGTATAATAAAGTGTCATGTAAATACAAATATAAGAAGTCAAGGCCCAATGTCCTACGATCCAATTCAAAAAATTTCAACAATTTTTAGTATAAGCCGTAAACTAATCTATTGGGTGCGGTTTAAAATTCTTTGACCAATCGAATAAATTTAAGAAACCGAACCATAGACAACCCTATATTCCAGTTGGACAAAAGTAGGGGTACTCGGCTTTAAAATGGCCTGTTGGGTTTTAACATTAAGTTAAAATTAAAATTAAAACTAAACTTAAAAATAGATTTTAGAATATTGGAGTGAACTAACGAGCAACCTTACATTGGCTTCATTAAAAAAATTTATTACAGCCGATTTCAAACAGAGTTTTTGTATATAACTTATTAAAACAAGTCTTGAATCACTAGCAATTTTGCCGGCAACGGACTTTTATATAGGCATGTTTAAATGGTTCTTGACTTTTTCCCAATAGGGGGACAAGAACAATACTTGAGTTCTGGGCTTCATTTGCCGGAAACAGCCCAAAGTAATGGCCCAACAAGTTCTGCAATTACAAAGTTAACTTCATATGCTGGTGACTAACCCGAAATCAATGGCTTTATTTGTAACAAAGTTATCAAATGTGTTGACTGTTTGGGATAAACTAACCACTACGTCAAAGTTACAGGAAGCAACACCTTAACTCTAATGGCTTTACCAATTGGATCCAACCCCTGATGTACTTGGTATTAAAATTGACTTTAGTATTCGTTTTTTCCTTCAATAGTTTATGTTCTGTGAGGAGATTACAATTTTAAAGAAGTTTTACTTAGGTGATGAGGTTGTGGATCATTTCTAGCGTCCTTACGTCGGTGACTCTACTTAGAAGGTGTTGGATTTAGATGTTCAATTATCGATTATTTAACGTTGCTATTAATGTACGATCTAAAGAGTTACACTTTGAATGACGAACAAAAAATAATATTTCATTGTCAAATAGTAAAAATCACAAAAACGGATATTAATTGTGGAAATGAGTATTTGATGAAATACTTAAGATATCCATTGTTTGTGAAACACATAATTTAGTGGAAATAATTGACATCGTTTAAAGAGTTAAACGAGTAATAATTTATAATTTAGATAATAAATTAAAAGGTTATTTTATTGAAGGGTGCGGTTCATGTAAAATGGACCTTTTTCGTGAGAAGTGTGAGAAGGCATAGGAATTGACATGTAGGCATCATGTTTTGGACTTAGACATGATGTTTTGGGTTGTTATGAAAGAAAAACACCAAACATAATAATTTAAAACACAATGCAACGTATTATGGGCGTGAAATTTAAAACACACTTAAAACACACTACTTAACGTTCAAGACATGGTGTTTTAAGTTTTAAGTCAAGAATTCATTACATTGTGTTTTAAATTGTTATGTTTGGTGTTTTTATTGCCATAAAAACCCAAAACATCATGCCTAAGTCCAAAACATGATGCCTAAATGTCAATTCCTATACCTTCTCATATTTCTTACGAAAAATGTTCTTTTTACAGGATCCTGAGACTTTTATTGAATAATAAAATAAAGTCAGAAAGTGTATTGACTAGTGATTAATTTAGCAGAGAATAATTGTTCTTCGACGGAAACGAGAAATGGTTATTATTAGATAATAATTAAAGAGTGTCGTTTTATTATCAGATAACAAAACAAAGGTCAAAGGCTTGACCGGTAATTAGTAATTAATCTTGGATTAACTACTTGCAGAGAATGTTAAGAATTGATGGGCCTAAGTGTAGATAATGGATCTATAAATAGATCCTTAATCACAAACGTTAATAAAAAGGTACAAGAGATTAGGCCAAAACCCTAGTTACCAAAAAAACCCTTTCTCTCTTTCTTTGACCCTCGCTGGCACCCTCGCCGCACAATGTCGTCCCCGCCGCCTCCGCCTCGTTTTGGTGATTCAGATCGGATCCGTCTCGCGTGTGGATTCGCATGTTGATCTTGGAGATTTTGTGATTCGGCTTACTAGAGGAGTCGTCCGTTGCATCCATCGTGCAAGTCTTCGGTTTTCGTCAAGGTTAACCTTAAACCCACTATGGTTGTGAATATATATAATTATCTGAATAGACTGTAACTAGATCGTTGGTAGGAGTTTTATCCGTGTTTGTGTTTTATTACGCTTCCACATCTAAATTAATAAAAAAAATGTTATTATTATAAAATTAGATTTTATAAATAAAACGGATACCTCGGATTCTCAATTTATTTAGTGTTGGTTAATTCTTTATTGTGGAAAAGATGCTTTATTTGTTCTTGATATTTGGAAAAGATCTGCCACAACTTTCAAAGTTATGTATTTGTTTATTGATATTTGTATTTTCTATATGGTATAGGCGGCACTTTGGGTAATTGTTCACATATTGTTGGTATTTTCTTTTTGTCGTTTTAAATGGTTTGATTATGCTTGATTGATTTGTGCCTATTATGTTGTCGTTTAAAATGGTTTGATGATGCTTACTTGATTTTAGTTTATTTCTGCAGTCTGCAGAAGATAAAAAACAAACAGTCTTCTTCTTGCAGACTGCAGATATTTGGTCCACCTCTTCTACTACAGATGTTTGTAGATGTGGTCCGCAGACTGCAGACATTTTACCTCTAAAAAAACAAACATCACCTAAGTCTCTTGAGGACCCATACGAATGAGTTTAATTAGTTGGTTCTTGACCTCATTACGTCAAACATATGAATACTTTGTGGGCACTTTGACTTATGACATAGATAGTCAAAATAGTTTGATGAAAAGAGCCAAAACATAGGAAAATATGGAGAAGGGTTCTTTGTCATAGGAAATAGCATAACAAAGATTGTTCTAAAGTGAGACATAAGTGGGGATCTAAAAAATTCTTATAGAGACAACGTTTTAAAAAGGGTAATGAAATCGAGAAAACGTCAAATTTTTCCAAAATTTACACTACACCCAGAGCGCGTCGAGGGATAGCAGGGGCTATCCGAGTTAACAAGCTAGGTCTGCCCCTAACACCACAACCACAACCTGTTGGTCTCCGTCATCATTATTGCTACAACCATTGCCACTACCTCTACCGCCCATCATTGCCACCAACCACCATAAACACAAATATAGCATGTCTATGTATCAATCAAAACTCTTTACTTGTTTTTTAAGTGGCTATTTTTACCAATCCCAATTTAACTAGAACCCATTGCAACCTTTAGACACTTTGTCTCGCCCCACATATTACCCACTCATATCGGTAATTTTGTATTACTAAAAGGGTACAACAATTTTTTTGAACGAGTATATATAATGTTACGCTTAATGGAAATAGCATGCCCGGCTTTGTGGGTTGGGCAGCCCGGGCAGACGTCAAGACCCAAAAGGTTTTGATGAAACAATGGTTAACCCGTCGGGGTTAACACGCTGGTCTCGTCAAGAAGGGTTAATCTCTTCCTCTCGAGGATCGTTGGCTGGATCGTCCGCTAGTTGGTCTCCTGCACAAGGAAACAAACCGTGACTCATAACAAGGAGGATGGGGTGGGGGGTGCTCCTTGTTACCACTCTCCGGCGTGAGAATCAGTAATTTGCTTAGGAAGCAAAGTGTGATAGTAGTAGTAGTGAGAGAGTTGTGAAGATATACCTCAAACCTGGTTTGGGGTTGGTATTTATAGCCGAGAAGGGAAGGAGGAGCTGAAAGTACAGACTGACAACGTGTTGCCCTTATGCAGGTGTGTCAGGCTTGTCGGTTGTGGAGGTGAAGCCACGTCCCACTGCAGTGTCAGTCTGTTGCTTACGTGTGGTCTGACAGGCGACTGTCATTGGTGCCACTTGATCTGCAATGTCAGTCCCACTTTCCTTGTGGGCAGGATGCAGTGTCGCGCCGCATCGCTGCCTGCGGTAACTGCTGTTGTTCCCGCGTTGTCTTTTTGGCAAAGACTGTGGGATGCGGTGCCAGGCCGCCTCACCACTTGTGGTGACTGTTGCTGTTATTCAGTTCCCTTTTATTGATAGAAGTGTTCACAGGATGCGGTGCTAGGCCGCATCGCTATGCTACACTGCTTTCATACACCAGATGCGGTGGTGCACCGCATCGTTATATACTCCAGGTAAGTCCTCTTCAATCATTGGGCATTTTGGATTCGACCTTTGTGTTCGCGCGTGTCCGCACGGACACAGATAAGTCTTTAGCTCGTGGGGGTTTTGATAAGGGTAATGGTCACTCGCGGTCATGTTGGCGCGAGATCTGGGACCATACCCCTTCAAGTCCCCCCAGTCTAGTGCTGTTTTCGTATGCAAGTTGCATACGGGAGGAGTACTGGACTATGGTGTCTAGAAGGTAGTTTGGAGTCTGGAGAAGATTCTAGGCCATATAGATGGCTGTTGCTTTTCGTAAATCAAGCTGAGAATCTGGTAGAGTCGTGTGACGCCTCTTCCATACCGGTGAGCAGGTTTCGTCTGATGCGAAATTCTCAGCCTAGGGTTTTGATCTGGTAACATGGTCTACCGCTTTCTAATGTCGTCAGGGTTGGGTGCCACCTGTTGGTGTGTCGAACCAACCTCTGAGATCATGGCTGAAGATGTCCATAAACTTCGAACCAACCTTTGAGGTGGTGAATGAAGAAGAGAGTGGGGGTTGAACCAACCTTTGTAACGGTGACAGAAGATATCCGCAGCCGCAACTCTAGTTGTAACCTCTGCGGTAGCTGATGCAATGCTGTGAGTGCCTTTGCTCAAGCTCTATGTTCAACAATTGGACATGTAATGATGAACCCTCTTTTGTGGGGTGTTCATGTTCTTCCAATTAGCTCTCAAGTAACCGCACGTCATTTGTGGTTACCTCGTTGCTTGGCATTGTTGGCCGTGTTTGGTCGAACAATGTGAGATACTTGCGTCATTGTTGGCCGTGTTTGGTCGAACAATGTGAATCTAGATAATGGTCAAATAAACATGGTCATAGGCATGGCTGTGCCCACCATTGTTTATTCTATCCAGCTTATAAGTGGGCAAACAAAGTCATAAGCAGACTTGTTACCACTGTTCATTCGCTTGTTGTTCAACGAGACCTCCTCAGGTGATTGGGAATCTCGTTCGCATTCGTTCTGTAGCCACTTTCCTTCACGCTTCAATGGGAAGTAGTTTTCCTTGAAGTAGCTTCGTTCATTCGCGTGATGACTTAGTCGTGGCTCTTCCGTAGCAACCATTTGCGGGGTTGCGTTCCGCCGCAGCTACTCGTGAGTGTCTGCGGTTTCTTTTAGAAGACTCGCTTTGAAGGAAGGTTTCTCTTTGATGTAGCTCTTGAAGGATCAGAAGTCAGGGTTGCTGATGTGCGGTCGCGTACATTCCCATCCTTTTTCCCTACGGAGAAACTGTTTGCGTACCCTCTGTGGTTGTGAACCGGACACGAGGGATTTGAAGCTTGAAGAACTTCAAGGTGATGCGGTTTACCTGTTCCTGAGATGCGGTTCTCGCAGTCCAAGGAACAATGTTGGTTCTGAGTATCTGACACACCTGTGCGGGCTCGTATGTGTCATCTCCGCATATTCCACGTGTGCTCGTGGGAATGTGAGGATATTATTTATACCCCTTTACAGAATGTAGAGATATATATATTTTTGCCTTTTTTGAGGGGTATGTAAAAAATGACATGCGGTATGGGTTATGGCGCGGTTATACAAGAGAAACCGCATGCCGCTTATATTTGGATAATGTTGTCGCTTTTTTGTTGTATACGTGGCTGAGTGCACGTGTGAGTTGTTGAAAGTTGGTAGGATTTTCTGCATGTGCTGATATGAAAGGACGTTTGCACTGCCCAAGGTCATTAATGCACTGTAGCAGGAGTGTAAATGTCTCCTTTGTCAGGCGCGTGGTCGGCCACGCGCGCGTGGTAACCGTCAGCGGGACTGTCGCCGGACACGTGTCGCCGCGTAACTCGTTCTTTTTGATCGTGATGATTCAGTTACCCCTCCGCATTTATTGCGATGAGTATATAAGGGGAAACCGTTCGTGGTTTCCCCTCACTTGTTCAAAATTTCAAAAATTTCCCGGTGAGAGAAAGAAAGTTCCTCTGTCTTCTCCGATCAATTGCTTGAAGTTTCTGGTGAGGTTTCCAAGTTCTTCGAGAACTCGTTTTCTATTCTCTGTTTTTAACAGTGTTATGGCTGAACCATCTAATCCTCACAATATGGAGGGTGAAAACCCTGAACATTCGTCGCCGGTGGCGGCTGAAGAAGATGAAGATGATGGTGGTGCACCCGGTGGTGGCCTACCGGTATTAAAGTGGTCAAAGGGTCTGTTTGAGACCCTGATGCTCAGTGTTCAAATGCCTAGAGAGTTTGAGGCTACATACCCACAAGAGGGTGACACCGGTGCCGACGCTCCGGCGGGATTTCTCACCCTGTGGGCTGACTTCTTTGAAGATGGCAACCTCCGACTGCCATTGACGATGTTCGTTGCCGAAGTGTTGGAGTATTATCATATTCACATCTCCCAACTGAGTCCGTTCGGGCTGTTTCGAATCAGGAATTTTGAGTACACCTTTCGTGCTCTTGGTTTGGAGGTTACCATTGAAAATTTCCGGCGGTTCTACCAGTTGACGGTGAACACCAGGTTCTTTTCCTTCAATCAACGATATGGGAGTACCAAGCTGATGACCCCTCCCAAGGGCATCACAAAGTGGAAGAGGAGGTTCTTCTACGTTAAAGCTGTTGCGGTTTATGCCAACATGACCTTGCGGAATGTGAATGAGGTCATTCCTGCGAAGGATATTGCTCTTCCTACCGCAAAGACGGTGGAGTGGTTTCCTAGGCTGAAACCTATTGAACTCAGGAAGCTAGATAACTCGCAGTTGTGGATACTGCGTATGATGCTGAGCAGGCCCGATAGGAAAGCGAGGCCTGTTCTGCTGGAGAAGAGCGGTGGTAAGTGTTCTTATTCTTGCCCGACTTCCTTACTTTCTTATGTGTTACTGAGTTGTAAGTGTGCTATCAGAGGATGCTGCCCTGTGGAGGATGTTTGATCCGGACTATACGAGCCGGGTTGAGTTGCTTCCGTGTGCGAAAGGTGAAGGTTTTAACCTGGACATTGTTGGCAACTTCCGCGTTCCTAAGTGCGATGTGTTGAATGCACCACTGCCGCAAGGCAAATGTATAAGTTATAGCTTCCTTGTTTTGTAAGGAAGTTCACCCTTATGAGTTGTTTGCTTAATCTTTTTTTTTTTTGCAGGTAATCTTGGGGCTCTGGGAAAGTTTGAGGCGAAGGCCTCCCGCAAGAAGCATGCGGAGAAAAAGCATGAGGAGAAACCCATGCGGGGTCGCGGTAAGAAAAAACCTGAGGGTTCTGCTGCCCCTCCTTTAGTGTCGCAGGCGGCAGGTATCCCTCATTCTTGTTCCCGCAGGTATACCGATTACGTGGTAGTATCTGACACCCTTGATGGTTTGGGTGTTCCAGGTGGTGGCGCAGCTACAGGTGGGACCTCTGGGACCTCTGCGGGTTCCAAGTCTGCTGATGAGAGGAAGAAAAAACCAGAGAAGGCTGCTGATGCTGGTGAGAAAAAGCGTTCGCGGATACAGACCAAGCGGACAACTGTTGTTTCTCAGGCAAAGCCTGTGGTTGCGGCTGGTAAGCGACCTATAACCTTCATAAGTATTTGCCGTTATAACTTATTTGATGGTTACTGTCGCTTTGTTCGCAGGACCGCAAGATGACGTCTTCTATATCTTTGACGCTCCTCCTTCTCCCCCGCATGCCACGGCTGTGGATGCGGGGGTTAATAAGGATTTTACAATTCCTTTTGTCAAGGTGGTGTCTGAGCCCTCGGTGCAGGCAGAGGATACTAGGGAGAAGACTGCGGCTCAGATTTTTGACATTGTCGATTCTTATGATAATCTGATCACCCCGAATGATACTGATGATCTGAATCTGAGGTTTTCTGATGCTGGGAAACAAAAGTCTGATGTTGAAAAGCACAAGTCTCCTGCCGCCGAGAAGGTTTCTAGTTCCGCTTTTGGGGATGCGGGTAATGAAGGGCCTCTTATTCAGCCTGGGGAGTCTGAATTGGAGCATTATTACCGCACCTATACGGAGGACCGAGGTACGAGCTACCACCGACCCCCCCCTGGAGTGTTATGCAGGGGGTGATATTTCAAGTGATACTTCTGCTTGTAAGGAGATTTTGGGTGGCTTGGGCACTCCGTTTGAAGTTAACCGTGCCCGTGCCTTGCCCCGTGAGCTCCGTATCAATCAACTCTCCTCCATGCTTGTGGGGAGTTCCATAGTGGCGAATGCCATTATGGAAGATTACAAGGTGCTGGGGCGCAGAGAGGAGGAAACTGCTCGCTTACAGGCTGAGGCAGAAGAGTTGGTGAAGCCTGCTCGTGAGGGTGCGGAGCAGCTCGAAAGGGATAAGGCTGCCTTTGAGCAGCATAAGCAGACTGAGGAGTGGGCTGCAACCACTGGCCTTAAACAGGTTCGTATTCTCGCCAAGTTACTTTCTGATGAGCGCAAGAGTTGGAAAGAAACACTTTCTAACGAGCGCAAGAGCTGGAAGGAATCTTGGGCGAAACAGAATGAAAACTGTTTTGTCATCGTCAGGAGCTGACCAATGTCAAGGCAGCGAATGCTGCTTTGGTTAAGGATAAAGCCGCGGCTGAGGCGGTTGCTGGTAAGGTCAAGGAGGCGGAGGCCCGGGCTGCGAAGGTCTTGAAGAGGCCAAGGAAGCGGGGGCCCGTGTTGCCAAGGCCCTTGAAGAAGCGAATTCTGATCGCACCCACTTAAACCAGACTGTTGGGAGCCTCCAGGTATGAGTTGCCTTTTCTGTTGAATTTGTAGATTGTTTTCACAAGTATGTTTAACAATTTGCATGTATACTTGTGTTTTCTTTGTCGTTTGAAAGGCTGAAGTGCAGAACCAGGTGACCATCCTTGCGGATGTCACTGCCCGCGCCAATGAAGCTAAAGCGCGGGCAAGGGAGGCTGCTGAGGCTAGGGATAGCTTTGTTTCTTCATTCAATCAGCTCAAGGATGATCGCGAGTGGATGCGCGATCACGGTATTGTCCATGTAAGTATTCGGTGCCTTCTTCTGTTGTCTAGATTTTCCTGTGGTAACCTGATTGCTTGTACCATGCAGACTGTTAAAGCCATTCTGAATGCACCTGAGAACGCAGCTGGTGTAGACCAGATTAGGCTGCGCGCGCGGGATGCTGGTTTTAAGGCTGGTTATAACCGATGCATCAGTCACATAAACATTCTAACCCAAGGTAAATACACCGATGAAAGGTCCGGGTTCCATAAGGTGGATACCGAAGCGCTTCTTGCTGCCGAGCTTGCGGCGTATGATGATATGTCTATTTCTGCCCTTGAGAAACTTGAAGAATGCATGGAGGCAGAAAACTATGTGGACCGCTTGCGGTTGTTGTATGCTGATGATGAAGAAGAAGAGATCGCTGGTGATGGCGCGGGTACCAGCGGTACAAAGAAGGACTAGGTTATCCTGCGTGCCCTTTTTTGTTTCCTTGATGTAACTGTTAAAAGACTTTATGTAAATCTCTTGTACACCGCGTGGGTGTAGAAATTTTTTGAATATAAAGTTTAACCATTTTTGTTCAATTTGTACAAGCATTTTTATTACTTGCATGTTTGAACTTGTGTAAGTTAATGTTAGTGTGAATAACACTACGTCTGAATTTTCCCTTTGCATATCTAGGTGGTATGCAAGTATGAAGAACTCTACCGGCTGTGGAGCGCGGTTGAGTATACTCTATACCTTTGTCGTATGAGTATTAGTCAATTCCTGTGTTTGTCCCGTTAGGGTTTAGGAATTGTGTAGGTTTTGTAAAAACCGTATGTGTGTATCCGGCCGGATAGACACTTAATGTTTTGCCATTGCTGGCTTATTACAATATTTGTGTGTGGTCACCACTTTGTGTGGGTATCGCGAATGAAGATTTTGCCAATCTGTTTTTGTAGATACCGCAAAGTGGAACACGCATTTGTAATAATAGTAATAAACAATATTGCACTGAATCGCTCATTTATTTATTTGCAAGTGGCCTGCGGCCCGATAGGTTACTTGGAAAATGTAAAGACATGGCTTACATGTAACAGCATCGAAGCTGTTGTGCATTCCATGTGCGTGTGATAGTTTTGCCCTCTAACGTTTGTTGTTTATACGCGCCTTTGCCCAATACCTCTTGGATGAGGTAGGGTCCTTCCCACTTGAGGGCAAGTTTTCATGGGCGTTCAACGTTAGATGCTTCGTTATCGCGAAGAACATAGTCTGCCGGGTTAAAAGTACAAACACGCACGCATGAATTGTAGTATTTTTCAAGCTTGGTTTTGTACTTGGCCTCGTTGATGGCAGCGTTTTCACGCCTTTCTTCTAGGAGGTCCAAGTCAAGCCCGCGTGCCTCATTGTTGGCTATCTTGTTGATAGCCAACATACGAGGTGAGGGAAGACCTACTTCCGCGGGGATCACCGCTTCCGAGCCGTAGACCAGGCTGAAGGGTGTCTCGCCGTGACTTGTTTTTGGGCTTGTCCTGTGGGCCCATAAGATACTTGGGAGCTCATCGACCCAGTCGCGTCTGGCTGTTTCCAACCGTGCTTTGATGCCTTCGAATAGACTTTTATTGATACTCTCAACTTGGCCATTCCCTTGCGGATGTGCCACTGAGGAGAATATGTGTTCAATGTGTAGTTCATCTAGCCATTTTTTGAAGTTGTCGGCAGCGAAGTTGGTGTCGTTGTCGGTAACGATGCACATCGGTAGACCGAAACGACAGATGATGTGTTCCCAGATGAATTCCTTGTTATCATAGCGGTGGTTGGGGCGAGTGGTTTTGCCTCTACCCATTTTGTGAAGTAATCGACAGCCGCTATGATAAATTTCACCGCACCTGGTGCGTCTGGGAATGGTCCTACCACGTCAATTGCCCATTTTTGGAAGGGCCATGCAGTGGTGACAGGGATCAAGTTATTCTTGGGACGCAAGGTCTTGGGAGCATGTCGCTGACAATTGAATCACTTGCGCAAGACTTTGACTGCATCTAGGTGCATGCCGGGCCAGTAATACCCAACATTCATAATCTTGGCCACCACCATGCGTGGACCCGCGTGTATGCCACATATTCCCTCGTGTATCTCTCTGATAAGGTATGTAGCGTCTTGGGGATTGACGCAACATAGGAGTGGGCCCAGGTATGATTTACGGTATAGGATATTGTCTCCCATTTGATAATGGCACAATTTGTATTGCAACTTACGTGCCTCTAACTTGTTTTCGTGAGTAACACCTGATTGCAAGTATGCAATGATTGGTGTCATCCATGATGTTTTACCGTACTGGATGACATTGATTTGGCGTAGGGGTACTGAGGAATTTTGCAGAATCTCTATACGTATCTCCTTTGCCAAGTGTTGGAAGCTGGTGGATGCGAGTTTTGACAGTGCATCCGCGGATTTGTTTTCACTTCTGTTGATATGGCGGATATTGAAGGAAGTGAATTTTGATTTCAGTTGCAAGGCTTGCTCAAGGTAGAGGATCATGATATCCCCTTTTGCGGCATAGTCACCGCGCACCTGCCCTGCAACTAACAAGGAGTCGACGTGTGCTTCCAGATGTTGTACGCTGCGCTTGACTGCCAGACGTAGCCCTGCCAATAGAGCCTCATATTCTGCCTCGTTATTTGTTCTTTTGAAATCGAGGCGGATTGCATAGGTAAGCTCTTGGCCATCAGGGCTGACGAGTCGCAGACCCGCGCCTGCACCTTACTCGTTGGATGCACCATTGGTATATAGTGCCCAGGTTTCTGAAGAAGATGGTGGTGGTGCAGGGTTTTGTTCTTCTTCGCATTCTTGGATGCGATTTGCCGGTACCTCGGCAATGAAATCTGCTAGAACTTGGCCTTTGATTGCGGGGCACGGCTTATAGTTCAGCGTGTGTGTGCCCAGTTCAATTGCCCATTTTGCTAATCTTCCAGAGATGTCAGGTTTGGATAGGATCGGGCCGATCCTATAGTTGGTTAGCACCGTGATGACGTGGTTTGCGAAGTAACGTCGCAACCGTCTTGACGCATGTACTAGTGCGAGTAACAACTTCTCCATGATGGAGTATCTTGTCTCTGGGTCGTTAAGCATTTTGCTGATGTAGTAGATGGGTGTTTGAACTCTCTCTCGTTCCACTATGAGTACCGCGCCTACCGCGTTGTCTGCGGCGGATAGGTACAAGATAAGTGGTTCTTTCTTGCGTGGTGCGGTTAGCGTTGGGAGTTGTATCAAACACTCTTTCATCTCCCGGAAAGCGTTTTCGGCCTCTGCGGTCCGTTGGAATTGTTCCTTTTTTAAACAGTTCCGCAGGGTTTTGATGAAAGGATAGGACTTAGCTGCATGATTGGCTAAGAACCTATTTAGTGCGGCTAGCCTGCCGGCTAGTCGTTACATTTCTTTCATAGTGGAAGGCGATGGCATGCGCTCGATCGCCTGAACTTTTTCCGGGTTTACCCTGAATCCATCTTTTATTACGATGAATCCAAGGAACTTGCCTTCCTCCATTCCAAACGAGCATTTCCCTGGATTGAGCTTCATATTGACGCTTCGCAGAGTTTTGAATGTTCTTTCAATATCGGTGAGCATGGTATCCTCCTCCATGCTCATGACGACCAGGTTGTCCATGTAGATTTCGACACTTTTGCTGATTTGGCCGCAAAAAGTGTCGTTCATCAATTTTTGATAGGTTGCGCCTACACTGCGCAACCCGAACGACATTTTTGTGTAGCAGTAATTTCCAGTGGACGTACGGAAAGCAGTTTTATCTTCGTCCTCGATTGCCATTTGTACCTGGTGGTAACCTTTGTAACAATCGAGGAAACACTTCCATCAAAATGGTGCGAGGTTATCGACTTTTTCATCGATCTCTGGAAGTGCGTAACAATCCTTGGGGTAAGCTTTGTTGAGATCTTTATAATCGACGCACATGCGCCAGCTCCCGAATGGTTTTTCTACCATGACTGGGTTGGACAACCAAGTCTGGTATTGGACTTCCCGCAAGATGCCTGCGGAGAGCAGTTCCTTGACCTGCTCATGCATCGCCTCATTTTTTGCGGATCCAATGTGGCGTTGGCCTTGGATCACTGGTTTGATACCTGGCAAGGTATTCAAGAAATGTTGCGCAATTTCGCGTGGGATTCATGTCATGTCTGCAGGCGTCCACACGAAAATATTTTGTTCCTGAAGAGTAGCTGCTTCAGGTGCGCTCTGGTGTTGGGTGACAAGGCGTGGCCCAACGTGACCGTTTGCTCTGGGTGCCTCGCGTTGAGAACCCATTTTTCTGGTTAGGTGTTGGGGGTAGGCCTTGCCATTTTAGTCGGGCGCAGCTCGTCCGACGACATGACTTCTCTGCGTGCATAGATTATCGCGACCCCCGTTTCGGTTGGGAAACCGACCGCAGAGTGGGGTACCGATGTAATCATGTTGAAGTCGCCTTGGGATTCCCTCCCGAGAAGCACGTCATATTTGGAGGTGTGAGGTAAAACCATGAAGTTCACCTCCTCCGTTCTTGTGTGCCTTCCGTTGGTGAGGCGCACAGGAAAAGTAATTTGGCTCAGGGGGAAAACAGTTTCCCCTACGAACCCGGCCAAAGGGTAGTCCACCGCTTGCAACCGATCCTTGTCTTCCTGATCGAACTGGTTGAAGCATTGCTCGTATATGATGTCAGAAGTACTGCCTGGGTCGATGAATAATCGCTCGGTGCAGTAGTGAGCCAGGTGGCCTGTAATAACGACGGCGCGCCTGTCGCGCGGTCCGCCTCGGACTTTTGGAAAGACAACTTGCTCGTCTTTCCAGTCATTGTCCGGTCTTCTTCCCGCTTTCCGCGGCCTTCCTTTTCCTCCATTAATCATGTGGGTTGAGGCCACGTACATGGTCCTCTTACCCGTGGAGGTGCCCTCATTGTGGGGGGTGATGCGCTTGGTTTGCTTTTGCGCGCCGGGCAACAGATGTTGCAGCTTCCCCTCTTTTAGGGCCCGCTCAATCTCCAGCCGGAGACTGATGCAGTTGTTTGTTGTGTGGCCCGAGTCCTTGTGGTACTCACAATAGAGTGTGAGATCTTGATTCTTCTTGGACTTTATCGGTTGGGCCGGTCACAGGTATTGCGCGTCCGTGAGGAGGACATCGCTCAGCGACTGGGTGATCTCGGTCCAGTTGCGGTCCCGAAATTCTTTCTTTGACGTCCGGTTCTCACGTTGGGCGTTGATTGTTGCCCTTGCATCGGGCTGGCTGTTACGCGGGACATATGGTTTGTCATCGCTCCCGGGATTCCAGGTGTCCCGGTTGCGCTTGTTGTTGCGCTTAGGTTCGTGGCGGGAGGACTAGCCTTCCGCTTGGGGCTGTGCCTTTGCGAGGTGCGGTTTAAGGGACCGCTGAGTCTGGGCGTACGTCTTGACCGTGGTCATGACGTCTTCCCACCTATTTGGCAGGCCATCCTTGCCGGAGATGGTCATTACCATTTGTTCGTCCCTAATGGCGACGATGAAATGGTTGCGTGCCATTTGGTCTGCCACGTCACCTATCTCCAGGCATTCTTTGTTATAGCGGACGACAAATGATTCAAGAGATTCGTCGTCCCTGCGCCAGATGTTCATGACGTCCATCGAATCCCGTTCGTGTCGTCGTTGCTGGCTAAAATGCGCGAGGAACTTCGCATGTAAGTCTTCGAATGAGGCCAGTGATCCTACTGGCAAAGAATCGAACCAAGCCCTCGCTATACCTGTGAGGGTCTGGGGGAAAAAATGACACCAGGTCGGCTCGTCCCACTTGCCGTTGCACCCAGCACCGATGAAGATGTTCATGTGATCGTCTGGCTCGGCCGAGCCATTGTATTTCTCAACGTTTAATGGGAATTTAGTGGTGGTGACATCAGCGTGGGCAATCGCCGGGGCAAACTTGTAGTTTTCTTCCGCAACTTTTAGCCTGTAGGGTTGGCTCTGGGGGCGCTTTGCAGCGCGGAGGTATGTGTTGCGGGGTTGATTTGGAGGAAAATAGTTGCGTCCTCCCGGTCTGCTGCTGGTGGCGTGTGATTCCCCGCAATATGTATGGTCGTCCGGGTCGGTACGGCCATACCCTTCGTGGTGGGACTGTGGTCCCAGCCGGCTTTGAATGCCGGAGCCGCGGTAGGCTGTGGATTGCCGCCTGTTCTCACCTTGAGGGCCCAGGCAGCTATGTATTGGGCCCCTAGCCCGAGACCTATATGAGGAATCATCCTCATCAATTGTGCGGACCTCACAGTAAGAGGATTCGCGGTCTTCCCGCCTACTCCGAGAGGCTGGTTGTGTGGGGGCCCTGCTATCGTATTGTAAAATACGACCCGTAGGGGTATGCGGCGCCGGGGTAGGCCCGACTGGTACTTGCGCGTCTGCGCAAGCTCTGTTGTACATTGCGGCCAGCAAAGCTTGTTGCTGGTCATACCAGGCATGAAGATTCATGTCTGAAGGAATCACAGATGCGTACTGTGATAGGTCGTGTCCAAACGTAAGGGATGCGCCCCCTTGCGTTGACGTGCCAATGTGGCCAGGATTTGGGGCTGGAGGAGTGGTCCTCGCAGGCCCTGGGTTTGTGGGGTTTTGGTTATCCCCGGTAGTGTTGTTTAGATGATCAGACATGATCTTTTGAGAGGGAGAGGGATGGTTAAAGAGTGCTAAGAGTAGCGGTGGGCGCCAATGATGAAACAATGGTTAACCCGTCGGGGTTAACACACTGGTCTCGTCAAGAAGGGTTAATCCCTTCCTCTCGAGGATCGCTGGCTGGATCATCCGCTGGTTGATCTCTTGCACAAGGAAACAAACCGTGACTCGTAACAAGGAGGATGGGGTGGGGGTGCTCCTTGTTACCACTCTCCGGCGTGAGAATTAGTAATTTTCTTGGGAAGCAAAGTGTGATAGTAGTAGTAGTGAGAGAGTTGTGAAAAGATACCTCAAACCTGGTTTGGGATTGGTATTTATAGCCGAGGAGGGAAGGAGGAGCTGAAAGGACAGACTGACGACGTGCTGCCCTTATGCAGGTGTGTCAGGCTTGTCAGTTGTGGAGGTGAAGCCATGTCCCACTGCAGTGTCAGTCTGTTGCTTACGTGTGGTCTGACAGGCGACTGTCATTGGTGCCACTTGATCTGCAATGTCAGTCCCACTTGCCTTGTGGGCAGGATGCGGTGCCGCGCCGCATCGCTGCCTGCGGTAACTGCCATTGTTCCCGCGTTGTCTTTCTGGCAAAGACTGTGGGATGCGGTGCCATGCCGCCTCGCCGCTTGTGGTGACTGTTGCTGTTATCCAGTTCCCTTGTATTGATAGAAGTGTTCATAGGGTGCGGTGCTAGGCTGCATCGCTATGCTACACTGCTTTCATACACCAGATGTGGTGTTGCGCCGCATCGTTATATACTCCAGGTAAGTCCTCTTCAATCATTGGGCAGATTGGATTCGACCTCTGTGTTCGCGCGTGTCCGCACGGACACAGATAAGTCTTTAGCTAGTGGGGGTTTTGATAAGGGTAATGGTCACTCGCGGTCATGTTGGCGCGAGATTTGGGACCATACCCCTTCAGGTTTATAGGGCCCAACAAAAATTTAGGGTTAAGATTTTTAAATGAGCATTGTTATCTTAAATGTTTAACAAATGACTTTAGTAACAAAAAATAAGATAGGTCAATGGTTAACATACTCAAATTTGTAAACCAAGGTCATGAGTTCTAAACCCTTCCTTTACATTCTTATTTCCTAAACAATTTTCAGTTAATCCCATGCATTTTTTATTTCATAAACTGTTTTGAACTATCAATTCACTTAATTAATTGACTTTTCGATCTTGTTAACAAGATGATTATATGATTAATTGGTTAATGTTTTGGGTTATAATTTTGAGATGCTGAGTTCAAACCCCATAATTAGCATGTCGTATTGTGGTTTCTTGATATATATTTGATGAGTTTATATGATACCAATTTTTTTTTGTTTCACCCGGAGCCTAAATTTTTTTATTCATTCTCAAAGACAGCCCTGAAAATAGCATTAAGCACTTATCAAATTTCATACTAGCAAACAAAATTTAAACCTAAATACATTGCAACTAGGTGACCATATCCTTTTCGAACTTTATTTTCAACTAGAACCGGTTCACACATATTGTAATAATATCCTGTGACAGATATTGGGTTTTGTTGAATGATGGGAAAATAAAATTATTTAGCATATTGGGAAAATAAAATTAGTGACAGCATATTATTTTAGGGTTAGGATATAATAGAAAGTTTATTTAGCTAAGAAGGCTAGAAAGTAATCTTAATTTATTTAGTTAATCAATGGCTAAGATTAAATGAGGGAAATTGAAGGGAAGAAAAGAGGCGCGTGAGTTTGTTTAGGGGCATTCTAGTCAATCCAAGGCAATAGTTTCTCTCTCCTCCAATTCTCCCCCCCCCCCCATTTTTTTAAACGTTAATAACTCTTTCATACGACATTATTTTTTTATAAAAATTGCACCAAAAAAATGAGTGTTTTTTATCTTTAAAACGAGTATACGATTGCTATATTTTCGAAAAAAAAATTAAAACCCAGTTGCGTAAAACGCATGGAAAAAACCCAGTTGCGTAAAACGCAATGGAAAAAAAAAACCTAAAAATGACATTTTTCTAAAACGCAATGCACAAAAAACACAAAGAAATGTCTTATTTGTAAAACGCAATAGCCAGAAAACACAAAGAAATGTCTTATTTCTAAAACGCAATAGCCTAAAAACACAAAAGAAATTGTAATTTCTAAAATGCAATGGACTAAAAACACATAAAAATGTGTTTTACCTGCACCAAAAACACAAAGAAATGTCTTATTTCTAAAACGCAATGGCCAGAAAACACTTAAAATGTCTGTTTTCAAAAACGCAATTGACTAAAAACACATAAAAATGTGTTTTACCTAAAACGCAATGCAACAAAAACACAAAGAAATGTCTTATTTCTAAAATGCAATGGCTAGAAAACACTTAAACATGTCTTTTTTGTAAAACGCAATTGACTGAAAAAGCATAAAAATATGTTTTACCTAAAACGCAATAACCAAAAACACTTCAAAAATGTGTTTATCTGAAACGCAATAGCCAAAAAACACATAAAATTGTCTTATTTCTAAAACGCAATTGCCTAAAAACACAAAAGAAAGTGTATTTTCTAAAACGCAATGGACTGAAAACAAATAAAAATGTGTTTACCTAAAACGCAATGAACTAAAAACACTTCAAAATGTGTTTTTTCTAAAACGCAATGGCCAGAAAACACATAAAACTCTCTTATTTCTAAAACGAAATGGACACGAGTTCAACCCCAGCCAGGGGCTCTGCCCCTTGGACCCCGCCAGGGCTGCCGCCCCTGAGATCCTGCTACCAGGGGCGCTGCTCCCGGACCCCCGCCAAGATCATAAAACGCAATGACTAAATCAAAAACCTAGATAATAAAAATGAAATTAAAGAATTTCTTACATGGATCGAAGTCGGTTTCTTCAACGATTGACGAAATTTGAATGATGGAAACACTTATCAGAGATCGAATCGAACAAATCGAGTGATTATCTTCAAAATCACCGGAAAAAACGAGATTTTGTATGAAATTAAACTGGGTTTGCAAAAAATCTGAAGAACACGTTGATCGGGTGTTTGAATCATTGATTGGTGACGAAAATCGCACTATAATGTAGTGATTATTGAGATAGAAAGTGAAGAAATTGTTGAAGATGGTGGGTTTTGATGTTATTGGGAAGAAGAAGGAAGAAGAAAAGGATAAGATTGACTAAAATACCCTTGCTCTTTATTTTAAATTTTGCCACATGTCCTAATCCTATTGCTTCCTATACTTCCTAGCCAAAATAAACTTCCTATTTAGGGCTGTAAACGAACCGAACGTACACGAACAAGGCCATGTTCGTGTTCGTTCGTTAAGGAAATTAACATGTTCGCGAACTGTTCACGAACGTATACCGAACATAAGTTTATGTTCATGTTCGTTCGTTAAGGAAATTTGGTTGTTCACGAACAGTTCGTGAACGCTGGTCTCGAACACAAACGAATGCAAGAGAACACAAATTAACGCAAGCAAATAAAAAAGAACGCAAACGAACATTTAACTTGAAAACAAAAAATAAAAATATTGTTATCCTTAAACATTGGATATAAGTAGTTAAATACGACCATCAAATGTAAAATCAAAACACAAGAAGTCTAATACACCATCAAACGATGAATCAACTTTAACTAACGTAGACATAATTATCCCCAAAAATGTCTTTGCATGTCCAAATTTTAGCTAACTTAGAAAAAAATAGGGTTTCAAGTTTTCAATATGTTTAGATAAAATGTTTATTATTTATTATTTTTTAATATAATCAAACGAACACGGACGGGCGAACGTAACCGAACATGTTACCGAACGTTCACGAACGCAGTTGAACGAACGGGACCTATGTTCGTGTTCGTTCGCTAAGCTAACCGAATGGAATTTTTTGTTCATGTTCGTTCGGTAAGCTAATCGAACGAACATAAACGAACTTCCAGCCGAACGGTTCACAAACTGTTCACTGAACGTTCGGTTCGTTTACAACCCTATTCCTATTTGATCCTCACCCTATTATTTTATTAGGAAATAATATTATAATAAGTAAGATTATAGAACGTGGTTAACGATATGATCTTTTCTTTAAATCTTGCAAGATCGTATGATGTTCACACCGACTGTACTTTTCTAGGTTACAGTTGTACTTCTTAATATATAAATAAATATGTAATATGTAATTTTCTTTTGAATTTGATGTGTCTTGGTATCTGATTT
Organism: Helianthus annuus; assembly: GCF_002127325.2. NCBI lineage: Eukaryota > Viridiplantae > Streptophyta > Magnoliopsida > Asterales > Asteraceae > Helianthus > Helianthus annuus. The sequence goes on along the minus strand of NC_035447.2, from coordinate 36,654,494 downwards.
ATTATTGTTACATGTGTGATGTGCATATAGATGTATTTTGAGAATCAAATCGATTTTGTAAAATTAATTATATAATGATATTTAGAAATAAATAAATATTTTACTGATCCAGGATTATATTTATAAACGGACCGCTGCTATATATAAACCATTATGAAATTGGTATCGGGACAACAATGCAACAGTCGTTGGATATGGTTTAAGATTTGATAATCCAAGTCTCATACTCGATTATAAAGCAGTGTCACTGATAAAAGTCGGTTTGAGATTACGAGTCTCCCAATGAAAAGAGGCAAAGAATAAGACAATAATTTCCAACAATTTTCTACTCTACTCTTTCGTTATGCCAAACTATTACAATTTAAAGAAAACGAAATTGAAGAGGTATGGTCCCAGGTTCCGGCGTGAGAATAAGTACTGTTCTGAGGAGTAAAACAGTGTGTGTTGAGTGTGAGAGTATGGAGTAGTGAATAGAATTAACCTGAATGATGAAGGGTCCTATTTATAGTCGGAGGGTGAAGGAGGGAGGAACACCCTTGCCAACTGCTATAGGGCGCCAGCTGTCCGACCAAGGGGAATATCCTCTTGATCTCCTCTGCTGTGGTCAGGGTAGTGGTACACGTGACGCGCCCATATTCGTCCATGTTGGAGACGTCGTACCGCCGCTGTCGGTGTGCTCCTTAGATTCGTTGCAGGTCCACATGGCGCTTGGTGACTAGTGGCACGTGTTGTCCTTCTTGTTGGGAGAAGCATCTTTTGGTGCCACCTTGACGTCTTCCAGAAGCTTCTGGAAGCTTCTGGATGTTCTTGCTGATGTAAGCGTCATGTTGGATGAAAAAGTGGTGTGGTCCTTGCCATGTAGGCAAAGAATTGGGACCATACCTCTTCAGAAATGAAATCGGAAACAAAAGTGTTCTTCTTAATAATAAGAATCTGCTAGAACAAGAACATGGATAAAAATTTGCAAAACTAAACTACCCATGCCTTCCTGTTATGTCATGCATGATCTTGCTGGCACACTTCGGTCATTGTGGGTCGGGTTACGTACATGGGTCAGTACATATCAGTCACGTACTCTGTGTCGGATAAATGCTACTCATTAATCATCAGGTTGCAATTATATATGTTCACGGTCTTATGTGTTTAAAAGTTATCATTGAGATGCCCAACATTACTCAAAACCTGACATCAAACTTTCCTATAAGCCAATTAAAAATATCAAATACTCATATATCAAGTTTCATATAGTTATATATTGATACATATTGAGTCTATGCATATAAGTGTTTGGTTAGTCTTGAGGGTGTCACCTAATACCATATTTAATAATTTTTAAAACTAATCATGTAACCGGACCCCGTCTCGCACCCCGTTCTCATACTAGTCCCAAGCGTTTCTATTTTCAATTTTTTGCCATCGGATTCGAGTTCTTTTATCATCTCCAAATTAAAATAATAATTGTCTAGAAAATATTAATTAGTTAATAATTAAATTATTGCTCAATATATAATCAAATACATATATCCTCGATAAACAAGTATGTCTCTCGCTAGAAAATCAAATAGGAATTTAAATATTAGCTATTAATTATTGGCCAATCATGAGCGTATCAGTTTCGGATGCTTACATAATCGTGTGAAAATATAGTTTTTTTGGCAGCTACTCCCACACCTTCCCTAATTTGATAATCATTTTCTTTTGTCGTGTTTAACTTGAACATACAAAAAATCTTATCTAAAACGTACTTCTATTTTCTTTGGGAGAATTAAAAAAAGGGGGAATTCTATTCTCACACCTCATTATCTACTTGCACACTCTGGATTTTCAATACGCATCGTATAGGTCTATACGATGCGTATTAAAAAAGCTAAAAAACATTGCAGATTGACAGGTGCAGGTGTTGTCTGGCGGCTGGCATCATACGCATCGTATAGGCCTATACGATGCGTATTGACCCCCTGAATTTTTGAAGTTTATTTTTTGTGTGTTGTGTTGGGATTTTGGTGTTTTGGGTTTGTTATTGGTGTTTATTATTAGTTACTTTTATTTTAATAAGTTTTAAAATCTTTATTATTTTTATATCGTTAAGTATCGTATTATTTTATATCGTACCGTATCAGATTTTTAACTTAATATCATATTATCGATTGTACGTAACCAAGCATACCAATATAAACAGTTAAAATAAACAATCACAAATACAAATAAACTGAAACTGCAAATTTAATTACATAATAAGTTTTTACATACACAGGCAATTGTTCAAAATACATAAACCGTCAAAATACAACAAAAGTACAACGATCCTAAACCTATGGATCCTGAGTGGTGCCTGAGGGCCCCGCCCCCGCAGTGCCTGAGGTCCCCGCCCCCTGATTCGAGCCGGACTGCTCACCACGCCGGAATGCCTGGATCGCCTCCATGAGAAGACGCTCCATACGGCCGTGAGCGGCCTCCATCCGCGCCTACATCCGGTCCTCCAACTCATGTAACGCACGTGCCACAGCTGGATCGAGCTCGTCGTTGAATACGTGCTGAGGGTACTGAGGCACCCCATGTGGCTGCGGCTGCTGTCCCGGAACACCTAACGGAAACGGAGGCGGCGGCAGAGGTGGTGGTGGTGGCTGAACGTGGTCACCATCGTCGTCATCGGAGTCGTCGCCGTCGTCGCCCTCTGCGGCATCACCATCTGCCCGCTGACCCTCACCCTGTGCCGGCCCCGAAAGCAACTCTGGTAGCTCGTCTGGGAGAGCAGCGGGGGCGAACACCTGCCCGTTCCCTCCTATAAGTCGCAAACCGAGCCCAGGGAAGTCACGCGTCACGTGCATGCCGATCAGGGTAGCACGGGTCAAAAAGCTCGGCTCCACCACGCCCCCCTCCGAGAATAATTGGTCCTGCTGGGGAACAAGGCCCAAGGAGACGACGATACGTGTGATGTACGCCCCCCGGTACAGCACAGACATGTCCTGCCTGTGGAACGTCGTCGCGAACCACTGGGCTAGGCAGCGATGGAGAGCGCACCTCTCCCCCATATAAGGCAGTACAGGTAAAAGAGATCCCCCCAAGTGCACCACTCGCGACTTTGCTCGCGTGGTGCTATAGATGTGGCAATAAGCTTGTGCATGTAGCGGTAGAGGGGATCGGTGATAAAGGAAGCCCTCTGCTTCGACGTCGTGCCGAAGGGACGCATGCTGATCACCTGCCAGAACCTCATCAGAGTCGTACGGGGGGCCATCCATATGTCGTCGGTGTAGATGGGGGTGTCTAACTCCTCCACCCTGTAAAGGCCGCAGTGCACGACAAACCGTCTGAGTGACATCAAATGCCACTGCCCCGCTAGACGAAAGCTGACCTCTATCCACGGGTCGTCCTCGTCGTCATCCTCCTCCGGACGGTCTGCAGGCCTAGGAGCGAAGTCGAAACTCGACAAAAACTCGCATGCCATGTCCCTGTAAGACGGCGTGTATGCAATATCGAGCAACCTGTCACACAGTGTGGTTAGTATGCATGTCGTATGCAAAACAAAGAAAAAACAGTAACAAATAGTATACCTCGACCGTGGAGTATCGTGTCCGATGAACTGTCGGGCTCTCGCCGACTCCTCGACCTTTACTAGAGCTCCCCAATCGAGGGCGTCGTGGCCGCCGATCTCCATACGACGAAACTTTTCACATCTGTGATAAGCCTCGCTCCCCTCCTCGAACCTCAGATAATCATTCTCCAACAGGGGATCCTCTCCAGGGTCAGCTCCACGCCCGCGCCCACGTCCAGCGCCACGCCCGCGCCAATGGCCGCGTCCACGTCCACGCCCACCAGGCACCGCCATCGCGATCAACGCCCCCGCCGCTCCATGTGCGCGGCCACGTCCACCTCCACTGCCACCGCCACCTCGACCGCCACCACGAACGCCACCGCCACCTCCACCGCCTCCTCCACCGCCACTTCCCCGGCCTCTCCCTCTACCAATAGCGACTTCCAAATTAGCTTGATTAAACAATTTTAATCAATTTTTTTTTCAAAATATAACAATTTTTATTTAATTTAAAAATAATATAACATCGCTACCTCCCCGTACGACCCCGACTATATATTATAATTGGTATCTATCTACGACGTATTAGGTTTCGAGGCTCGTTACGGACCGCGATACGAACGTTTCGACTAAAAAATAAAAAAAACTATATATTTACGACGTCTTAGGTTTCTATGCTTGAAATGGACCTAATCGCGTTATGGACGACCCGAACGGTATATTATAATTATTATCTATCTACGACGTATTAGGTTTTGAGGCTCGTTACGGACCTACGCGCGATACGGACGTTTCAACTAAAAAATAAAAAAAACTATATATTTAAGACGTCTTAGGTTTCGACGCTCGAAATGGATCTAATCGCGTTACGGACGACCCGAACGGTATATTATAGTTATTATCTATCTACGACGTATTAGGTTTCGAGGCTCGTTACGGACCTACACGTGATACGGACGTTTCTACTAAAAAATGAAAAAAAACTATATATTTACGACGTCTTAGGTTTCGACGCTCGAAATGGACCTAATCGCGTTACGGACGACCCGAACGGTATATTATAATTATTATCTATCTACGACGTATTATGTTTCGATGCTCGTTACGGACCTACGCGCGATACGGACGTTTCGACTAAAAAATATAAAAAAAAAAACTATATATTTACGACGTCTTAGGTTTCAACGCTCGAAATGGGCCTAATCGCGTTACGGACGACCCGAACGGTATATTATAATTATTATCTATCAACGACGTATTAGGTTTCGAGGCTCGTTACGGACCTACTCGCGATACGGACGTTTCGACTAAAAAATTAAAAAAAAACTATATATTTACGACGTCTTAGGTTTCGACGCTCGAAATGGACCTAATCGCGTTACGGACGACCCGAACGTTATATTATAATTATTATCTATCTACGACGTATTAGGTTTCGAGGCTCGTTACGGACCTACGCGTGATACGGACGTTTCGACTAAAAATTTAAAAAAACTATATATTTACGACGTCTTAGGTTTCGACGCTCGAAATGGACCTAATCGCGTTACGGACGACCCGAACGTTATATTATAATTAGTATCTATCTACGACGTATTAGGTTTCGAGGCTCGTTACGGACCTACGCGCGATACGGACGTTTCGACTAAAAAATTAAAAAAACTATATATTTACGACATCTTAGGTTTCGACGCTCGAAATGGACTTAATCGCGTTACGGACAACCCGGACGGTATATTATAATTATTATCTATCTACGACGTATTAGGTTTCGAGGCTCGTTACCCCGTACGCGCGATACGGACGTTTCGACTAAAAAATTAAAAAAAACTATATATTTACGACGTCTTATGTTTCGGCGCTCGTTACCGACCTACGCGCGATACGGACAACTTCAACTAAAAATAAAAACATTCTACTTACTAGTAAAACATTAAAAAAAACTAAGATATAAAACATTTGTTTATACTTTATAAAACAGAAAAGGAAAAAAAAACAAAAATTTTGAATCAATACGATCGTATAGGCTCATACGTACCATATCAGTTCAAATGTTCTTGAAAAAACACTGAAATTATGAATCGATACGATGCGTATAGGCCGATACGCATCGTATCAGCCCATGTGTTCTTGAAAAAAAATTTGAAATTTTGAAACCATACGATGCGTATAGGCCGATACGCATCTTGAAACCCCCCCCCCCCAAAAAAAAAAAAAAAACCCCAGTTTTCAACCCAAAAATCACACAAAACCTACGGCTAAAATGCAAAATTCAAAACGTTAAAATGATGAGGGTTTGGAGATGAATACCGTACTAGTCTTCGATCTTGAAATCTCGACCGTTTCTTCACCGTATGTATACCATCGTATGTGTGTGTATTTGGGTGTATTTTGCATTTTGTCTGTTTTTGGATCGTATCAACCCCCTGTGTTTTAAGGGGTTATATCGTTTTCTCATTTTATACGAATCCTATAGATCTATACGATGGGTAGGAAATTACCAATTTACCCATGTTTTTAAATAAATCCAGGGGATAATACGCATCATATAGATCTATACGATTCGTATTTTAGGGGTAATACGATACAACTTTGGCCTATGCGATCGTATATGCCACAGTTTGAAAATTTGGTTTTTCGTGTTTTCCTCGGTTCGACGCGTATACGAGTCGTTTTTGACGAACTTTCGCATATTTTGTCGTTTTATGACGTATGACTTCAACATACATCGTTTCGGTGACGTTCGGTTGCGTGCGAATATCGTATTTTACGATTACGTACAGTTTTGTTTGAAGTCCACTTGTACTCTATGGTGTCGTGTTATATGTATACGCTCGTGGAAATATCATTAGTCGCGTATTTTAGAGCATTATAGCATATTTTAAGGTATTTTAACATATTTTCATGTATCTTAGGGTATTTTAAGGTATTTTAGCGCATTTTAGCGTATTTTGGCATATTTTAGCGTATTTAATTGTATTTTGACGTATTTTACCGTATTTTCGAACATTTTAGCGTCTTTAGAGTATTATATCGTATTTTAAGGTATTTTAACATATTTTCATGTATCTTAGGGTATTTTAAGGTATTTTAGCGCATTTTAGCGTATGTTAGCGTATTTCGGCGTAGTTTAACGTATTTTAGCGTATTTTCGAATATTTTAGCGTACTTTAGAGTATTATATCATATTTTAAGGTATTTTAACATATTTTCATGTATCTTAGGGTATTTTAAGGTATTTTAGCGCATTTTAGCGTATTTTAGTGTATTTAGTTGTATTTTGATGTATTTTACCGTATTTTCGAACATTTTAGCGTACTTTAGAGCATTATATCGTATTTTAAGGTATTTTAACATATTTTCATGTATCTTAGGGTATTTTATGGTATTTTAGCGCATTTTAGCGTATTTTAGCATATTTTAGCGTATTTAATTGTATTTTGACGTATTTTACCATATTTTCGAACATTTTAGCGTACTTTAGAGCATTATATCGTATTTTCCTTATTCGTTACATATTACTGAAAATACAGTTATCGTCCCCTCAAACATGTATGAAACCATTTAAACATACACAGATCTAATCAATCTATGGTATTCAAGAAAAAAAAATGTTGATTAAGGTGCACACAATTTAAAAGAGATACCATTTATCTATTATATTAACATTAAAAAAAATCTTAGATTTAAGAATTATCGATTATCATGAAAACTACAGATTATTATATTAATAATCTGATCTCATGTGCTAACTTATTAGTTAAATCCCAAAACAAAAGTAATTTAAATCTTGTGAAAAACCATCATCCCACCTCCATTGATATTATCCAACAATGGTAACAAACACACAAATATTACAACAAAAAGATAGCACATCGATATTAAATCATGAATGATTAAACCGTACCTTTACCGACGATGATGTTGATGACCCGTTTAGAGAAAATTAAAGCTTGTGATAATGAGATCTAAGTTCAAAAGCAACTCGTGCTGATAACGTGTTGTGAAACTAGCCTAATGTAAGACCCTAACACGTTCTTGAAAAAAAGTCGCAGCGGAAGTTTATGCCATAAATTTCTTTCCTTATAAATACCTTGACTTACTCAAAATTTCATTTTAACATAACTCTTTCGCAGAAAGCCATCAATCGACTCATTTACAATTAAAAACATAACATGAGTTTACTACATTACATACACCAACGTTCCCGTACAATCTGTCTTGTGACTCGGTCCTCGATCTCTATTCCTTGATGATCCTCGTGACTCGTACTACCTGCGCTCACCACATAAAATTCATAACATTAGTATGCATTATAAACATACAAGATTTATTCACATTTACTTTTCGTTCCGTTAACTCTTTACATCCCAACTTTCCATCCGATCATACAATCCGTGATGAGACTTTTATGTTATTCCTGCATTACACTTCATTCACCAGGCACACTATTATTATCGTTAGTACTCAATTTCATTGAATGCATGCGTACATACTTTCATACATACTTATACATATGCCTACGATCACACATAACTACTTACATATGTACCTACATACATATGTACGTGCCTACATACGTGCATACCTACATTCATACATACATGCCTACATACATACATACATTCATATCTTCACGCATGCCTACATACGTGCATACGCGCATACGCGCATACGCTCATATATACCTAATTGCATAAATTCAACCATACATTCATTCACACATACAACTTATATTTATACATACATACATACATACATACATACCTTCATACGTATCTACATTTCCTAAAACAAGGAATAAATTAGTCATTCTTAGCTTATAAGCGTTTAAAAACGGTCTAAACGGGTTCGCATTGCATATACAAATAAAATACAAATTTTTCATAAATCTGGAGCCCGTGGCGTCGCGCGACGGCCTAATGCCTTTGCCGTCGCGTCGCGCCACCACTCCTTATGATCAGAACGTTTGCAGCTGTTGCTGCATATTCCCAGCACAACCCCATTTTACAGAAACGAGCATAACTCTCTCGTTTTTTATCTGTCTTACACGATTCTTTTTCCTACGCACTCGTAATTTAATTCTCCATCACATGGAGTTAACATCTGACATCCGGATTAACAAAATTTTAGACTTTTAAGCTTTCGACTTATAACATTTTTACAAAGTTTTGACCCGTTCATGCATTTATCGTAATTATCTGTTTATTTGACCTCAATTTCTTATAAACCTTAAAATATCAATGTCATCTATCATATACAGTTCAGATCACGGGTTTCTTGCATCTTCTTAACTTATTTTTGTCCGTGTACTTATTTTGACCCGTTAAGGGTATTTGCGCATTTTTAAGCATTTGACTCTCAAAATCATGCTTTTCATTTTCATACTTGTCCAAAGCATTCACTTAATCAATTTGCTTGTTTCTAAACAACTTTTAAGGTCGTTTGGCCCGATATACTCATCAAGGGCGTTTTGGTCAACATTAGTTCCGTCCTTTGCAACAAAGGACTTCCATCCATTTTTAACCAAACCCTACGACTTAACCATAACTCTAATCACACATACCTAGCTCGGGTCAAAGCTATGACCCGTTTTAGTGCTTCATCCTCTAAATTGCTAGTTAATAGCAATGCAAATCCTTTCGCTATTCATCCTGTGAATTCACAATACTTAACAAAACAACCATTAGTCGATATCGCCAAATGGTGATATCTTCACCATTTGACCGATTTGGTCTAAAAGACCATTTCATCCTTATGGGGTTGTAGTTATTCATTATTTCCTTCCATGTATCTTATTCTTTCGTCTCGTAATCAAAATTACCATAATACCCATTTACCCTATTTTAACCATCAATCATAGTTCTTATCATAGACATGTGTTCCGACCCGTATCAATACTTATCGTAACATCGTACTTCATTTATAAATTTATCATATTCATAATCTATACAATGAATAGGTATTCTACAAGGAGGGTGTAAGCTTAATTTACCTCGCATCCAAATATGCTTCCCATGCGTATATGTTCCGTTTGACCCACTTTTTTCCCAAGCTTCCACATAGCTTGCCTAGCGTCACACTATTATATATTCATTCGCAAGATAGTTAGCTTATTTATCATTCATCACGACCCTTCCATCTTACGGATCTTATATCGAATTTATCATTCGATCTCATAGCATGCTGATCTACCGAATCTTAGCCGAATTCTTCAAATATTCACACGCATATAAGATTTCAAACATCATTAACATGAGCATATCATCATTTTCATCATATTATATGAAACCCACTTCATAACTACTTTGTTAATCACTTACAAGTGATCTAATCTCAATTACCTCATAATTTCATCATATACTTAGTGTGTATACTACCTTCTAAGCATAGTGTACAACTAATTTATGCATATTCTTCTAATCTCATACATAATTCCTCCAATCCTCCTACTAATCAATCATGCATCATTCATACCTAAACATCAAACATATTAGCATCACATTTCTTTCAATTCCTCTAACAAAATACCTCATACATATCAAAATTCATCTATATTAAACAAGAATTTGAGCATGGGTGATTATTCAAGTCATCATTCTTATCATAACAAATGGGTTTCAACCAAAAACATCAAATTAACCCAAACCATGCATAATTCATGTTCTAGATGATGATTCTAACACATACCCTACTCAATTTCATACAATTTCGCGATTTCTAACATAACCCACTTCGTACATAATCACCAATCTAAATTTTAAGACATACCTTATGATCCCCTTGTAAAGGTGATCATTAATCCATGCTCGGTTATGAATTTAAGCTTCATCTTGCATTTCAATTTCAAGATTCTAGAAGAACTAGGGTTTGAACCCTTTTCTTCTTCCTGGACATCGATACACACACACTATGTGTGTGTGTGGTGTTTTAACTTTAATTAATAAAACCCATGTTTCCCACTTAACGGTTTTGGTCCCTTAAGTTTCATTTTGATTATTTGGAAGACTAAAACTCATTTCTTTATATCAACCGGGTTCTAATTTATCAAACCTGTTTTTGGGGTGTTACACCTAATAGCAAAAGGAATATAAAGAACAATATGGAGAAAGAGATTGATCTTATTAATTGAGGTGTATATTACAAGAGATACATGAGACTATATATAATATAGGAAAACTTATGGAACAAGCCTAATATATTTAGGTGTTGATAACCATATTAATAATAAATATATTCATAACAAGATAACATTAATGAGCACTTGTACTAATGATTATTATCTTGCTTAAACAACAAGGAGATGTGGGTTCTAATCATTGCGTCTCCAAATTCTTTATTTTATCTTTTTTTTTTGTTAATAGCACTTAATGCTTAATTTTGTTAACTGCATCTTTCCTTTTACTTAATAAATTATTTCCTAAACTTAGCTAAAAATAACTATTTAAATTACATCCACATAAATCTTAGTGATTGATGAGTTTATGTTAAATGTAGATTTTCGAATACGGCCCAATTTTTTTTATCTCACATAGGGCCATTTTTTTTTTTTTTTTGATTTTTGGAGACGGCCATGTTTATTATTATTATTATTATTGTTATTATTGTTGTTTCTATTTATTTATTTATTATTATTATTATTATTATTATTATTATTATTATTATTATTATTATTATTATTATTAAGGCTTGGGTGTACTTTAATCTCATTGGTGTTAAAGATGGCATGACAAGTTAGCTGTCTTTTAAACCACTCACTCCTCATGTTAAGTGATGTTAAAACCTCTATTGGTTAAACTGTTAATTTCGGGAAAAAAAGAATAAGATATTAATGTTATTTTTTATCATTGTTTATTTTTGCTAAACAGTTAATGAAATTGTATTGTTATTTTTTATTTTGTATTTAATTTAAATATTTATTAAAAAAATGATGACTGTGGTAGAGTAAAAAGGTTAAACCATATTTAGAATGATAAATCTGGGGGCATTGGTAACAACTTAAGCAAATTCTACATCATTTTATTCTCGTTAGTTCATACATGAGAGATACTGGGTCATATGGAATACTATGTCTCAAATGTCACCAACACATATTAGACATTGGATAAGCTTTCTCAAGTGAGAGTAATCCATGAATGGGTGAACTCCTAGGAAGTTTCCACTCGGCAACCAAAAACAAATCCATGAGTTCACTGTGTGCAAAGCAAACAATATTCATTGGTGTGAGAGACCAGATGGTTGCAAATGATATCAGAGTCACTCATGTATTATTTGGGACCGTGGGACAAACCTCATCAATGGTGATGAGTCCGTCGGAGGTGTTCATGAAAACACCTTAGGCAAACCCTACATCCTTGATTAGGATGATACGACAAACCTCACACAGGACAATAAGTCAATAAGATGGAGTGATTATAACACACTAAGCAAATATCACAATGGTTGTATCGGAGAGATACTAAGTTCATAAGGAATATAAGAGTTCAAATAAAAACAACACGTTTTGAGCGTTATACGTGCTTGAATGAGAATAGTACTAGGACATATGGGACCTGCTACGAAATTTCTACCCAGGCAACCATAAACAAACTCGTTAGCTCCTCTCTGGGAGAACAAAGACCATTAATAATACAAGGGGCCGAAGTATAAGCAGTCCTTTTATATCATATCAACAATTTTTTACCTTCAATTCTTACTAATTATACACTTATTACTTATATGTTAACGTTGATCGAACCCTTATACCGATAACCATCAAAACAAAATTCTGAATTGTACGGTTTGGAACTTAAACCGGTTGAAGCTACCGAGTTGCTTTTATTTAAACAGTTTCGTTGATTTCAAGGCTTTATTAACCCCCTAGCTATAGGTTTCACAAAAATTTCAATATGGGTACATCTTCAAAAAATTATAATTACTAATTAGTTGCTAACTTTAGGTGTAATATTACCAGATAATTTAAAGAATACAATAATTGCAATGACATCAAATCAAATCAATTAACGATGATCGTATACGGTTCCTAAAAGTGAATATACGGATATGATCCTAAACTAGATACAATCCATGTGACCAAATTTTTGGACAATTATTTTTTACTACAATCGAAGAATCTTCATTTAAAGTAAGGAATGATATATACACGTAACACACTACAGTGATTATATTTTATGCTTAAAAGAATCATGAACCATAAAATAAATAAGAATAAATTGCACAAAACGTCCTTTAAGTTTTACCAATCTTGCTAGTTTCAGCTTTAATCCTTAAAAGTTGTCAAAATCAGCCCTTAAAATTAATTTTGTTGCCGCTTTCATCCTTTATCACTAACCCGGTTACTAATCCATGTTAAATGGTCTCACATGCATAGCATGTCAGGGTAAAGCCGTCTTTTTATGCTTGTGATGTTATTAAAACCCTAATAAAATCATCTAAAATTTACAAATTGTTTAAATAAACAAAATAATAAAAATAAAAACAATCACTAGTGATTTTGTTGCAAATAATCATCTGCAAAAACTTCTAATCATCTTAAACCATGTCTTGAATTTATAAAATGTCACTCTGTTCGAAAAGAAACTCTATCATAAAATGTTGTAAATCATCATTAGCAGAGTCCTGGTGATCATTAGCGAACTCTTGGTCTAATATGATGATCGGGAATTGAATAAACCTTCGATTTAAAGTTTTGATCGGTAATTCAGAGTGAAAACTTTTCCGGCGCCAAAATTATGAAAACAGGGACGATGAACTTTTCATCGGAATAACCCGTCCGATGAATGTGAATCAATTAACTCCTTTGATTTTGTTCGTCTTTAATGTTCAAATAATAACAACAATCAAGTACACCCTTGATCGATTCAATCAAAATCCAATTTTTCAATTTTTTTATAAAACGAGGGATTCTTTAAAACGTTTTCCAGTGACGGTTTTGAACGTTCCTTTCACAATTGTTCTTTTTTTACAATTCAAAGTTATCAAGTCTTTCATCAAGCAGTGAAATCATAACATCTTCGTCGAATTCGTCTTCGTCGAAACGATATTTGCCAGAAACTTCCACCAGCTCGTTGCAGATCTCGTCGTCGTCGTGAAATCCGGGAATCAAGAGAAGGTAATCATCAAACTAGAATATATGTTATCTTTTTTTGTTGTTGGAAACTACTTCAATGGATTAATATATATATATATATATATATATATATATATATAGGGTAGGGATCCTAAGAGAAGTCCACCCTATATGAGAAACTTGAGAAGCATTTTAGACCACACATTTTTCTAAGCCTTTCGTAATATACACATATGTATAGTTTAAAATTGACTATATACATATGTGTATAACTCAATATACATATATGTATATAGTCAATTTTAAACTATACATATGTGTATATTACGAAAGGCTTAGAAAAATGTGTGGTCCAGAATGCTTCTCAAGTTTCTCAACTAGCCTATCACTTCTCACATGATCCTTATCCTATATATATATATATATATATATATATATATATATATATATATATATATATATATATATATATATATGGTAAGGTTCATGCGAGAACCACCTTTATTGCGAGAACCAATGTGAACACAACCTAAAATAGCTAAAAAAACCTAACCCCCCCCCAAGTCAAAATGCTAAAAACTAAACCCCCCAAAAAACCTAAAAAAAATTAAATTTTTTTTAATATTTTTTATGTTAAAATCGCTACTTTTAGTAGCCAAATTTTTTTTTTAAATTAAATTTTTTTTGCTACTAAAAGTAGCGATTTTTATATAAAAAATATTTAAAAAAAAATTTATGTGTTTTTTAGCTATTTTTAAGCATTTTTGGTTGTGTTCACATTGGTTCTCGCGGTTTGCGCAATAAAGGATGGTTCCTAACGAATCTTTGTCCTATATATATATATATATATATATATATATATATATAGTAGGATCATATGCATATTGCCTAATAGATTATGCTCCTATATAATTTTTAACTCATTTTTACAATTACGTTTCGTTCACAATTGTAAACGAAGATTTATTTGATAACTTTGAATTGTAAACAAGATGATGGTATTTGCTGATGATGATTTGCGACAAAATCACTAGCGATTGTTTTTATTTTATTATTTTGTTTATTTAAACAATTTGTGAATTTTAGATGATTTTATTAGGGTTTTAATAACATCACAAGCATGAAAAGACGGTTTTACCCTCACATGCTATGCATGTGAGGCCATTTAACATGGATTAGTAACTGGGTTAGTGATAGAGGATGAAACCGGCAACAAAATTAATCTTAAAAGCTGGTTTTGGCAACTTTTAAAGATTAAGGCTGAAACCAGCAAGATTGGTGAAACTTAAAGGACGTTTTGTGCAATTTACTCGATAAATAATACGTAAAATATAAAATTATAAATCTTTTCTTGTCTGTTTAGCCAGTATCTTATATATTTTATTAGATGATACTCGAAAATATAATTCAAGCTTATGATTAATAATTACACAAAATCTAAATTATTTCAAGAGTGGTGATTCTGAGGGTATGTTCTACGTTTAGCACACCATAGATGAGTCAGCATTTTTTTAAGAAATAATCAGAACTAATATAACAAAACCATGATCAACAGACTGAAATAATCTGAATACAATCCATCATAAATGCAAGTCATCAATTGTTTTGGTCAAAAATCACACAAGGATAATGCAACCAAACTCTAAGTAAACGGGGAATGATGCTTGGTTTGTTGAAAAAGTAAAGAATCACTTTAGTGAGAAATATGCAAGTGACACAAGGATTTATACGAGGAAAAAGCCCTTGATCAATGAATGATCTCCGGCATAAAAAACCTCGGGTGATGGCAACTACCGATCACCAAACTTCAATATAACAAAAAATGGTTACAACTTCGGATGATAATGAGCTGAGTACAAGGATCACTATAGTATCGAGTGTCTAAGCGTGTGAGAAATGTGTTGTGTGTCTTCCGAATGGGGAAGAGTGTTATATATACAAGTGTGAGTGACCTATTTTAGGTAAATAGACTAACAATCAGCTCATTACCCCTTTAGAAATAAAAGTAAATCTAGCCTAAATTATCGCCCTTAAATCATGCCGAGTTTCCATATCCTCTACAACGTTCATCTCTGATTAAGCATATGCCAAAGTTGTAAAGACGCGTCCCTTGTTTGCGATGCTAAGAGCGGATCCTGCTAGACATTCCTGCAAGATAACATTAAATTCAATGAAAACAACTGTTAGCATGAGGATCCCTATGATGGTCCGTGATCCTGATCCTGGAACTCTGCTGAGGATCACTATCTGCCAAAGAAACAAGGATCACTGGTTAGGATCACATGTAAGGATCATGTGTTATAAAAATCCAGCCCTAACAATTGCCCCCAAAATATAAGGAGTGATATTGTAAATAAATGAGTTATATTTTGC
Source organism: Helianthus annuus (assembly GCF_002127325.2). Taxonomy (NCBI): domain Eukaryota; kingdom Viridiplantae; phylum Streptophyta; class Magnoliopsida; order Asterales; family Asteraceae; genus Helianthus; species Helianthus annuus. Next base: position 36,638,520 of record NC_035447.2, on the reverse strand, counting down.
TTGATCTTATCTGCAACGAGCTAATCGGATAACTAGCCGTTGGAGTCGGACTAGCCGTTGTGATTCTTACGTCACAGAAGTGACAGCCCTGCAGATCATCATTATAAATAGGAGATAGAGATAGGATCAATTCGCATTTAAAATCAAAGAAACTCCCTTTATAATCTCGTCCGAAGATCAATCAGGTATCTCTCTTCTTCCTTCTTCCTTCTCTTACTCTGTTTTTCTGCTTCTTTGTTTTTCTTCAACATTCTGCAAGCATGCTGCTACGCAACTCCCCTCATAAGGATCCTAAAAAGAACAGTCCCTTGAAAGGTCAAGGGATCATCAAGGATTCTCCCCATGAGAGGTGTTGTTTCACCGATGTTCATATTGATAGAATTCGTCATTGTTTTCCGGCGAATGCTATCTTTAAATCTTTCACTCCCACTGCTTTAAATGACTTTGTTTCCGATACTTGGGTAGCTTTTCCTGTTACTCCGTTCACCATAGGCTATACGTATCCCTTTCCAGCTTTCACCCAATCTTTCTTTTCCCTGACCGGCATATCTTACATCCAAGCCATGCCGATGATCTGGAGGGTTTTGTATACCCTTGAAAGGATCATTGAGCAGGAAGGGATTGATTTAGGAATGGCGGAGCTCGCTGAGATGTATGATCTCACAACGTTTGGATCCTGTCGATATTTGTTTAAACGGAAAGCCGGAGAGGATCACCCTGTTCTCAAGGTCACCAAGAATGACACGAATTGGAAGCGACGGTTCTTCTTCGTTAGGAGGGATACCATACCTCATGGGAAGGATCTGCCCAAGGAGTGGGCTACTCATGGTAGGATAGAGGATCCTGGAAGGATCACTATAAGGTTTGTTCCTTAGGGTGAGGATCACTAATATTTTGTTTTTTGTGCAGCCATATCTGTTGCTCATCTCAAGTTGACTCCTGCTGCAAGGGAGAGAGTTCTAGCCTTCAAAAAGCTTGATCCTGAGACCAGAAGTTTTCAAGTTGCCATTCAAGATTCACAGGAAGTATCTTCCGCATCTGCCACAATGTCAAGTAAGTATCCTCATTTAAAAAGTAGTTCTATGTAAGATTTTTAAATTAGTTAGAGCACTTATCTTATTTTGATTGTGTAGGCGCTGGGAAATCTGTCAAGTCTGCCTCCAAGTTTGGTATTGATGATCTTGCTAATGTCAAGTCTACAAGGAAGAAGACCCCTGCTGCTAGTCCATCTGCTTCAGCCCCTAAAGCACCTATTAGGGGTAAGGGAAAGAAGAGAAAGGCTTCCGAGGATCTTCAAGGATTTCCCCTGCTCCGCCAACAGTTTCTTGATTATGTTAATGAAGTAAGGATCATTGCTCTTGCTTGTATATTCTGCTTGTATATCCTGCTTGTATATCCTGCTTGTTTGAGGATCACCTGGTCCTGAACTTACCTTTTCCCTTTCTGCAGAAACTTGCTGAAATAGAAACCTACCTTGGCCATGTTGAGGATCAGGACCGCCAAATCGCCGACCTCCAACAAATGGGCGTGCTGAAGGATCTCAAGATAGCTGATCTTGAGAAGGAACTCCGGGCTACCAAGGATGAAGCTGCTCAAATGCTGATCAACATGGATTGTGAGAAGTAGGAGATCACCTAGGATGCCAAGGTCTCTGCCGCAATAGCTATGTATAAGATCCAATTGCAGATGGCCGCGGAGGCTCAGGATCCTGCCTTTGACAAGAGCACATGGGATGTGGAGGGCTGGAAGGCAAGGTTAGCAGAGTTGGAGGATGATGATGAAGCCGAGGAGATCCCAATGCTTGAAGGTGGTGATGCTGGCAAGGATCAGGGGGAAGCAAGTGGAGCTGGTGGTGATGGAGCAGCGAAGGTTTGAGCTGCAGGATTGGGCGATGATGGAAATTTCGAGACTTGGTCGGAGCCCAATTTTTTTGTGGTTGTTGATGTTTTGAAACAATTTATGGTCTGTAACTTAAACAATAGTTTTTAGGGTTAAGGATCCTGGATCCTTTGGACAATAGGTAGGATCGCAAATGGTGGAGGGATCCTCTGTTTGGGGGATGAAGCCATTGTGATCCTGCCGCCCTTTAATTTCCTGCATGCTATGACCGCACAAACAATGGACACTCTTTGCCAACCCATGTGGACGGGCCACGTTTTGCTGGTAGAAACGTGGGTTGGCAATTTTGACAACTTTGAAGGGTTTAAAATCCTTTGTTAATAAAATAACTCTAATCTTTCTGGCTTATCTCGTGTTGTTATCCTTTGTTTATCCTTTTATTTTCCAATTGTTAAGCAAATCATGTTCAATCATTTTAGGATATGATCCTGGATCAAATATCCTGTAATCGAAAAATTTTCAAAAATAGTTTATGATCGAGGATCATAGGTTTAGTTGTCAAAGTGTAAGGGTTATTCAAAATAATGAGTATAATCAAAATAGTCAAGGATCATACCTGAGAATCCAAGTTAGGATCCTAACCTTTAATCAGGATAACCATAAGTAAAACTTTAATGGATAATAAGGATTAAGGATCCTTAATTGTTTAACTTCGAAAACCTGAAAAAATGGAATATAACTTGGGACTAAGCCAATATAAAAGATAAGTTAGTAACTGAGGACATGCCCAAAGGATAACTGGGGACAAGCCCAAAGGATCACTGGGGACAAGCCCAAAGGATAACTGGGGACAAGCCCAAGGATCGTATGTAAACTGGAGTATGGCCCTTACTGGCGACTATCCAAACTTGGTGACATGAAAATGTCAAAACCTTAGCTAACGTGAAAACGTTAGAAACCTTAGGAACGGATGTATGGTACGTCTACCATTATACGTAGGATCCTAGATATAGCCAGTACGATGAGGTTGTCAGCCCCTAAAGTGGGTACTGGTCCCAAAGACGTGAACTATACCAGGATCATCGTGCGCTACAGGCGAAAACTAGGGACAAGCCCAAGGATAACTGGGGTTGAACCCAAGGATATGAGGTGCTTTTGAAGACTATCAATAACATGCTGAGGATACCTGTACTATCAGAACTCAAATTCTCATGAGAGGAGGATGAAGGATACGTGATCCTTATCCTTAGGTAAAAATAAGAAAATGGAAGAGTTTTGAGATAAGGACTTTACTAGAGTAAGGATCACTGATATCGCCGGGATCCTTCGAGGATGCTTTCATTGTAAGGATCATATGCTTGAAGGATCCTGTTCACATGAAATATTTCTTTAAGTGAATAGCATTCCAGGCTCTTGGTAACAAATTTCCTTCCATGGTTAGCAATCTGTATGCCCCCTTTCCTGCTTCGGCTTCAATCAAGTAAGGGCCTTCCCATTTTGGTGCCAATTTCCCATCAGCAGGATTGATGGTATTTTGGAATGCTTTTCTCAACACCATATCCCCGACTTGGAACTTCCTTATCCTGACGTTTTTGTTGTAAGCACCAGCCATTCTTTGTTGGTAGCTTGCCATCCTTATCCTAGCCAGATCCCTGATTTCCTCAATAGTATCCAAGTCTTGAGCTAAGTTTGCAGCATTCTCTTCAGGATCACGAGTACTTGTTCTAGCAGTTGGAACCACCATCTCTGTTGGGATCACTGCTTCTGCCCCAAATACTAAAGAGAAGGGTGTTTGACCAGTGGCATTCTTGGGAGTTGTCCTATCAGCCCACAGCACATAAGGCAATTCCTCTGCCCATTTCCCCTTCTTGGATCCTAATTTCTTCTTCAGGTTGTTGATGATGATCTTGTTGGATGATTCTGCTTGACCATTGGCTTGTGGATGAACTGGTGTTGATGTTATCATCTTAATTCCCCAACTGTCACAAAAGTTAGTGGTTCTGCTCCCAATGAATTGGGAACCATTATCACATACAATTTCAGAGGGAATGCCAAATCTGGTTATAATGTTTCTCTTAATAAAGGATATAACTTCCTTTTCTCTGACTTGAGCAAAAGCTTCAGCTTCTATCCACTTGGAGAAGTAGTCGGTCATGGCAAGCATAAATACTTTTCCACCAGGTGCTTTAGGGAGCTTGCCAACTATATCCATCCCCCATCTCATGAATGGCCAAGAGGATGGTATTGGATGCAAAAATTCAGCTGGCTGATGAAGGATATTGTTGTGTCTTTGACAAGGATCACACTTCTTAGCATATTCTACAGCATCCCTTTTCATAGTTGGCCAGTAGTATCCTGTTCTAAGGATCCTTGAGAACAATGCCCTGCCCCCAGTGTGGTTTCCACAATCTCCTTCATGGAAGTCTCTCAACACTTCTTGAATTTCAGGATCCTCGATACATCTTAAATATGGTCCTGCAAGAGATCGCTTATATAATACATTATTTAAGATTGTGAATTGAGATACCTTAATCCTGAAAGCTCTAGGATTTTCTCCCATAGGAATCTCCCCGTGTTGTAAGTATCTCATGATTGGTGAGATCCATGATCCTGAATAAGATTGAGTTTCTTCACTAGGGATCATCGCAGTATCCTCTTCTATTTCCATGGCCACCTGATTTTCAAAGGCAGGAGCCAGGATATGGATGATGGGGATACTTATCTCCTCTGGGATCTTCAAGGATGATCCTAGATTGGCCAATGCATCAGCTTCTGTATTTTCCTCCCTTGGTACCTGTGTTAAACTGAAAGAAACAAAAGAGAGTGCCAATTCTTTGACTATCTTTAAATATTTGGTTAGTTTTTCTCCTTTAACAGCATAGGATCCATTAAAGTGATTAGTGATCAGTAATGAGTCTACGTATACTTTACGATATCTGATCCCCATATCCTTAGCAATTTGCAAGCCAGCAATTAAGGCTTCATATTCAGCCTCATTGTTAGTTGCTTGGAACTCACAAGCTATGGAGTGGGGTATTATGTCCCCCTGTGGCGATTTTAGTAGTATGCCGAGCCCTGTGCCTTTAGCATTTGAGGATCCATCAGTGTGTAGTATCCAAGGATCCTTGGTTTCATCTAGCTGGTGGACCTCCAATTCTGCTTCTTTTTGTAGATCACTACTGAAATCAGCCACACAGTCTGCTAGTGCTTGGGATTTAATGGCTGTTCTAGGCTCATATCTTATATCATGGGCACTAAGCTTTATTGCCCACTTAGCCATCCTTCCGGACATCTCTGGTTTCCTGAGGACATTCTTGATTGGAAAATTAGTTCTAACAACAATAGTATGGGCTTCAAAATAATGTCTTAGCTTAGTAGATGCCATAATTAATGCAAGAATAAGTTTTTCAAGGTGTGAGTACCTGGATTCGGCATCAAGTAAACTTTTACTTACATAGTAGATAGGATGTTGTGTACCTTCGTGATCCTTAACAAGGACTGCACTTACAGCGGTTGAGGATACCGCCAGATATAAGGATAACACATCTCCTTTTCCGGGTTTCATTAATGCTGGAGCTGAGGACATATATTCTTTGAGGGCTTTCAAAGCATTCTCGTGCTTTTCAGTCCATTCAAATCTCTTGTTTTTCCTTAGGACAACATAAAATTCTTTACATCTTTCTGAGGATTTTGATATGAACCTGTTTAGAGCTGCTATCCTGCCTGTTAGCCTTTGCACATCCTTAGCATTGGCAGGGGATTTGATATTCACCAATGCTTTAATTTGTTCCGGGCTTGCTTCAATGCCCCTCTGAGTTACCATATATCCTAGAAATTTACCTGCTTTAACACCAAAGTGACATTTCGAAGGATTAAGCTTCATGTTATAATTATCAAGGATATCAAATGCTTCCTCCAAGTCCCTTAGGTGATCCTCAGCTTTCTTTGATTTTACTACCATATCGTCTATGTACACTTCCATAGTCTGTCCAATTTGATCTTTGAACATCATATTCACCAGCCTTTGATATGTTGCACCTGCATTTCTTAGTCCAAAAGGCATAGCAATATAGCAATATAAACCGGTTGGGGTCATAAAGGCCGTATCCTCTTGGTCAGATGGCTCCATCTGAATTTGTTGGAATCCAGATGATGCATCCATAAAGGTTAACAGTTCATGCCCCGCCGTTGCATCCACCATGGAGTCAATGTGGGGTAATGGGAAAGGATCCTTGGGACATGCCTTATTCAGATCAGTGAAATCGATACATACCCTCCACTTTCCGTTTTTCTTTTGGACAACAACCACATTGGCTAACCATTTTGGATATTTTACCTCTCTGATCATACCTGCTCGAAGTAGTCTTTCTACTTCTTCCTGGATAATGGCATTCCTTTCTAGTGCAAACTTCCTCCTTTTTTGGTGGATTGGTTTGATCGACCTGTCAATGCCAAGTTTATGAGTGATAATATCCTTAGATATACCTGTCATATCTTCATGTTTCCATGCAAAGGTAGATTTTCTTCTTTTGAGGAAGGATATTATGTCTTCTTTCATCTTGCCAAGGATCCCTGATCCGATATAGATTTTTGATTCAGGATCATTAGGATCCAGAAGGATTTCGTCCACATCCTGTTCCCTTGCCTCCAAGACATTCCTTGGAGGATACTGTAATTGCTATTGCTCCCTTGGCTTCGAGGTTGGTTTCATGGATGAGGTATAACAATCCTTGGCCTCCTGCTGATCACTGTCGATCTTGATTATCCCCCATGGGCTAGGGAGTTTCACACATTGATGGTAGGTGGATGGGACTGCTTTCATATCATGTATCCAGGGCCTGCCAAGGATAACATTACAACAAGATAAACAGTCAATAACACAAAATTTTTGATAATTATGTAATCCTTCCACGTAGATTGGGAGTTTGATGTCCCCCAGAGTTTTCTTAGTTTCTCCACTGAATCCCACAAGTACGGAGGATCTTGGTGTGATGTCTGATTCTGGGATACCCATCTTCTTTAGAACATCAAGCTGGATAATGTTTACTGAGCTTCCTCCGTCGATAAGGATCCTGCGGACAAAATGGTTAGAAATAAATAGAGTAATAACTAAACTATCATGATGAGGATCCTGGATGTTAATGCGGTCATCCTCATCAAATGTTATCGTATTTCCTTCCGAGATACTTGATGTTCGGATAGGTTTTTCTCCATTATCCATTTTTGCTTCCTTTGCATGCCTTTTAGCCGCTGAGAAGGATGTACCACAGATGTCTGATCCTCCGGAAATAAAGTTGATCACTTGTGCATTCGCCGGAGGGGCTGGAGCCTTTTCAGGGATCCTTTCAGGATCCTGAGTCCTTTGCTTTTTCCTTCCCAACAACTCTTTTAGATGTCCCTTGCTTAGCAGATATCCAATTTCCTTTCTTAATGCGATGCACTCTTCAGTTAGATGCCCAAAATCCTCGTGGTATGCACACCACTTTGACTTGTCTTTAGTCCCGGATGGTTTATCATTCTTTCTGGGCCACCTGGCTTTTTCTCCTAGATTCTGCATTGCAAGGATTAGTTCATGATTGTCAACAGAAAAACAATATTCAGAAATCGGAGGATAATCCTCATCATCCTCTTCTTGGTCAACAGCATGCACGTTCTGGTTGTCATTTCTATGGTAGGATTTGAATTTATTGCTCTTGAAGGAGGATCCTTGCTTCTCCTGTTTTGAGGATCCTACTTGTCTCTCCTGGATCCTCTTGTCATCCTCTAGCCGGATGAACCTGAGTGCCCGAGTTCTTACTTCATCTAGGTTCCTGCACGGTGTCATAACAAGATCATCATAGAACAATGAATCCTTAAGCAGTCCCATTTTGAAGGCCTCAACAGCCGTGGCCATATCCAAGTTGGGAATGTCCAAGGATTCTTTACTGAATTTAGTTATATAATCCCTTAATGATTCATTATGACTTTGAGTTACCCTGTATAAATCACTAGTTAATCTTTCAAATTTTCTACTACAAGAGAATTGATTATTGAATAAATTAACTAAATTAGCAAATGAAGTGATAGAGTAAGGGGGAAGACTTAGCAGCCATTTAAGAGCTGATCCAGTAAGAGTGGATCCAAATCCTTTACATAGGCATGCTTCCTTTAACTTTTCTGGGATTGGATTGATCTCCATCCTCTCCCTGTATTGTGCTATGTGCTCCTCAGGATCCGTTGTACCATCATACAGCTTCATAGTAGGGATATGGAACCTTTTGGGTACCTCTGCATCACAAATTGGTGGTGCAAAACGAGATACCTTATGGCTTCCATCTGCAATCTCCGGGATAGGCTTGACTACCCCTGGAACACTTGAGATCATATCCTTCAGCTTCTGCAACTCCCTGGCCATAGCTTGATTGATACCTGTATCCTGCACGAATCCATGGTTAGTGGTAAGATAATTATTTAAGGTGTTACCTCCCATTGGGTTCAGGTTAGGAATACTGGGTGTGAATCCATGTGGCTGGGATTCTGGGATGATGGAGGGACCAGTGGAGGCAATGGTCTGCATTGGAATGAAATCCCCTTGATGGACATCTAGATTTTCTGTTTGCAAACTCTTTAGGGATCCTGGCATCTGGGAGGATCCTGGTATCTGAGACGATCCCGGAACAAAGGAGGATCCTTGAACCTGGGATGATCCTGGAACAAAGAAGGATCCTTGAACCTGGGATGATCCTGGAACAAAGGAGGATCCTTGAACCTGGGATGATCCTGGAACAAAGTAGGATCCTTGAAACTGCTGTGCTCCTAGATAGGCTCCTGAATTCACGAAGGATCCCATATGCTGAGGATAGGATCCTGCCGGCTGAAAATGTGAGCCCGATGCCTGAGTCATTATTGCCGATCCGAGGTGCAATCCTTTTGATCCTCCCACAATTTGAACGTCTGGGACTCCTGATGGCTGAGAAGTGATCATCGGAGTATCAAAACTTAAAGATTTGGGCATCAGTGGGGAATGATCCTCTGCCGCTTTCTTTTGTCTTTTGAGATCTCCGATTTCCCTGAGGATCCTGTCATTAGTTTCATCCTGCCGCTGCATACGATCCTTCATCTGCAAAATCAAAGTAAATACATCACTAGTACTGGGAGCAGAAGAATTCATAGCAGAAGAAGATGGAGGTTTAGAGAAAGTAGGAGTTGGTCTCTTCTCAGCATTTTTTTGAGATCCTGCCGGTGGTGGAGGCAAAGGCAGAGTGTTCTGAGACGAGGTGACTGCAGACATCGCCGTGGATGTATTCTTCAATGATGAAGCCATGTAATTCTTTGAAATGATTTCGAACAGAAAGTTTTTTTATGAATGAAGCACCAATTGCCCCACGGTGGGCGCCAAACTGTTTTGGTCAAAAATCACACAAGGATAATGCAACCAAACTCTAAGTAAACGGGGAATGATGCTTGGTTTGTTGAAAAAGTAAAGGATCACTTTAGTGAGAAATATGCAAGTGACACAAGGATTTATACGAGGAAAAAGCCCTTGATCAATGAATGATCTCCGGCATAAAAAACCTCGGGTGATGGCAACTACCGATCACCAAACTTCAATATAACAAAAAATGGTTACAACTTCGGATGATAATGAGCTGAGTACAAGGATCACTATAGTATCGAGTGTCTAAGCGTGTGAGAAATGTGTTGTGTGTCTTCCGAATGGGGAAGAGTGTTATATATACAAGTGTGAGTGACCTATTTTAGGTAAATAGACTAACAATCAGCTCATTACCCCTTTAGAAATAAAAGTAAATCTAGCCTAAATTATCGCCCTTAAATCATGCCGAGTTTCCATATCCTCTACAACGTTCATCTCTGATTAAGCATATGCCAAAGTTGTAAAGACGCGTCCCTTGTTTGCGATGCTAAGAGCGGATCCTGCTAGACATTCCTGCAAGATAACATTAAATTCAATGAAAACAACTGTTAGCATGAGGATCCCTATGATGGTCCGTGATCCTGATCCTGGAACTCTGCTGAGGATCACTATCTGCCAAAGAAACAAGGATCACTGGTTAGGATCACATGTAAGGATCATGTGTTATAAAAATCCAGCCCTAACATCAATAAGCTCAACAACTGACGATTGAACCAATAAACATTATATAGATAATCTAACCTAGGGTAAGGATAGTGTAAAAAGGGCCTAAAGTGTGAGAAATGTGAGAAGTGTATTATAACACTATATATAATACTATATAACACAATATAAACACTGTATAACAATATGTAACACCATATAATACCATATAACCCTATGTAACACTATATATCATTATATAACAAATATAACACTATATATCTATCATAGACATGCTATCAGACAAACTATAGTGTTATATTTGTTATATAATGTTATATAGTGTTACATAGTGTTATATGGTATTATATGGTGTTACATATTGTTATACGGTATTTATATGGTGTTATATAGTATTATATATAGTGTTATAATACACTTCTCACATTTCTCACACTTTGAGCACTTTTTACAGGATCCTCTACCATCTAATCTATACTAACATGTAATAGTAGCATACTAATGCATTTTTCATTGAAGTTTTTTTTGCTTACATGGTCCAATATCGATGCGGCCTTGTTTGTTGATCCTTGTCTTCTTTCTGATGCGACAATTTAAAACCTTTAATATGATTTGCATGCCCATGCAACTCTAAACATCAAACATACTATTAATAAGATTTTAATATGATACTTGATACATCTTCGGATACAACTTATCTGCATGCGTCGTTTTTGCGCATATGACTAAGTTCCATGATAACTTGTATAGCGTAGTTTTGATCTATTTTGTAGTTTTTTTTTCACATTGGTTCTTATATCCCGAATCTTGGAACAACTGATCAATAATTTTAGTCCACCTTTCTGGATCAGATGCAAAGTCATCCAAGGATTATTCTTTGTAGTTTCAACATCTTCATAGCCACCAATGCTGAGAAAATGTGACTTATATTCTGCTTTTCGCGCTTAGTAGCTTCATTGACACTCAGCCTGGATTCCGAGCTATACTCCTGGCCACTTCCTTGTGCCTTCAAATGAAACAAGATCCAAATATCGCTGCAAAAAGTAGTAATTAGAAAACATCTAAAAATTAAGGAACTGAAATAAAAATAACTATTACATCGTAAATCGTAAACTGACATATAGGGTGGTATATGTGTCTTTCTTCGTTTCATCTGGAACATCCCGCCAAGTATGGTAATAAAATGGAGCAACCCCACCAACTTCATTGGATACCATCTGTATAATATCTGAGGAAGTAACTCCAACAAATTTATATTGGCCCCTTTTATATTAACCTCAACGGATAGTGGCTGATTGTTGTTTTTAAATTGAATATATAGCTTTTTGTTGTTCGCCTTTCCACATGTTTTCTTAGGTTGTGCTACATTGACAAATGAACCTATAAAGTTAGTGATGAAACAATGGTTAACCGGGCCGGGTTAACACACTGGTCTCGCCAAGAAGGGTTAATCCCTTCCTCTCGGAGATCGCTGGCTGGGTCACCGGTGGATGATCTCCTGCACAAGGAAACAAGCCGTGACTCGTAACAAGGAGGATGGGGCGGGGGGTGCTCCTTGTTACCACTCTCCGGCGTGAGAATCAGTAGTTTGCTTGGGAAGCAAAGTAAGATAGTAGTAGTAGTGAGAGAGTTGTGAAGAGATACCTCAAACCTGGTTTGGGGTCGGTATTTATAGCCGAGGAGTGAAGGAGGAGATTGATGGATGGGCTGACGACGAGCTGCACCGTTGCAGGTGTGTCAGTCTCGCCGGCCGTGGGGGTTACGCCACGTCAGCCCATTGCTTTAATAGCTCTGACAGGGGACTGTCGCCGGCGCCACTTGCCTCGTGGTGTCAGCCACTTGCATGGCGTGTCAGTCCACTTGTTGGATATGCAGGGTGCGGTGCGAGCCGCATCGCTGCATGCGGTAACGCCTGAAGTTACCGCGTCTCCTACTTGTGATCAAGAAACACGCGAGATGCGGTGTTGGCCGCATCATCGTATGTGGAGACTATTTGCTCGCTTCCCTTGTCGTGACGAAAATGGTCATATGATGCGGTGCCAGCCGCATCGATATGTTCATCTTCTTTTGTACTTAGGTCAAGCTATTCATCTTCGGACCGAATGGGTTCGAAGGATGTGACCGCATGGGTGCGGTTTGCTTACTGGTAGGGGTTTGTTTGATGCGGGTAATGGTCGTTTTGGGACCATACCCCTTCTGGTCTCGCCAAGAAGGGTTAATCCCTTCCTCTCGGAGATCGCTGGCTGGGTCACCGGTGGATGATCTCCTGCACAAGGAAACAAGCCGTGACTCGTAACAAGGAGGATGGGGCGGGGGGTGCTCCTTGTTACCACTCTCCGGCGTGAGAATCAGTAGTTTGCTTGGGAAGCAAAGTAAGATAGTAGTAGTAGTGAGAGAGTTGTGAAGAGATACCTCAAACCTGGTTTGGGGTCGGTATTTATAGCCGAGGAGTGAAGGAGGAGATTGATGGATGGGCTGACGACGAGCTGCACCGTTGCAGGTGTGTCAGTCTCGCCGGCCGTGGGGGTTACGCCACGTCAGCCCATTGCTTTAATAGCTCTGACAGGGGACTGTCGCCGGCGCCACTTGCCTCGTGGTGTCAGCCACTTGCATGGCGTGTCAGTCCACTTGTTGGATATGCAGGGTGCGGTGCGAGCCGCATCGCTGCATGCGGTAACGCCTGAAGTTACCGCGTCTCCTACTTGTGATCAAGAAACACGCGAGATGCGGTGTTAGCCGCATCATCGTATGTGGAGACTATTTGCTCGCTTCCCTTGTCGTGACGAAAATGGTCATATGATGCGGTGCCAGCCGCATCGATATGTTCATCTTCTTTTGTACTTAGGTCAAGCTATTCATCTTCGGACCGAATGGGTTCGAAGGATGTGACCGCATGGGTGCGGTTTGCTTACTGGTAGGGGTTTGTTTGATGCGGGTAATGGTCGTTTTGGGACCATACCCCTTCAGTTAGTAAATTGAAAATATATTTAACATGAAGACATATTTACCTCGAGCAAGTAACTTACAAGACTCGCAACCAGTCTAGATCCTTTTTGAATTCCGATAAGAAGGGTTCGTTCCTGCCGTCTCCCCCGTGTGATCATGCAACATCGGCCATTCCTTCAACAAAAAACAAATAACGTGCAGTAAATAACCTATAAACATAAATGATAAATTTTAAACGTTTTAACAAAAATAAAAATAAAGATACATTCAGATGGGTTATTCTAAAGGCTATATTACAACCTACAATATCATTGACCCGTTCAACCCATTTTGTTTTTTTTTATTTTATTTAAAATATATTTTTATAATAAATCTTTAACTATGTTATGCTTATATAAATTAATAATCTGTGAAAAAAAAAACATTTGGGTCAAGTGGATCGTGTTTTAGAAACAATAAACATAAATGATAAATTTTAACAAGAAGTAAATAACAGACATACATTCAATTAGGATCATCACTATTATAAAGTGTGTTTAGACGATCATCGTCGTCTTCCTTATCGTCATTCATTTCTTCTTCCTCGTCTTCATCCTTATTCATTCATTTCTTCTTACTCGTCTTCGTCCTTATCGTCATTCATTTCTTCTTCCTCGTCTGATGTGTACATGTCATCTTCTTCGTCATCATCAACGACCATTTCATCATCCAAATTTAGGACAATAGGACTTGGGCAACCACCTTCAACTAAAAGCGTCCGCATGGGCAAGTAGCCTAAGTCAACAACCAAGTTACATTGGATTGATTAAGTGTCCTGTAAGACATCTGTCTCATCATCAACGAGTCATGCACTTGGTTCACCAACTTCATAGCTCGAGTCGACACCAAGTTAAAATCAGATTATTGAGTGTCGTGTAATACATTTATCTCATTAACAACACTCATACTTGGATGATCCCTAGGTTTTCGATGGTGAACGTCTTCTACAAACTTTTTAGGAATGACATGTCCCCTCTAAAAGATAATTTTCTGTTTATTTTTTTAATATTCTTATATTTCATCATTATTAAAAGAAAATAAAAAAGAATTGATTTAAAATTGTAGAAACAAGATGTCATATCTCTACAAGTTTAAACACGTTTTGTATGAATTCTTATTTATCAATTTAAAAAGGAAAAAATAAAAAAAAAAATCATTTTCTCACTATAGGAATCACCTAGCTTAAAAAGTACGAAACCCGTATATTTTGTCTCTATAAGGTGAACTATAGAGATGACACTTCGTGTAGTCTCTAGGGTTTTTTTTCTTGTAGTAAAGGCTATGTCAATATAAATGAAAACAAATTGACCCTTTCATCTAAGAATGCAAGTTGTAAGTGTCACCAATAAAATAGTAATTACTTTAATCATTTACATTAAATGCAGTGAATCAATCAGGTGGTGTTGTGGTATGGGGCATGCCACTAAATTCTTCTAGCAAATGTCTTATATTCAAATCTACCTTTAACCAAATCTGTATTTACCCTCTTGATACCATCTACCAGATAAATTATTTTAGAAAAAATTAACAAAGATATCAAAACCTTCAAAGACTTGCTTGATGATAAACGTGAACTAAGTATCTCTCTAACAGAGTTAACTCTGGCCTTCTGGGTGGGAATGTCTGACATGATGAAAACAAACCTAACATAATATTCACGAGTTTAAGTTTAGTGTAAATGGACTAGAGCGGTTTCGGCTAAATTTGCGAGCATGTTAAACTAAATGGGTTGAGTTTAAATCTGCATGACGGGTCACCCGTTTAATTTATACCTATTTTTTTAAACGCATTTTATATTAAAACTTAAAAAGATTGAGTATTTTATGTCAATTTAAAAAAAACAAAAGAGAAAGAGGTATCGAGCTTTATAGCTTAAACGTAACTATTGAATATGCATTTGTATATTTTATTTAATTACATTAATCTAGAGTATTATTATATATATATTGTTGACGAGGGTTGATGAATAGTAAATTTATTTTTATAGTAATATATATTTTTTTTATTATTTGTTATTTATAATTTAAAATATTATAATAGTTTATTGTTATAATTACTTTTAGTGACATATTTTTAATTTTTTTTCTTTTTTAAAAACATATATTTCCTTTACCATTTTTTAATAATTGTTTTTTTCTTTTTAAGACATATATTAATTATCGATTAATTTTATATTTCTTAAATAATTTACGTTTATAACTTTTTCCTAAAAACTTAAGTACGTGTTGTGCTTAATTTTTTCCCTGATATTTTGTTATAAGTTTTGTTAAAAATGAAGTTGTACTCAAAATAAAATATTTATTTGGTATCATAAAACGGTACGATAGTAAACTAAATCGCTATAATGGTTTGGCCTTTTAAACAACATTCTTTGTTTTTAAATCACGTTTGTTTTATATTATCATTTATTCGGTTTCGTCGTAACGTGCGACGTAAAAAAAACTAGTTAATATGAAAACAAATTGGACTAATCAGGTCGTGGTGGTGTCAACCTATGAGAACTCGTGTCGTGTTGGGGTTCATGTGTTTGACACAATTTCTTAATTCACATCGTGTTCAGGTTCATATGTCTACCACGATAATCGATTCCCGGCCCACTTTATACTTAAGTAACTTGTCTGAGTTCATCACCATATTATCCATCATCATTAATACTTGTCAAATAATAAGGACAGTAGATTAATTAATCTTCGTTATTATAATATTAACTAAGATATTCCTACTCCGCATCACCTTTTTTTTTAATTTGAATCTAAAATATAAAAAAATACGGCCAATCATGTCACCATGTCTATGCACATTCTCACCTTCTCCACACACATGTGTATATATACACACATATATTGATAATTCCATGACAGAAGTAGCCATCAAATACCTATCTCTATCTACCAAACAACAAACAAAAATTGCCAAAATGCTTACTAGATTAATGGCATCAAGCTATATTACATATGTTAGTACCCATTTGAAACAAGCATGGGATATTCTGATCTACCTATGTTTCTTCCAACATTGCATGCAATCTAAAGTTGCTGCAAATGGCCAAGAGCTTGGTGTGAGCAGGTATCATGGCGATGAGCCAGTCGACTGTGCAATATGCTTGTCGACAATTGAAGACGATGATGAGATTAGAGTGCTGAGATGTGATCATCTGTTCCACAAGGGTTGCTTGGACCGTTGTGTTGAATATAGGCACACCACATGCCCCTTGTGCCGAGATGTCCTTGCAGGACCTCGAATGGTTTGCGAGCTTGGCCGTGAACTGCTGTGTTTCAGCTTCTGTTCAACAAGTGGATCAACTGATGATGATGGTGATATGTGGTGGATTCGGTGAATAATTTGCAGTATATGATTTTAACTCAAAAAGATGGTATATGTCCAGAACGACTAGCTTGTAAGATTAATGTGTGTGTAGTGATTTCAGTTTAATTGAAAGATTAGCAACATAAGTGTGTTCGTATGTTATGCATGTGAATGGTATGTATAAAATACATCAATTACACAAGTTTTAAAATTATAAAATACTAGGTTTAAAGAAGTTCGTCGCGTTGCGGCGAATTTCTTTTGTTATTTAGTCTGTGTTTACATGTGTTTTGAAATCAATACGAGCGTGTTGTGAACGGAACTGCTGACAAGAATAAAAAGAAAATGTAGAAAAAAACACTAAAAGCTAACCGAAAGAAAATCAACCAAAAAAGTTGTATGGTGACGATGTTGTTCGTATGAAACCCGTGGTCAGAGATGAGCAAATTGTTCTGGGTACCGGTACCAAATTTGCCGAACCGAAAGATATTAAGTACCAATTCGGTACCGACGTTTGGCGTTCCTGATACCGGTTCACTACCGTTTTTTACCTTCATATACCGGTACCGTAACAGATATTTTCGGTATCAGTACCGATTCTGTATCGGTTGGCACCGAGCTCATCCCTACCCCTGAAACTAAAAAAAGAAAAAATTAAAAGTTGAAGAAAATCAACAAAAAAAAAGTTGTACGATACTGTTGTTCATACGGTAACCGTGATCAGGGATAAGCAAATGGTACCGGGTAGCAGCACTGAATTTCCCGAACCAAAAGATTTCCAATATCAATTCGGCGCCAACTTTTGGCGTTTTCTGTATTAGTGTCGGTTTTTACCTTCATGTACTGATACCGAACAGGACCGTACCGGTATTTTCGATACCAGTACTGGTTTGATACCGGTGTCAATACCGGTTGACACCAAACTTATCCCAACCCCTGATATTAAAAAAAGATTAAAGTTAAAATATAAAGAAAATAACTATTATTATAATATTAAAATAATAAAAGTATTAAAAAAAAACTATGTATTATAGTATTATTATAATATTAAAATCACTATTTATTTCAATTCGTTTACTAATATATACTAATAATAATGGAAACCATCTAAACCAAACTACAGACATAACAAGCAAGTAGTGATAAGAACTAAGTATTGATCCTAAAGACACGATAGCTCCTAATACTTAATTTTCTGTCAATATCTAACCGATGTAAGAGAGATGGTTTGTAAGGAAACTAATAAGAAACTGAAGAACAACTAGGAACAACTAGAAAAGCCTTAAAGAAGTCATATGGAGAAAACAAGCTAGTAACAGCAGTTATGGTTCTAGACCAATTATCAGACAATGAGGATAATAACTGTAAGGCTTGGACCTCCTCGTCAAACTTAATATCGACAGACATTACGCGAGACAAGATCAAGTTTAGGTTATTGATGTGATTTGTTACTGAGTCACCCTCCTTCATCCTAATATTCACAAGTTCTCGAATAAGATAAACCTTACTTGTTGCAGAAGGCTTCTCATACATGTTTGATAGTGCTTCCATTATCCCTCTAGTTAAGGTCTCCGTATGGATGTTATAGGCAACATTCTTTGACAGAGAAAGCATTGTCACTTCTCTAGCTTTCTTATCCAACTTCACCCAATCTGCTTGTGTCATACCTTCTGGCTCCTCACCCTCAAGCACTACATCTAAATCTTTCTGACAAAGTAGTTCCTCAATCTGCATCTTCCACCAACCAAACGTATTCTCATCAAATAATACTATTGAAGCCTTCCGTCTCCAGCCATGGTAATGACGAAACGAAAAAACTGGTTTTGTAGAAATAGAGACAAACACAACAAAATAAGCAGACCTCACTTAGCCATTCATGTGCCTCAATAGCACCTTTCTTCCCATCGAATGAAGGAGGGTACAAGAAATGAAGGTCTTGTAGTTGCATTCTCTAGAGATTTCTGTTTCTATAGCTTTAGTTACTTTAGTATCCTCTACCTTCTTTTCTTGTCGAGGTTCTTCTCGTGGAGTTGGTGTAGGTGTAGTGCTTCCCTCGGATTGCACTGATCGTTCTGTATTCTGACGTTCGTGTCCATGTGCATTGGCAAGGATTTACGCGACTTAGATGGTTGTCCGATCCGATCACGTCATCTCCTATGTTTACGGATTCGCCATGATGAGCAGAGTCAACAAGCGGATAATTCGGTGGGTTAGGTCGGCGATTATTGCTAATCGAAGGTTCTGCCAACATTTTTTAAATTTCCAGGAAAAACACTACAATATCTTATTCATTAACATGCAATTACAATGATTATTTCGGATAACACACATAGTACAACGATTTGTCAAATATATCACACTGAAACAAGAAATGGGTACAAAGTGGTAACCGAATAAGAGATCATAGGTTGTAGTTATCACTATAACTAGCGCCTGATAATTCTGCATCCCTATCTATAAACTACTAATAAAAGTATGTAACTTGCTTTAAGTAGGCCTAATCTCAAAGGTTGAAACCTTGATATTCCAACCGAATACCTAATTCACTAAAATATTTGGCTCTGATATTAACTGTGACACCTCACTTGTAAAGATGCTTTATAACACATTTGATAACAAAGAGTGCTTATTTTATTGATAACAACTTACAGTACAAGGTCTAAAATGAAATACAACATCTAGTCAGACTAAGCCTAGTCTAATATTACAAAACTTCCCCCATATTACACAATCTGGGATATACAGTTCTATCCACTATTAAGAGTCTGAGGAATTCAGAAACTAGTAAGTCCACGTTTGCGAAGATGCGGGATCATATTTTGGGAGAGGATGCTCGAAGTCTTTGTTCAGGTGAGTATTCAGTTAAGCACATAGAGCAGGAGAAGAAAGAATCAGCGAGGAAGTCGTAAGGTGTCACACCCCAACCGATAACGGAAATATCGGGGCGCGGCACTGAGCGAAACAGATTGTCAAGAGAAATTCCATAACAACTAAATTACCGGATAGTTAATATTATGTCCCATACCATAACCTATCAAGCAATTAATTATTACAGACATAGATATCCTCAAAACAAAAACATGTTCCGACAACTCAGATTTTAAATAAATAAATTGTATTTGTTTCTAGACTCTCCTACTCGATTCCATGAAAGCAAGCAACATCCTAGCATCTCAAACACCTGCCACATACGTTAAAATATGGTCAATACACATAGTGTAAAGGTGAGCATACAAGTTTAATAGTATAATAGAGTTCGAAATCGTTTACGCATAACCAACATGTAACATGTAGCAAAGTGAAAGCTAGTAGGTTATCGACAGAGAAATATGCACAGACGTGACTTCGAGTTGTAGAATGCGCAACACATATCCCCACTGGGACACGTGAAGTAAAGCCCTTAACAACCCCTGTCCACGACAGGTGCTGAGTCCAAACTATAGTACTATCGTTGCTAAGGTGTCAGGCAACAATCACTGTGTTAACATAACATACAAGCATTCATCAAATAACACGTAACATACAATAACGGTCAGCGTTTAAATAGTGTTGCGTTGTGTGTCGATTGTGATTTGAATAAGTAACATATGTAACACCCAAAAGTGCGTAAAGCAAAAAGGGATCGAGTATACTCACAGTTAGCGTTTAACAAGTAAACACTCTCTTGGATTGAAGGGAGCGCTGAGAGATTAGCCTGAGCAGTTAACGATAGCATAAGAGATGAGTGACGTGTTAAACGATGAAAAGCGATCAAGTGTCGGATGGCAATCTGATCGGTTGACCATTCGATCGGATGTCAATCCGTTCAGATGGTCATCCGATCGGATGGCCATTCGATTGGATTGACATTCATTTGGTAAGGATGTGTTTGTGTATGATGGCTTTGAAGTTTTCATTGTAGCATTTTGGGAACAGAGAAGTATCTCTACCTTTCAGGTCGTTCGATCGAACGGCAGTTCGATCGGATGGCGATCCGTTCGGCAAGGTATTTCTCAGATAACAAGTTCACAGCAGGATTGGCACTCGATCGGATGGACTACCGGTCGGATGGCAATCCGTTAGAACAGACTATGCATTGAACATGTTGAAAATTGTTAAGCATTGAAGTTCCAAATGTCACATGGTCGGATAGTCGTTCGATCGGATAGCTATCCGATCGGATGGCATTCCGTTCGACGTTCAGATCCTTGAAAGTTGAATAAAAAGTTTAAGTGTTGAAAGCTCAAATGCAATCTGATCGGATTGCGGTTCGATCGGATGGCAATCGGATCGGACGGTGATCCGTCCAGCGATCTGATCTTTTTTGTAACTTGAAAGTTGTTAAGTTTTGATCGAGACGGTGTGACAACGTGCTAGACAACTGAAACCCCATAACATGACCCAAGTTATCCGATCGAACAGGAGTCACCCAAGTCCGATTAGTTTACTGGTTCGTGACGGTTGTTCATGTTTAACCCGAAGTCGGTTGTCTCTTTGATAGAAACCAGATCTTAAACCAACTCATCACTAAGAAAGAGTAGAAGGTCTGTATAAGCTCCGATTCTATCGGTTTTGAGTGCATGGAGTGTAAAAGAGTTGAAAGAAAGTTAGAAAACCATCTTTCAATCCTTTTAACCATGAATATGTGTAGATCTATGCGAGAACATTATTTAATCATATGGAAACCCTTCAGATTTGAATTGTTTTTGGTGGAATGAGGCCAAAACTTGGAGTTCATAAGAACTCCATGATGACATCACCCTAGAACACCTCAAATCTGTTGATTTCACGGTTAAAAGTTAAGATTCAAAAGAGAAAATGATGAAGAAGTGTGTGTAGATCATAGAAGTACAAGATTTAGGTTGAAAACTTACAAGAATCGCGAGAAATCGAGAGAAATGAGGGCTTGAGTGCGGCTGATCGAATGAGAGAGTTGTCACATCAAGTGATGTGACAGGAGGGATATTTATAGGTTGCCAAAAAGGGAAAGGGGGCAAGTGTCGAACAGGAGGTCACCTCGATCGGATGACACTCCGATCGGATGGCTATCCGATCGGGTGGCAATCCGATCGGATGGCCATCCGATCGAGCGGTCACTCGATCGAGTGGCTCCGACGAGTTGCGTTTTGGCTTTTCGTTTCGCGTGTTGGACGTTGTGATGCGTTTAAGCGAATTTTGATTATGCGATGCGATAGAATAATAAACACACAAATACTATATCTAACATACAATCACTATAAACAACTTGCGTTTAGCGTTTACGATTAGATTTCGATTTAGATAGAGTTGCGATTTACGTTTTGATTAATCACCACAAACATAAAGTAAACATGCACAAGTAACACATAAGTAACACACACACACGTAAAACAATATTCAGAATCTATCAATCAAGGCGCGAATGCGATTGCGATTAGTGATAAAGCGATAAAACATGCGATAAACATCGCTTAAATCTCGATTATTAATAGATACACCACATAATACAACTAAAGCAATTACAGTAAAGATTCGATTACAAGTCAAAGAAGTCAAATTAGTAATTAAGCAAGGAGTGACAGATCGTAATTAGCAATCTTTTCTTCCTTTGACTTAAATCTTGACTTTGACTTTGACTTTCGTAACACGGGATGTTACATAAGGGAAGGGGAGTGTGTCTAAGACTCCGAAGGATGTGATATGTTGGGATTGCAAGGAAGTTGGACACTTTAGGAATCAGTGTTCAAAGCATAAGAAAGAAATTAACTCTGCAGAAGACTACCATCTTGATGATGATGCATTAATCTGTAGTGTGGAGAGCAATGTGGATTCCTGGTCATAGATTCTGGTGCTTCGTTTCACGCTACCCATAGTAGAGATGTCCTACAAAATCTGTAAGAAGGTGACTTTGGAAAAGTAAGATTGGCGAATGATGAGGTACTTGATGTTACGGGCATGGGTGACATTGTTTTGAAGACTTCAGTTTGTTCATGGACCTTTAAGAAATGTTAGGGTTGTTCCAGCTCTAAAGAGGTTGTTAATTTATGACAGCTAGTTAGATGATCAAGGACATGAAGTTAAGTTCGTGAACAGACAGTGTAAGGTTGTTAAAGGAAATATGTTCATGGCTCGTGGAAAGAAAAGATGCTCATTATACATGGTTAGTATATCGTCAGAAAGAAATGAAGTCCAGTTCTTGAAGAAAAACAAAGTTGTGTTCACAAAATCTGGAGGATAGAATAGGGTTTACTTTGCAAGAAAGAAACCTAGAGTCACAAGGAAGATTCAAGAAGAACCAGTTTTAAAGGTCAATCTAGTCGGGAGACATCATGATAATGGGAGCACAGAATGTGTTTAAGTTACAATGTCAGGCGACAGTGGGTTAAAAAACCAACATTCCAGCTGGAAAAGCATCCCAGAGAATTTCTTGCAGGTAATGTTGAGTTTGTGTTCTCAAATTTCTTAGGATCCGGTAGTTCGTTTAGGTGGTATCCGGCAGGGATAAAGAACGAGTCACAGGTTATGATTGATGAGTTGAAGCTCATTGGAAGATTACAAGATGTACAAATGCTGATGACTACCGGGCTTTGTTCGACCCTCTAAGTGGGAGATTGTTGGCCGATTTGGTGTGGAGGCCCAATCAAGGGAGGGCGGTCGACCTAAGCCTTAGGTCAGCCCGCACGCCTTTTATTTGGCAGTTAAATTGGGGTTTTAATTTAACGGTCCCTAATTATCTCTATGTGGGCTTGGCCCTAACTTGGGAATTAAGTTTCCTAACCCTAGAATAGTTTTTATATAATGATTGTTTGCAATTCCTTATCGCCCTGATAATAAAAGAAACCCTAGTTGCAGTACACATAGGTCAGCTGACCGAACCACTTTAAATCCTCGTGTCGTTTATTGCTTCTGTATGTGTACGTGCTCAATCCTAACACTATCAAGAGCCTTCAAACACAAAACAACTTTTTTCATGGTGATTTTCAGGTTTAGTGGTAACTCCGACAATACAAGTTGTCTCTAGTTGTTGTACGTAGGAGACAAACGCAAAATCTCCTTTAAGGATACGTGTCAAAACATACCTCTGCTTTCTTCTTCTACCAGTTCTTAACATTCACCTTTTTTCAATGTTAATTGTGTAAGTTTCTTACATACTGGTTTTTCCATTTCCATTGCATTTTCGCATAAAATTGTGAAGGGCATCCCTAGGAAAATGTAGATTGATTTCATAAAACCCTGATTGTTTTTAATTCCATTATATTAAGCAGATTCTAATTGCACTATATATACTGATACGTATATGATCTCATATTAGGTGCAATCCATCCATGTGACCAGATTTTTGGACAATTTTATTTTACTACAATATATCAATCTAAGAATCTTATATACACGTAATCACGTAATACGGCTATATAGATCTTTTATGCTTAGAAGTATCATTTTCAACTAATAAATCATTTGTACATATAAAATATAATATTTGCTGTAAAAGTATGTATTACATCGATTGTTTACAGAAGCTATAAATAGCTAAATTACAATTGTACATGCAAGGAAATGAGATATGTAAGGCTAATTCTATGGCTGACCAATGACCGACAGAATGTATATCTAAAAATAGTTGAAGCTATCAATAGAAATATATTTAATACATATCAATTAGTGGGATCCTTAATATGCCCCCGCAAGATGGAGGATCCATCGGAGACTCCAATCTTGGATCGAAGCCGTTGAAAGGGTCCCCGCCCGAGAGGTTTAGTAAGCACATCGGCGAGTTGATCCGCGGAGTTAATGTGAAGAACCCGTAATGAACCATTAGCTACCTTTTCCCGAACAAAGTGATAATCTAGTGCCACGTGTTTCATACGTGAGTGATAGACCGGGTTGGCACATAGATAAGTAGCACTAGTATTGTCACAAAATAATGTAGGAGACTCAGTGATCGATAGACCAAGTTCCAATAGGAGGTTCTGGACCCAAGATAGTTCTGCTGCACCATTTGCCAATGCCTTGTACTCGGCCTCAGTCGAGGATCGAGAGACCGATTTTTGGCACGCTGAGCGCCATGAGAGTATGTTTGATCCAAGATAGATAAGATAGGCAGTTGTGGAACGCCCGCCGTCAGCGA
Source organism: Helianthus annuus (assembly GCF_002127325.2). Classification (NCBI taxonomy): domain Eukaryota; kingdom Viridiplantae; phylum Streptophyta; class Magnoliopsida; order Asterales; family Asteraceae; genus Helianthus; species Helianthus annuus. Next base: position 36,614,227 of record NC_035447.2, on the reverse strand, counting down.
TTCCACCCCAATCGGAGTCGGTAAAGGCTGTAAGTTCAATTTTAGAGCCACGGTTGAGGAACAAGCCGTGATGGATTGTGCCTTTCAAATAACGGAGAACTCGTTTTAATGCTTGCCAGTGAAGTTGGGTTGGAGCATGCATGTATTGAGAGAGCTTGTTGACTGCGTAAGAGACATCGGGTCGAGTAAATCCGAGATATTGGAGAGAGCCCACCAACTGACGATATGGTGTGGGGTCAATGGTAGCCGAACCATCAAAAAGAGAAAGTGAGTCAGTAGAGCTAAGGGGTGTGGCTACAGGTTTTGCTCCATCCATTTTAAACTTGGTGAGTAGATTTTGCACATGGGCATGTTGAGATAGAAATAAACCATCCTTAGTGGAAATGACTTCTATACCAAGGAAGTGATGGAGCATGCCAAGATCTTTAATGGAAAACTTGTCGGATAATGCGCGAATGATATGTTGAAGAAATGAGTTGTGGTTGCCGGTTAAGACAATGTCATCAACATATACCAAAAAATACGCGACAAGTCCTTCACGTTTAAAGATGAAGAGAGAAGGATCGGCTAAGGATTTACAAAATCCGAGTTCAAGAAGGAACGTGGCAAGTTCCATGTACCATGCGCGCGGCGCTTGTTTGAGGCCGTAGAGGGATTTCCGAAGACGACAAAGGTGATTAGGAAAATCCGGATTAGCATAGCCGGGTGGTTGAGACATATAAACATCTTCATGCAAGGTGCCATGCAAGAAGGCATTATTAACATCGAGTTGTCGTATAAGCCAATTTTGAGATAAGGCAATAGCAAGAACCGTACGGATAGTTACGGGTTTTGTGACCGGACTAAACGTTTCAAAGTAGTCCTTGCCATACTCTTGAAGAAAACCTTTGGCAACTAGGCGAGCCTTATATTTGTCTATGGAGCCGTCGGGACGTCGTTTGATACGAAACACCCATTTGCAACCGATAGGTTTGTGTTGCGAAGGAGGGACAAGTTCCCAAGTGGCGTTTTTTACAGAAGCTATAAATAGCTAAATTACAATTGTACATGCAAGGAAATGAGATATGTAAGGCTAATTCTATGGCTGACCAATGACCGACAGAATGTATATCTAAAAATAGTTGAAGCTATCAATAGAAATATATTTAATACATATCAATTAGTGGGATCCTTAATAGTACAGTTAGCTAGTATCTTATATTCTAGTAGATGATACTCAAACATATAGTTCACTATTACACTTACAGATATATTTTACGGAAAATATCATCACAAATAACTTAACTTTTGCATTGGATCATGAATTAGCATAAACGTTGTTATGGTTTAACTCCGTATATTCGGTTGCAAATGAATTCCGTAGAAAAAATCCATATTAATCCGTAGGAAAATGGGAGGATAATATAAGGAAATTTGGTTGTCATATAACAGTAGAAATAGAACTAAAAGAATTATAAAGATATAATCTTAGACACTACAAATACAATTACACATAATAAACGTTTTTATTACAGTTCACTTTATATATCATATCTTGAACTTGATTACTTAATGTAATCGTCTTACATAATTAATTTATGTACGCTCACATGTATATTAAATATTAGAAAATGCTTATTATTTATAGTATTCTAGTAATAGTTATTTTATCTACATAAAATATTACTATATCTTCATCTTTAAGAATGTCTTAGATTTCGAAGAAAATAATTCATATTATTTATTAATTTAGAGATCGTTTAATTAATAATAGATATTCAAAGATTTCTTGGTATATAATAATAACATAAAAAACCTTATTATAAAAATCAGTAGTATCCTTAATGATTGTTAATAAAAAAAAGGATGAAAACTAATTAGGAATAATTTGGTTGACGAAAAATATCATATGATGTGTATGTATGTATGTGTGTATGTATGTATGTATGTATGTATGTATGTATGTATGTATGTATGTATGTATGTATGTATGTATGTATGTATGCATGCATGCTTACATCCTGCATTTACAAATCAAAGGTGTCCCGTATCATATATAACCATATACTTTCACTAGGTTTTATAAGTTTAAATCATAATATAAACATAGTCTAACTTAAAATCCTATTTCAGTTATTTACAAAAACTATGTAGGTCTTTGCTTACTACTTTATCCTTAAAAATGGGTACTCCTAATACAATGCACAATACAGAATTACAAGCTCGGTAAACATTTGGATTTTAGACATCCGGTGTGTTCAGAGTTTGAGCCTGATGTACGTATGCTTCAAAAGGTTTGACAACAATCTTACCTTGACCTCTAGATGCCGTTTCACTTAATCGTTTTGTTCACAAAGCTGAATGGATCAGGGGTATAAGAGTCTTTTAAGTTGGGTATTTATTTACGGATTTTTATTAGTGGAGCCGTATTCTGTGTTAAGATATTGAGTATTTGTTTGATTTCTCATTTGAGTGATTTAGGTTTCTTGTTTCCAAGATGTTTAGTTAATATAAATAGACAATTAGGGTTGTTGTGATTTTTGTGTTTGGTTTATAATAAAAAGAGTCGAGCGAATCCGTTCAATCTCATGTTTTGGTATTTGTGTTTTAATCGACTAGGGCCTTTAATTGGTATCAAGCTTGGTGCCAACGATTTTGAGTCATTTTTCAAGAAGGGGAAGCAACCTCTTTTTAGTTGCCGGGTTGCAACGATCGTAAGGCCACCCGGGGCGGTGGAATTTTTGCCCATGATGGAATTTTTCAACGCGTGGAACAATGCCAAATACCACCGCCACCCCTCATATTCAACGCGTTAACTTTAAAACGCGTTATATTAATGAAGCGTTATAAATTCTTAAATCCGACCGTTTGCATGTTATGTTTAATTAAAAAAAAAAACCTTTAAACAAGTGATGACCATTTCCACTAAAGAAGGTTGTGAGTGATGGAATAATGGTTGATGACATGGCGGAACTTGATTGGATGTTGTGAGTGATAAGTGAGTGATAAGTGATGACCACCCCTACCCCCCTAAAAGGTTTCTTGGTGATGAGTAGCAACAGAAGAAGGTTAATCAATATCGGGTTTCAATAGCTTCTTAGCCCTAACCCTGGGCTTATAGCTCAGTGGTTGGGCAATAATGGTGACAAACCCACCGAGGGGGGTTCGATCCTGAGCCACACCCCGGTTTTAATCCAGCTGTTACTTCAGTGAGACAACTCGTGTGGAGGTAGTACGGTTTCCAGGGGAACCCCGTAACCAAGTCTGACCAACCCAGCGCAGACCCGGTTAAGACAACGTAAGTCTGTGTAGATCTTGGCTAGTGCCGCCATTTAGGCGATGTGACATCGGGTCACTCAAAAGAAAGTCACCGCTCAAAAAAAAGATAGCTTCTTAGCCCAAAAGGAACACATAAGGTGACAAGCCTTTTCTTATTGGCATGTAACAAACCAACGTGCTTGCGGCACTGGAGATCAACAGGGGCTCAAGGGGGTTCGATTAGCAACTAAGAAGACAAAAAAAACGGTAGCTTGTCTTGTTGGTGGTCGCTAGAAGCGGGTGCAGATCGATCAGGAAAAAAATACTTATTCGTCCATAATTAAATATTTGTCAAATATTCCATACTTTTTATTTTATTCCAAACCAAAAAAATAAAATCACGCCCAATCATGTCACCATGTCTATGCACATCCTCACCTTCCCCCACCCCCACCCCCACCCCCACCCCACCCCACCCCACCCCATATACATACATATATATTGATACTCCAGAATTACGAGTAGCCTTAAAATATACCGAACAAAAAACAGAAAAACAAAAAATGCCTACTAGATTAATAGTATCAAGCTACATAACATATATTAGTACCCATTTGAAACAAGCATGGGATCTTTTGATCTACCTATGTTTCTTCCAACATTGCATGCAATCTCAAGTCCCTATAAATGGTCAAGAGCTTGGTGTGAGCAGGTATCGTGGCGATGAGCCTGTCGATTGCGCAGTATGCCTATTGGATCAACTGATGATGATTGTGATATGTGGTGGATTCGGTGAATTACTTGCTGTATATTTTTTATTTTATGTTATTTATAGTTTATATAAGTTATACATTATTGTACAGCCTTGTCCACTACTTGTAAGATTAGGTGTGTATGTGGTGATTCGGTTTAATTCAAAGATTGGCAACATAACTCATGTTAGTAAAGGGGTGTAAATGAGTCAAAAACCGACCAAACCAAAAATATAAGAAATTCCAAACCAAAGATTGGACTAGTTTTGGACCAAACAGGACCAAAAGCCATAAACTCATAAACTGAAAACCAGACTGATTACTATCGATTCGGACAATCTGGTCCAGATTTAGCTCAGCCCTAAATACTATCGATCATAAATCGACATCCACGTACCAAATATTTCAATTTCAAAATCCAGCAGAAGATGCAAAAATAAGACCATATCCTGTGGCCTTTGGTAGTCGGTGCGCTCCATGAATACCCTTAGCCTTTAGTAGTGGTCCTAACTGTTCAACACAGGTAAAACTCTTGACAAATGTAACTCTTTTAATTGCACTTATATGTTCAACAAGACAGTATGAAAACAATTGCTCACAAATTAACTATCCATCACAGGACAAGGAAAGAACATGACCCTACAACCTTTCAAATAAAATTGAGGATAGTGTCGGTACGAAAAGGAAAGACAGAAATACAAATAGACACGAAAAACCCGCAATGTACAAACTCGAATGTTAATTTATCACCTCAAATGCGAAAATACATGCACAAGAAATTTCTTCAATTCATGGTACAACAATGATGGATATTACAAACTCAGCACCATTTGTACAGCTTTTTTCTGAGCCTGTGTCAAACTCTGCAATATGCAAGCGACAAATTGCATATTAAAAATTAAAATAAGTAAATAAAATAAAAATAGTAAAAAAAAATGAATAATTTTAGTCATGAAACCTGGCAAAGATGATCAAAAAGAGGTCGGTCTCCCTGAGAGAACTCCCGGAAGAAGTTGGTGAGATAGTTTGCCAGGTTAATCTGATGAACCAAAAAACGAACTTTTAAGGTAATACTAATAACCAAACTACTTTTGATCAAGTCTAGGGGCGTGAATGAGCCAAGCTACTTGGGATCAACTAGCTAAAAGCTCAAATCGAGCCGAGCTTAGACGAGCTCAAGCCAAAGCTTCATTTATCGAACTCGACTAGGCTCACGAGCATGCTACTTATATAACTTTTTGAATATATATTTCAAAATATTTTTACATAATAACCATTATTATTTATAAAATAATTATAAATATAAAAATAATATTTATCATGTTATATATAATATTTGTAATTATATAAATGGGTGGGGATCTTGAGAGATCCACAAGTTATTTGAGAACAAGAAAACACTATCAACCAAGTTAAGTTTTAAAAATGTTTTTTAACTCATATGGGATTTCTCCCTGAGTCCCTGTAAGGCTATAATTGGCCAATATATATAATATTATAATATTTATAGCTGTATATAATATAATAATTAAATAAATATAAAAATAATGAAAACTACTTATAAGCGGAGCTAGAGCTTTAATAACAGAGCCCGAAACAAGCCTAGCCAAGCCAAGGCTATAGAAGTATAAATTTTGCAAGATGCAAGAAATTAAACCTCATTGAGGGGGTCAGCAGCACTTAGTAGGTCATCATCATAACCATCATCTTCATCCTGTAAACAAACAATAAAAATGAAATAAAATCATGAAATAACAATGATATAATATAATATATTCATTTTTGGTTTCTTTTGAGCTGCGGACCTCATTGAAAGCCTTTGCAAGGGCATCTAGATAGCCATTTGAAGGCCTACTGTATGATGTAGTACCGGAAGAAGAAAGCAACTCTTGCTCTATTTCAGCATCTCCAGCTTCTACTTCTTCCCAATCACTATCCTGCATGATAAACAATATCATATAATTCTAACAAAATATTAATAAATACAGATAGCATTGTTATTAACACCAACGGAAATAATACCTGATCGTCATCCCCTAAAACCTGTTCTTGTATCTCAAGCAAAACATCTGCCAGTACAGCAAGAATCTATGTTTCCCAAATGAAAACAATACGTTTATCAGATTCCATAATCAAACACACACACATACATATATACGCATTATATATATAGTTATATAGTGGATGGTTCAAATGAGAATAAATTCTTTGTACGAAGAAATTTCAACCAATTGGAATGCTTTATTTTGCTTCATTGAATATTTGTATTTAATATTATTGTAAGGGTATATTGGTAAACTTACATAGATCATTAATTTGTAGTATTCCTATTTAATAGCTAACTACATTAAATTTGTAACTTATTTTCAAAATATGTATTTTTTTCAAAAAAAAAAATTGATTTAGAGTGTAGGATAAATTACGAGGTGTGTAGAATAAATTACGAGCTAAGTAGGATAAATTTCGACATTTGTAGTATAAAATCCGATAACGTATAGGATATGTGTAGGATAGATTTTTTTGTGTGTGGGATAAAATGAAATTGACTAATTAATTAGAGAGAAAATAATTAATGTAAAGAGTTATAAGTTATTTAATGTTTTACCATTATACCCTTTCCTTCTTAAATTGATTTTCTTCTCATTCTATCCCCCCCCCCCTATATATATAGGGGAATTATATATAGAAAACTGACTTAAGTTAAGAAAACTCAAGAAAACCTTATGTAAAAAACTTTTTTTCTAAAAAAATTAGGGAATGTAAGTTACATGTTATCGAACATTTTGTAACAAAAAAAAAACAAAAAGCGCCAAGTGGTTTTTTTATAATTTTTTTTTATATTCAGTGTTTTTATATATATTTGCTAAAAACTGAATTTTTAAATTTTTTTATAAAAATATTCCCCTTGGCGCTTTTTGGTTTTTTTATTACAAAACGTTCAATAACATGCAACTTACATTCCCTAATTTTTTTAGAAAAAAAAAAAATTGTTACATAAGGTTTTCTTGAGTTTGCTTAACTCAAGTGGGTTTTCTTTCTATCCCTCCCCTATATATATTACATAACAATCAGTAGATAAGTAAAAACCTTTGCCGGAAGTGGCATCAATGTCCACTGGTCAGGGGAAACTTTGGCCTTTGAACGAGTGGTAATCCCTGCAGAGGACTTCACAAATAAAATAAATAATTAAATAACTTGATTAAAGTTATTAAAGCGATGTTTTAACAGCTTGAAAGATAATAAGTAACAAACCTTAATCAAATGACCTTGGACATTGATGGTTCCAAATTCAACATGTCTGGTTGATAATAATAAAGCCAAAGCTGTCGTTGTGACTTTGATCTGGTAGGCCCCTTGAATTTCCCCTGTACTCAATTACAGTTGCATTAGGTTTTACAACAATTAACACGATAAACATATACACAATTAAAATGAATAATACTTGCCTTGCTGCTTGGTCCATTCCGACATAACATAATGCAAAGAATTAGGGTAGCCGTCAGCGGGGATCGTGATCAGCAAGTTGATAAATTGTTCAACATGTGGTGAACTCATGTGAACCTGTGGCATTAAAAATTTATAAAAAAAAAAAATCATCATATATAAAACATGACTTTAGGTTGTATCATATAACATATAATCATACCAGTCGTGCAAAAATAAGAAGTAATGAGCTTCGCAATCCAGCAATTTGGCAGGATTGCATTCGCCTAACGAGTGCAGCAACAAGGTCTCGTATATGTTGTGCCATTTGAGAGGACAGATGTAAAATAAGTTGCAAAATATAGTTCCCGACAAAAAGTGATCCTGAGCTATCTAACTCAGGGTCAAGAAGCCTACCAAAATAGTCAAAATGTCATCGTTCCGGAACAAATTATTAGAGAGATTAAAAATCTTTTAAGATAACGAGTTTTAAAACGACGCACACCTTGAAGCGACATCAAGTAAACATCTCATTGTAAAACCGGAATCACCACTCCAGGTGAGTAATTGTTGATTTCCACCAGAGACGAGAGCAGCAAGACATTGAGTTGCATTCTGGTTTAATGTGTAAACACGTAGGATATAAATTATAAAGGAAAGTGAAACTAAAAAATGTTCCATAAAAAGATGAAAAACTTTAGAGCCAGATAAAAACCTGCATTTCACCATGGTCGTCACTTTGAAGGACTATACGTACAACTGGATCGAAACAAACTTCGTAAACTGCTTTTACCACATCGATAGGTGCATTCTAATATATCACAATGAAAACCATTAAGTGGTAGAAATAAACTATAAAGTTTAAACGTTAAAAAGTGGTGAACCGGCATTTAAATTGTATTTATAACTTGCCTTGAGTAACATTGTCAAAAGATCCAATGAACCAGCAACTAAGCCATCAGCCTGCTGTTGAGGCTGAGAAAACAACTTAACTCATGTAAGTAAAATAATTTAAAACTAATTTAGTATGTTTACGAGGGAGTTTGAACAAACGTACTTTGTTGAGAATGGGCCCCACATATGGCAAAACACGTGAAACAAGAGGATGAACACATCCAGGAGCATCTTTTATTGCCTATAATGAAAATGGAATTGCTAATGGCATATTGGCATCCCTTGTTTAATAAAGATAAATTGCAAAAAATAACCACTTTATTTAACCAAAGTACCTCAAGAACATCAAGTGCGTCAATGCTTATGAATGGGTCCGAAACATGCAAAGCCCACATGTTAAGTATAATAGGAGAAATTACAGGCTCTATGGACAGTGCAGCTTCATGACCTACGATGAGCATGAAAATGAGACTATTCGCCAAACGAAAAAAAAAATCCACTCAGCTGAAAAATAATAACATTAACACCAACCTGCCCTCACAGCTGCTTGCAGTGTTTCAAGAACAAGATGCATTGTTTCATCTGATGCCTGCAGAGTGTTGCGCGTTTAAAATATACGTATTTCATGTTTTAGCAATAAAAAACAAAATGTCATTATTATTACCTGCTTAAGGAGTTCTGTAAGTGATGAAAACAGAGCCATTATATGAGGCTGTGGTATTCCTCTATTTGTATCGGGTAGGAGTTGAGAAAGTGCTCGACATGCACCGACTTTTACAGGTGCAGGCCTGTAAATATAAAATTTAAACCATTAGTGGTAATTGAGGATGAATGAAAGGGCAGTTAAGTAAAGAATAACATCGGAGCTTACACATCCATGCCGATCGCTTGGATAGCAGCATAGAGGAAATGATCAATGACACCATGGTTGATCTGTAAGATGAAAGAAGTATAAATGAGAATGTTCTAAAGAACATAAAAGAAATATACAATAATCTTTATAGTTATTAGTTACCACTGATGAGAATTTAGCAACTGATGAAAACATACGAGCATAGAGAAAGGGAAATTCATGTACACCTGCAAAACAAATACCGACCACTTAAAACGTTAGAATATGAAAGAATGAAAGAGAATACGATATAATTAACCAAGATTGTACCGGCTGCCATGTCTTCAGTCAAAGTTTGCTCCAATAGGTTCCCCAAAGTGACTTCAGATGGCCCCGGAACCTGAGAATAAATTTAACAAGATATCATGATTTATTTATAAAAAAACTCAAAGAAATCAATAGTTTTAAGTAGACACGACAAAGAAAGTACTAACCTCAACTTCAAGCAATTGTTCTGACACAGAAGACAAAGCAAAAAGAGTAGCCTCCCTCATCTGAATTGTTTATATCCATGTAAGTTAGATTCCATCATACAATATCCATAAATTTACTACATTTCCCGTAAAGAAAATAAGAATATCAAAACATATACAAATTAACAAGGCGTACCCTCCACCATACAGCAGAGCCGTTAACCCTCTCATGCTGAGACTCGTCTAATCTTTTTTTAGCGGCATTTAGTATAGCATAAACTCCATCAATCCCACATGAAATTACAATTTCCTCCAACAAAAGAGAACCTGTGAAAATAATAATAATAGATATAAAATATGTGTGCTGTACAGTAACTCAAGCGATAACTGTTAACACATGAAGAGAAGAAGATGGCAAAAAGGTAAATCAGATACCGGAAACACGACAACTGTAAGTATTTTCATCTTCATCAGAAACATACTGATTAGCATCCATTGACCAAGCATGGACCTAAAAATGTCCATAATATTATCAAATAATGTTTAGTTAATGAGAGTAAAACACTGCAAAGATATGATAGTAGAAAATAAAAGGTTATGTAAGTTACTTGTTGTTCAGTCATCTGCATAAACGCAATTGAATAGTAGACAAGATCTTGAACACTATTTCCAAAAGCCTGAAGAAAAACCTTTTCAGGTGAACATCTAACATGGTAGTTTTCATTTTTCAAATATTGAGAAAAATAAATTTGAGAAATTACCTTCACAAACTTTTTACTACCAACAATCGTTAGTAGAAACTCAAATAACTGCAAAACCAAAAAACCAAAATGGTTACATTACATCCCAAACAAATGGGATTAAAAAAAAAAAAAGAAGAAGAAAAGATACTTCTTACTTGTATTATGAAAGACTCAAGGCTTGTCTCTGAACCATCAGAATCATATCGTCCCTCGTATGCATCTTCAAGCCCTTCGATAGAAGATCGTTCATATACACCAAGAGATGACACAAATGTTTGCCACAATGGAACCAAAACCTCTGTAAAAAAATCCATAAGAATTACGTATTTACAATTTGTAAACAATAGCAGAAATAAACCAATATTTAACCAAAATGACAAGCTTACCCATGAACTGACTTTCGGCCAGGCTTGGGAAGTTTTGAACAAATTGACTCAAGCATTTTAAAGCCTGAAGATGGAGTAGAAGCCGACATGTGACGGTATATTCAAGTAGAAGATATGAAAAAAGATCGATATATTCAGATTTAAAAAATAATAATAAATACCTCCATTCTGATGCTCCAATCATCTGGATCCTCAGATTGTACAGGATTTTTAAGAATGGATGAGAATTCAACCATCCAAGATTTGACTAAAGGTAACATCAACGCACTTGTTTCTGTCTAAAAAGTTAAAACCAAATGCAAGAATTTGATTATTTTCATCACATGATGACAGAAACCAAATAAAGGATCAATTCTGACCATCCAAGATTGTAGGGGAGCAGAAAGTACCTTGTACACACCACTCATAACTCCCAGCATAGATGTACAAGAATAGACAATAGAAAGAGCTTTTGTGCGTAACGGTTTGTCATAGATCTGCCATTAATGAGTCCCAAATAAATGAATATATTGACCAAATAGCATATTTCATCTTTGCTATTTGTGGGATTTATTGGGTACGGACGGTTGTTGGTTGTTGGTTGTTGTTGCATCTTCTATTGCAACCATTGTGTATTCACGGTGATTGTACTTTTACAAAGAGGAAAAAAAGATAGAATAAAACATGACAATAGAGTTGACTGCTGACCTGGGGTGATGAAACTATAGCATGCAAGCACGGGAACAAAACTGGTATTATTCTGGGCACTAGTTTATCATCCAAATCAGCACAGATAAGAGCCAAACATTTAAGAGCTCCATTCACTGGACATTGAAAGATTATAATAATTGCATGAGGGGCATATGTTAGAACGCATCATTATCTGTTAAGTTAAAAGCGCAATTTCTCTTCGCAAACGTACCAAAGACAGTTTCTCAAGAAATAGAGCATACATGTATCAAACATGAAATTTAGGAACTAAAAAAGTACCTGCATTTGTATTGCTTTGATCATTGATTAACTTCATTAAGAACGATAGTAAGTCCGGCCATTCATCTGGCCAGTCATGGTTTGCAACTGATGCTACGGCCATTCCAATAGCAGTGCAAATTTTTCTATGAGGATCATCCAGTGAGAGCAACAGAAGACCACGTATGATTGCCTGATAATGAGAACATGTAATCAGGAATACTGGATGCACTCAACTGAACAATGAAAATTAATAACTGGAAAACTTGTAATAAACTAGATATGATGTAGCATTGTAGCCTAAACAAATAAACCTCATAATAATTCAGCTTTATCTACAAATAACAAAGAAAAGGTACCAAAAGAAAATTTGGTCAGAGAAAATGCATATGATTTACTAAAGATAGAATATTAGAAGAGGAACTGTATGTTAATATATGTTAGTTTCATAATTTATAGTTCCCATTGTCATTTTAACGACCAGAAATACGTTCATAGTCCTCGTCAGTTATGAAATTAACATCTATTAAATTGCATGTGCCTGACACTTCAGAGAGAGAAGTTAAGAAAGAGTGACCTTTTCCTCGTTTGAAACAACCGGAGGTTCAAAACCGTCCTCATCCTCCTGCCAATGCTTCTTAACAAACTGTTTTAGAAGAACCGCAGCTAGGTAAAAAATAGTTAAATCTCACAAGAGTAACAATGTGAAAATATTACATGGGAAAACCTAACAATTTTGCTTTTGCTAGCTGAAGATAGCTTCTAAACTCATACAACTAATCCAATATAGAAAAATATACAACTTTATCCACACCGGCAAAAGGATATTTGACGAGATCCTAAAGGAAGCTCTCTGTTAGCAGCAATCTTGGATAAAGCACTTCCAAATCCTACAAAAGATTTGCAACAACAGTCAATCCTAACAGAAATCCAAAAAAAAAACACACAATAAACAAAATTTGACTAACAAAAAAAAACAAAAACTATAATAAAAAACTTATAAGTGAAGAACAAACTATTCAACATCATAACAATCTCACTTTTAAAAAAGTGAAAAACATGTAGAATTACTTCAATAATCCAATTAAAGTTATCTAACTAAGTCAAATACATTCGGGGAATTGGCCTGTAATAATCCTACCTAGACCTTATAGGCCATTAATAATCCCACCTCAGAATATTCCCCCCACCAGTCCCATCTTTCACTTATTTTTCCTACAATGGTCCCCCGTTAAGAAAACTTAACGGAGTTAAGCCTTTTTCCAAATTACAAACAGATTTTTTAGGGCTTTTGATTAGAACGACGATACGAGTCCATTGATGTAAAACTTGCCTCGAAACGGTGCTCCAAACGATGAAAACGGCGCTTCAATTCGGTTGTTTAAATTTTCAACTAACCAAAATCAAGTCACTTGGAGCACCATTTCGAAGTAAGTTTTACATCAATGGACTCGTATCATCGTTCTGATCAAAAGCCCTAAAAAATCTGTTTGTAATTTGGAAAAAAAACTTAACGGAGTTAAGTTTTTTTAACGGAGGACCATTGTAGGAAAAATAGGTGAAAGGTGGAACTGGTGGGGGGAATATTCTGTGGTGGGATTACTAATGGCCAATAAGGTCTAGGTGGGATTATTATAGGTCAATTCCCCAATACATTCAACTTTTACCAAGAAATCAACCATTTAATTAACAAAAACTATGAAAATTTAAGTTAAAGAATATAACTATTCAACATCCCAAGCATCTTACTTTAAAAAAGTGAAAGACACCTAGAATTGCTTCAATAATCCAATAACACTTATCTAACTAAGTCAAAAAACTTGTGTAAGAAATAACCAATTATTTTTTTTTTTTTAAAGAGTAAATTACTTTTTGAGTCCTTGTGTGGTTTTAACCATTTGAGTCCAAAATCAAAATGTTTAACGCCCCGAGTCCCTAAACACTTTTTTATATCCATTTGAGTCCTTTTGAGTCCAATTTTTTTTAACAAAATTGGACTCAAACCGTTATAAAATGAGCAAAATTGGACTCAAAACGTTATAAAATAAATGGCTAGCGACTCAGAGAGTTAAACTTTTTGATTATGGACTCAAGTGGTTAAAACCTCTTGGGACTCAAAAAGTAATGTACTCAAAAAAAAAAAAAAAAAAATTAAAAAAAAATAAAAAAAAAAACTTATAAGAATCACTTAACTTATACAAAATGTAACAATATTTTACAATTTCATCAACAAACAGAATCATATCTTCCTTATTTACTAACTTCTAACACTAATTAAACACCAATAGGTCACAATAAAGCAAGTGAATATGTTCTCACAGTAACCAAACAATTCACCACAAAAATCAACAAAAACTTGCATCAGCAATCACAATTTACACAAATAATATTAACATATACCAGGTTGAAGAGCCGCTTGATTCAACGACGCTTCAGCGAACGATCGAGCTTGTTGATTAGTGTCGAGTGTAGCATTCAGTGAGTTGATCAACCACTGCTGATCCTGATCGATCAGATTCGCCATACGTAAACGGATTTGAAGAAATTGAAAGTGTGAAATTGAAGAGTGTGTGTGTGGTGTGTGTGAAATGTGTGTGTTCTGTGTGCGTGTGTTTCCCGCTCAATTTGGGGAAATGGAAGAGAATAAGGTGAGTGGTGCGAATTTAGGGTTTTATGAAAAGTTAAACTAGTTGTAAAGTCGGGTCGGGCGAATCATTGTGTTGGATCCGTTTCATCATTGTGTCGGGTCGGGTGGAGACAATGTGTCGGGTCGGGGTTCTTAATCATTGATTAAGGAAGGATATTTAAATACATATTTCAGGATTGTCTTGTCTCCTTAGGACTAATTACAAAACGGTCCTTGTCATTGTTATTTTTTTTTTTTAATTTCCAACAAAACAATCTCGAGCGCTCTTGGGGCGGCCACTGGACAAACGGAGTACTCCGAGAGTAACCCGAGTCCACCACTAATTCTGGGGAAAACCCAGTAACACACACGCCCGTAGGCACGACGGTGAAATTACCAGTAAAACTCGTTTGGCTCGAGGATCCAACCCAGGTTTCCCTGGGTCTCCTATCATTGTCCACCAGTGTCTCACTATGCACCAAGTGAAAGTCAAAACTTCCACCATTTGATCTAGAGATCATTATCCCTTGTCATTGTTATTAAGTGGAGTATTCATGTAGTCAATGTGGGATATCTTAGGTTAAACACGAAAAAGAATAATTTAGAATTATCGAGGTATGTATTTTTCTTTGGAAAAAATACAAGTTTTGTCATTTATCTTAATACCATATATCAGGTGATGTTCTTTTCAACGAATGTTGACAAGTTTTGCACTTTACATAGAATTTTGTTGCACGTTTTGTCCTTTACACCCAACTCAGTTAAAAAGTCTATTAAGTTTGGTCATGTGACACGCACACGAGGGTAAACAGTCTTTCCCCATTCTCTCTACTCCTCTCTTCCTACCACCCCCACCTGCCATAATCATCCACCACTTTCAACACCCCACCTGCCACAAACCAACCTCCTTACGTTGTTTTATCTAGAGATTTAAATCTAGTTTAATATTGTCCAAATTCTAGTTGCTGGCATCATCTTCTCACCCACTCTCTCTCTCTCTCTCTCTCTCTCTCTCTCTCTCTCTCTCTCTCTCTCTCTCTCTCTATAGGGTTTAAGGATTCCATTCACTTCTTCAACTAGATCCAATGCTGCTTTAGCTTCTTCTAGATCGGCTTTCACGTTCTTCGTTGTAAGTCACCGACCTTTTTCCTTTCATTTTTTTACACCACATGTTTTCAGTTGCATTATGCAGGTGATACGTTTCTGTAGATTCGTGTTTTGTAATTCAGTGTTAGCTGCTCGTAATTAGGTTTACGGTTTTTTTAAACGGTAATTGAAATCGATTGGAGTGGAGATTTAGGTTACGGATTTACAGTTTTAGGCGATTATACTGAAGAATTATGTAGAATTGTAGATCATCTGAATGTTATTGTAATTTCAAATCCAGTGCGAGACGAAATGTTATTAGTGCTTCGGTGTCGACCCTCCAGCGACTAAATCTTCGCTGTTAACTCGACCCTCCAACGACTTATACTCCGATCAAACACATGCGGCGGCGACAAAGGTGTTTGTGGTTGTTTGTCGGCAAGAAATCAGGAGTGGTGACTCCTATGGGTTCGGATTGGCGAATTTCTGAAGATTTTATAGATGTGGTTCGTTGTTTCAGCTTTGAGGCGGTGGTTTGGGGTTTTAGGGTTGGTAGTGGATGTTACAGGGAGGAGGGACAGTGGTGGATAGGTAGTGGTAGATGGGTGGAGTTGGGTTTTTAGATAGAAAGAGAAAGAGTGTGGGTGTCTGATTTGTAGAGAGAGAAAAGATAGGGTGGGTGGGTGGGAATGGGAGAATGGGGTTATGTATTTAATAAAAAACTTTATTTGTATATTAGGATGTGAAAATTCTAAAAATACCCTTATATGGGGTCTACATGACCAAACTTAACAGACTTTTTTAACTGAGTTGGGTGTAAAGGACAAAACGTGCAACAAAATTATCTATAAAGTGCAAAACTTGTCAACATCGTTGAAAAGGACACTGCCTGATATATGGTATTAAGATAAAGGACAAAACTTCTAATTTTTCCTTTTTCTTTTTTACAGGCAACGAAGATTTCATTTATTCAATAAAAACCAATTCAACTTAACAAGGTACTTGCTACATTGGATATTTTACAATGCAAGTTAAAATACAATACATGAATTCTAAAAGCTTATATTAAATTTAAAAAGTCTCCCGTTGCTCCAAGTCGTACTCCCAAGCTTTGATCTACTTCAAATCCATTCGTACGCTTTTTCCTTTATCTATTTGATCGCTTTGTATGTGCAATTTTTTCCCTTGAATAGCTTTTCATTCCTAGCGATCCATATACTCCACATCGTTTGTGAGAAAACTATGTGAATTACGTTATTCCTACTCGTTGGTAACCTCATCCCACTCAAACTATCAAAAGCTTCTTTCACCGTATCTCATTGCAAGTTTGTTGATAACTTTGTCCACCATTGAGTTTGTCTCCGAATGTCCCTTGCAACCCAGCAACAAACCTACATATAGTCCCATGCCTCTTCCGCATTCCTGCACAACACACAAACCACGTTACGGTTTGTCAAGCCCCTAACCGCTAGAAACTTTCCTGGTGATATCGTCCTTCCTTCCTTCGCACGCCACACAAACATGTTGACCTTAGTGCTTACCACTTTATTCCACCAGAATTCATTTGCCATGTTGTTAAGATCTATTGTTCCAACAACGACTTCCATACCTCTCTTATCGTAAACCTGAGTACCTTGTTATTCCTCCGTACCACTTATCTTTTCTGTTTGAAGTATTTTATTGAAGAAAGAGGTTACCTAAAGCCTCCATCTCATCTAATTCTTCCATATTATTCGGTGTTGTATGCCACTCCTTAATCCATAAAATGCATCAATTACACATACTATAACAATCACTAACTTTTATCCTTTAGTCTCTAGCTTTTATCCTTTTATTATTTGCCAACTGAAAGATACGGGGAAATCTGACACATAAATTCCCACCATCAATCTATGTATCAGTCCAGATTTGCGCATTTTCTCCCATACCTACATCACTTACTAGGTGATTATTTACTTCAGTACCAAACTTCTAGAACACCAAGTCGAATCCGGCTATGACTTTCCACACCCCTCCATTAGACTTTTTAATTTGTACCATTTTTGCCACTTTAGTGTTGCGGTGTATTGCATGAATAGTTTTAAAACGAGGCAGGCAAATGAATCAAACTTCTAGTAAACTGTTTGGTAGAAAGTTTTTCTTATCTCTGTTCGTTTACGTTTGTAAACATATGTTTGTGTCCTTTGATTTAATTTTATTTATTTACATTTGTTCGTTTACGTTATTAGTTTATTAATAATATTAATTAACTAGTGGAATTTCTTCGTATGTTGCAGCGGAAATTCCGTTGATATCGGTTTGGTTCATTGCGGTATTGGTACGACCAACCGTAAGGTTAAAGTCGTGATATGTCCAAAAAGATATCCACACATGTTTTACATCGATAGAAAACTATAAAAATGAATATCAGTAACAGTTATGATAGTACCAATACCGGTACAGATGTTCGCCCGAAATCAATGTCGTATCGATATTGATGGAACAATATCAGTTCGGTTCGTCACGACACTGGTACAATATCGATACTCACTATAGCTTGAGCTATAAAAAAATATACCCTATTGCGAATACGTCGTTTATTTTCAACAAAATTTATAAGTAAAACCATCAAAAAGAGTACTTGTATAGTCAAACCGACTAGTAAACTAGTTTAGTGACCAGTTTAATGACCGATCTGGTTTTAAAACATTGATTTAATAGAATAAAATAAATTGCTCATCAAATATCATTAAATTAAAAATATCACTATAGCAAAACTATTTCCAAAATGTAACACCCTGTGTTTCCGAATGACAAAGTCAAAGTCAAAGTCAAGTTTGACTTCTTTGACTATAGTTAGTCTATTTTATGTTTTATTTGTATTATGTGGAGTAAGTGTTGTTAATCAGAGAAATCGAAGTAATCGAATGTTTAATCGACGCGAAACGATTTACGACTGTGAATAGTAGGAAGTAACAATGCGATAAAGCTAATCAATCAATAATCAAGCTAATCGAACCACCAATCGAACTCGAAACTCGAACTATGCGAATTTGGTGTTATATTACGTGTGTGTGTGCCTTATGTGTTACCTGTGTGTGTTTATTTATGTTTTATGTGGTAATCAATCGAAACTCGAATCGAAACTCGAAACTCAATCGAATGCAATCAAAATCGAAATCATGATAGTTAGTGGAGAAGAGATTATGCGAGATATAGATGCTTGTATGTAGATATAGTGGTTGGGATTAAAAGTAATTTGAATAGGAAACTCTATCGTACTCGTATCGTCTTCAATCGAAATCGAAATATCAGAAATCGTCGCACCGAACACTCGAAACAGGCTGTGGATCGATCAGGCTCCTAGCCGATCTAACAGCCCAGCCGATCGAACAGGCTGTTCGATCGAGCAGGCTGTCCGATCGGGATGCCTGGCCGATCGGCCAGCCCTTTCCCTTTTTGGAAGTGTAACGACTCACACAAAAACATCCTAAACATGTTCCGTAAGTATAAACCCGGACCCTGATATAACAACTCTTATTAAAAATACTATTTCTTATTTTAATGTAACAAAAAGGAAACCCTAATTGAGAAACCCAAGTAATTCTACATTAACCCTAAAATTTTCAGAACAATCGGAATCAGGATCAGGGCCCCTAAAACTCAGTGGGGGGGGGGGGGTAAACCCTAGTCGGTAATATCCTTACAGTTTGCTGTAGGAATTGAATTACGTCGAAATCTCACTCACCAAAGCTATAAAAGACACGCACCTACTCTACCCTAGAAGTGACCTGTCGCGTCACGCGACAGGAATAAGAGGACCCCTCGCGTGGCGCGAGGGGGACGATTTTCCAGCTATAAATAGAGGACCTTGGGACTGGATTCTGTGCGTTGGTTCGACGAAGAAATTCGCTTCAGGCACCGATTTCTGTTCTGTTTATCACAATTAACACACACGGATCACTAATCGACGCCGCAATCAGGGTATTAGCACAATCGCTGCTACGATTCATTTTCCGATGATCAATATATCCAATGGATGTTTAAGTGCCGCCTACATTAGGGTTATACTTTGTCGTTCGTCGTTAATTCGATGGATGAAGTATCGCACTTTGTCGTTCGTTGTGAGAATTTGATCTCGTGAGTTATCGTAAATGCTGGATTGATTACTAACCCATAATTGTGTGCTTGTTATTAAACTTAGGATAAAAAAGGCTAATCAGTAGGCTAGGCTCTGCCTGTATAAATCTGCAATATATCAAGGCTTATCTGTAGACTAAACTTTGGTCGTATGAATCTGCATGATTATATGTGAGTCATTCTCTTTTCTCACAGTTTGTGAGTCATTCTCTTTTTATCAACTGTTTTACAATACTCCAAATTATTTTCAGAATTATAATTACAGTGATTAAGTTTATGTAATCACCAAATTACAGCCAGTATGTGGGGTATTGTGCACATTACTACTGTTTTTATCACATTAGGTGGGTGAACCTAAATTTAAGTGATATACGTCATTCATTGGGGCAGCCAATGGTGATATGACCACAGTCACAGATACGGTCGAGTGACAAATACTGTGGGTAGTTGGTAGATATCTGAAACATATGTAAAAACTCTTAATACTGTAAATTATAACAAATGAATCGTTTTAGTAAAACTGAATGATTCACTCAGTATTTCCCGCTGACAAAACCTTTTTAAAACACTTTTCAGGTAATTACAGTAGATTGGAGTAAAAGATGGATACGGCACTGAAAGGCATCAAGAAGTGGTTTATTTATTAATTAAATCAAAATAAGAAATATTGTTTTATGTAATAAAATTTATCTTTATTCAAGCTACCATTATAAAACATGGGTTTATCTCATTTATTAAATAAAATCCGGTGTTTTCTAAACTCTGATATTTTTCCTAACTCACGGTCCTGATAAAATTTCCGCTGCAACATTTTCAAAATAATCACCGGTACCGCTAGACTGTTCACGGCACCCGATTCCGTCCAGGGTGGGTCAGGGGTCGTGACAGAAGGTGGTATCAGAGCTAACTCAAAGAGCCACTGCTTTAAGCCTATAAGTGTTGTAATAATAATACTTAAGTTTATATAAAAGAGTTAGGAGATTGCTGTAAACTGGTAGCACACATGATAGCAATTAGACTTAAACTTAAGAAAGATACCTAAGTATTAGCTTCATGATAAGCTAAGTATTTGTGTAAATAAATATGATGGATTACCATAAGTAATTAATGAAGTAATGTCATTAGACAACTAAGTCCAGAGTCATTAGTTGAGAGAATGATCAACAATGACATGACCAAAAGCACTAGTTGAGAGAATGATCAACAGTAATATGATTAGAATCACTAGTTGAAAGAATGATCAACAGTGCTATGACCGCAATTACTAGTTGAGAGAATGATCAACAGTAATATGACCTGAGTCACTAGTTGAAATAATGATCAATAGTAAATTGACACTGTCACAGGAATCGTCCAGTGATCAAAATAATAATAAGATATGTTATTGAAATACAAATTTCCTTAATTGTGAATAAAAGCCCTAATAAGATAGGCAATTTTTTTTTTAAAAAAGATACTATTTATGGGAAATAGAAAATTTCTCCGGCAAGACTGGGTATGATGTAGCAGACTCTCCAGTTTATCCGGATATACTGAAGTTACCTCTCCGGCGAGAACCGGGTAAGAAGGTATATAATATGTCAGCAAGTGACAAGATTTCCCTAAAATAGTATCATGATCTGATATCTGACTGGTTTTTGAAAATATGAAATTGTTAAATACATTGACCTGATAAATGGAATGTTTATTTCCGCATGTGAAATATATGATTATATAGATATATATATCTATAAGGAATTCCAAAAGTCAATTTGGAATAAAGCACAAGCTTCTGTGTCTAGATTTCTTTATCAGGAATTTCTTTTCCAAAATCAAACATTATTTCATTTTGATTATCTGCCTAGTAACTTAAGCGACAATAATAACAATAGAAACCCATTAAGTTGGGATACCATTGAAAGTGAAAAGAATTTCTAAAGCATTACCATAAACTATTAACGCAAGTAAGAAGCATGTAAAGTTGTGATAAGATACAAGAAAACACATGAAACTTAAAACGTCCATAGTCGTTGAAATATATCACACATAATTTCCAAGGCAAAGACCTTTGGAAAATAAATTGGGCAAGATGACACCAATGTTAATTCCGTCAAATATAAGAACTACTAATTAAAAGGAAGCACTTTATCACGCAACCTGAATCTCGTTGATGTACGTTATAATAAGTTTTCACACTATCAGTGCACAGACTAATCAGAGTCATAATTTTTATCACTACAAAAGGAGTCACATACTTTTGCAAATTCCCTATTTCATTTTTCAATATTCCCTGATAATGTCACTTAACAACAGTTATCACACGAAATTCCGGATAGAAGTTCCTATACTTCTTTCGTTGAAATTTTGACTTTTGCATATAATAAATTAACTTTCGTATTTCTACTTCCCTATTTGTCATCATACCAGGAGGATTTATTTCATAGTAGCAAATGTTGATTCATTTCATTTCTTGGTAAATCCTCACATGCACCGTTTGTTGTGCATATGATTCGTTTAATTTCTGAATTCCACTGGAGGGCTTCATTCTAATTTATCATTTTATCCAAACTCAAATATCCTTTAGTTAGACTGGATTTTGGCACGGTGAACCGCATTATTGCTAAACGATGATTCTTAATATCGAGTCAATAAATTTTTGAAAAAACTCAATTTTCTTTGGCATCCATGGTTTCTGTTATGACCATGTCCGAACTTTCTTATTTAAACTCGTTTTGTTTAAACCGAGTTCAATTGTTGGAACTTGCTCGCATTACATATTCAATTCAAAGTTCCATATGATGAATTAAAACCATCATATTCAAAATAATCCTAACAAGCATTTCAATTCTCTTGAACTATAACATGCTTGTGTGATCCTCGATTTCACTAAATCATTTATGTGATCACAATCACTTTGTGGTAATATTTTCACAAAATCTGAAGATTGCGCTAATCTCGGATTTAATTATTTAATTATTTATATTAAATCCACTTTGTTAAATTATTCTATACAAGTAATCTTAAAACAATCATGTGCTCAGATAATGATATTCAAATTTATATTTCGGTATATCTCTTAGTAATTATTACATATATCAATCAAGCCTTTCATAATATTTATTGCTCTATCATCATTGATCGAAAAACAGTATATATAAATTTAATTGATTATATATAGAATTACCTAATTTACAAATATAGTATTACTATATTTTAAACCATTGAGGTGAAGAAATTATATTTGAGGTATACTTTTATTTAAAATTATTGTTTAGTTATTTATTATTGATAAATTTTATTATTAAATAATTATATATTAATAGTAGTAGTATTAAGATTATTTTTAAATACTGGGGTTATTATCAAAGGCAGATATTGGATAGCCTAGCCTTAGTTATGCATGGACTGATCACCTATGCTTAAACAAAGCAGCACTAACCAATATTCACCATGATAAAGACTAGTTAAAATATATAAATTAAGTCATCATACTTAGTAAAATTTAATTATATATATGAAAATATACTTTGGAGAAGACATACTTTCATAAAATAAAAGGGACAAATAAAAATATTATAAATAATAGTGATTTCTTTTACAAAATATACTAAAATATTTTGTAACTTCATTACGGAATTTTGTAATATATATATTACATAGAAAAAAAATAAGTTATTTATATAGTATAGTAAAATACTTAAAAGCAGTAACCATTTACATATAAGTAAAAATGTGTAACAAATAATATATATTACATAGTATTTATATTTGATATGTAAAATACGGTTCAGACAAGGATACAAATAATATATATTACGTTTGCTTTATAAATATAATATAATGATTGGTAATACCAAAACAACTTGTTCTTATTTTATTTCAATCTCTAGGACATAGTATGAAAAATATAGTCACTAACAATGTAATATTATATTATTTCACAATTAAAACAATTTGGAACTCTAAACAAAGATACACTAACTTAAATTACTCCTCTCAAGCACATTGATTTTCTCATATCATAATATTTGACAAATCATTTTTCATACTTTTATTTCATTTTGAATCTGTCAATTCTAAGTCTTCCTCAGTTGCCAATCAAAGTAAGCTTTCTTTTGACAAAGAATTTTATTGGTTTTAAACGTCCTTCCCATTCATTTGATCCTATATCTTTTGGCTTGCTCTGAAAAGCATATCATTTCATTTCATTTGTTTGTCATCGAATTCTTGAACTAATTCCGTTGACTCAATGAATCCTACTTATGAGACAACTCATATTCACAAAATTCGATATTTTAAATTCTGTGTCATATACCCTAATATTATTTTTATTAACTAAAAAGATGACAGAAATCTAAAAGAAATATCATAACCCAAATACACTTGGAAGCTGGAACCTGAGATGAAGAAAAAGTATTCCTACTTATTCAGTAAATCTCGAGGACGAGATTTTTATTAAGGTGGGGAGAATGTAACGACTCACACAAAAACATCCTAAACATGTTCCGTAAGTATAAACCCGGACCCTGATATAACAACTCTTATTAAAAATACTATTTCTTATTTTAATGTAACAAAAAGGAAACCCTAATTGAGAAACCCAAGTAATTCTACATTAACCCTAAAATTTTCAGAACAATCAGAATCAGGATCAGGGCCCCTAAAACTCAGGGGGGGGGGGGTAAACCCTAGTCGGTAATATCCTTACAGTTTGCTGTAGGAATTGAATTACGTCGAAATCTGACTCACCAAAGCTATAAAAGACACGCACCTACTCTACCCTAGAAGTGACCTGTCGCGTCACGCGACAGGAATAAGAAGACCCCTCGCATGGCGCGAGGGGGACGGTTTTCCAGCTATAAATAGAGGACCTTGGGACTGGCTTCTGTGCATTGGTTCGACGAAGAAATTCGCTTCAGGCACCGATTTCTGTTCTGTTTATCACAATTAACACACACGGATCACTAATCGACGCCGCAATCAGGGTATTAGCACAATCGCTGCTACGATTCATTTTCCGACGATCAATATATCCAATGGATGTTTAAGTGCCGCCCACATTAGGGTTATACTTTGTCGTTCGTCGTTAATTCGATGGATGAAGTATCGCACTTTGTCGTTCGTTGTGAGAATTTGATCTCGTGAGTTATCGTAAATGCTGGATTGATTACTAACCCAGAATTGTGTGCTTGTTATTAAACTTAGGATAAAAAGGCTAATCAGTAGGCTAGGCTCTGCCTGTATAAATCTGCAATATATCAAGGCTTATCTGTAGACTAAACTTTGGTCGTATGAATCTGCATGATTATATGTGAGTCATTCTCTTTTCTCACAGTTTGTGAGTCATTCTCTTTTTATCAACTGTTTTACAATACTCCAAATTATTTTCAGAATTATAATTACAGTGATTAAGTTTATGTAATCACCAAATTACAGCCAGTATGTGGGGTATTGTGCACATTACTACTGTTTTTATCACATTAGGTGGGCGAACCTAAATTTAAGTGATATACGTCATTCATTGGGGCAGCCAATGGTGATATGACCACAGTCACAGATACGGTCGAGTGACAAATACTGTGGGTAGTTGGTAGATATCTGAAACATATCTAAAAACTCTTAATACTGTAAAGTATAACAAATGAGTCGTTTTAGTAAAACTGAATGATTCACTCAGTATTTCCCGCTGACAAAACCTTTTTAAAACACTTTTCAGGTAATTACAGTAGATTGGAGTAAAAGATGGATACGACACTGAAAGGCATCAAGAAGTGGTTTATTTATTAATTAAATCAAAAAAGAAATATTGTTTTATGTAATAAAATTTATCTTTATTCAAGCTACCATTATAAAACATGGGTTTATCCCATTTGTTAAATAAAATCCGGTGTTTTCTAAACTCTGATATTTTTCCTAACTCACGGTCCTGATAAAATTTCCGCTGCAACGTTTTCAAAATAATCACCGGTACCGCTAGACTGTTCACGGCACTCGATTCCGTCCAGGGTGGGTCAGGGGTCGTGACAGGAAGCCTATAAATAGGCCTTTCATTGTCATTCTTTCCACTTTTGGAAACCCTCTGACCGACCAGCTTGTGCTCTCCACTATTCCTCAGATTTCTCTCAATTCCGGTAAGATTCCATCCTAAATCTTGTACTTTCTTGATCAATACATACTCCTACACCTTTCTATCTTTCAAATCTTGATTTTTAACCGTGAAATCATCAAGATCTAAACATTCTAGGATGATGTCATCATGGTGTTCTTCAAGAACTTCATGTTTTGGCCTCAATCTATCAAGAATCACTTGGATCTAGTCGATTTCCACATAAACAAACTAAGATCTGTCACAGGTCTGAACATTTACATGGTGTGAAGGATTGAAAGAAGGATTTCCAACTTTTTTTTCAACTTTTTTACACTCAATGCCTTCAAACCGGTAGAAACGGAGCTTGAGCCAACTCACTAATCATTCCAATAGTTGTGAGGTTCAAGATTCGGATTCTATCTACGAGGTTCACCGATTCCGGGTTAAACGTTAAACTACCGTTCCGAACCGTTCACCGGCCGGACTTGGGTGATTCCTGTCCGAGCAGGGGAAACAAGTAAGAACGAAAGTGTCATGGTTCAGCTCATTGTCAAAATACCTCGATATAACGTCAAATAATCAGAACAGTCAAGTGTTAGACGAACAGGCCGACCAGGTCAGAATGCTGACCGATCGAACAGGCTGTTCGATCGAACAGCCCATCTGATCGGACATGTCAGCCGATCGACCAGGCCAGTCGATCGGCTAGCACATGGCCCCACACTTTGACAATTTTATGAAGTCTGGTATTGAATGAAGTACTGTTCGATCGAACTACGGGTTGGGTTGAATTACTCTTCGGATCATGAGATACTATGCTTCAACACTTAATCGATTTTCAACTCGTTCGACGTATTGGAGTGCCACCCGATCGAACATACTGATTCGATAAGGTGACATCCTGCTGAGGACTTACTACTAAGGTGTCTAACCGATCGGTTAAGCAAGCCAATCGAACGGCCCGTTCGATCGATCGACCTGAAAGGTAAGAACACTTCAATGTTCTCAAATACTACAACGAAAACTTCAAAAGGTCAAGCCATCATACACAAACACATCCTACTCAAAGGAAGAAACAATCCACTCGAACAGTCCAACCGATCGAGCCTACCGACCGATCGAATAGGCTGTCCGAACGGACAGTCTAACCGAACGAACAACCCGTTCGATCGAACCTCCAGTTCGATCGACCAGGCTGTTCGGCCCATCATCACTTGCTTCCATTTTACGCATTACTCATCGTTATGCTATCAAACTATTCAGGCTAACCCTACTCTCAAGCGCTCCCTTCAATCCATCAATCAATCGCTGTGAGTATACTCGAACCCTTTTTGCTTTAGCACTTTTGGGTGTTACATACGTTACTTATCTAAATCACAATCAAACACACTACTCAACTGTTTAAACGCTAACCGTTCTGCATGTATTACGTGACTAAATGAATGCTTGTTGTTATGTTTACACGTGGAATGATGTCTACCTGCCTTAACGACGTAGTACTATAGTTTGGTGTAACAACTGTCACTAAAATCCATAATTAGGATGGTAATTAGCTATTAAGAAAACCCTAATTGAGAAACCCAAGTGATTCTACGCAAACCCTAAAATTTTCAGAATCATCAGA
The DNA here is from genome assembly GCF_002127325.2 of Helianthus annuus. Lineage (NCBI taxonomy): Eukaryota > Viridiplantae > Streptophyta > Magnoliopsida > Asterales > Asteraceae > Helianthus > Helianthus annuus. The sequence goes on along the minus strand of NC_035447.2, from coordinate 36,587,017 downwards.
ATCAGGATCAGGGCCCCTAAAACTCAGGGGGGGCAAAACCCTAGTTACGATTATCCTCATAACTATCTGTCAAATTCGAAATTTAAGAAACTGTCGACTCATCCAGCCTACATGCACGAAGGGCTACCCTATGAAGTAGGGTGACCCCTCGCGTAGCGCGACGCCCATAGGGGTACCCCTCGCGCTACGCGACGGGGGTCAAATTTCGTGTATAAATAGAGGAGTCTGGGACTTGAAATTGGGCACTTGAATGACGAAAAAAACTCACTGTATACGCTGAGTTATAGCAAAAATCGTTCACAACACACACAATTCAAGAATCGCTGCCGCAATCAGGGTAATAACTCGATCGCTATTACGATTCAACGTCCGATCGATTATAACTATCCAACGATAGTCCAGGTGCTGCTCAATTGAGCTTGTACTTTGATTATTCGTCGTGATTTCGACTTGAATATTAGAGTGCTGTTCGAATTCGGACTATGCTTTGTTATTCGTTGTGAATCCGATTGAATTATCGAGTATTGCACTGATTAATCATTGTGAAGGTTTAATCTCGTGAATTGACGTAATTGCTGTATTAGTTACTAACCTGTGTGTGTGCATTGTGTTAAATTAGGTTTAATCAAGGATAATCAGTAGGCTTATATCTATTGCTCGTTAATCTGCAATGTGAGTCATTCTTCTTTTTAAACTATTTTCTCACAGTTTGTGAGTAAGTATTACAATACCTCAAATTATTTTCAAAGGTTATAATTACAGGGATTAAGTCTTTGTAATCACCAAATTACAGCTGGTATGTGGGGTATTGTGCACATTACTATTTTTATCACTCTATGTGAGTGAGTATTACTCTATGTGAGTGATTATTACTCTGTGTGAGTAAACCGTCATTATTGGGGCGACGGGACCCAATAGTGGTATGACCACAGTCACAGATCCGGTCGAGTGACAAATACCCATTCTTGATAATTGGTTGATAGAAACATTGTAATCGCTCTTAATACTGTGATTTATAATTAACGGGTCGTTTTTAGAAAACAGAATGATTCCCTCAGTATTTCCCCGCTGACAAAACCTTTTTCAAACATGTTTCAGGTGATCTGTGTGATCCAGGAAAAGTGCAGTAAAGCACTACAAGCTCAGAGAAGTGGCTCATTGTGAATAAATAAATAAAACATGTTTTGGAAAATAATGATTTCTGCGTGAAATCAACTGATTGTAAATGATGGGATTTTATCCCTAAAAACTTTGTGTAATATATTAAAACGAGCATATTTTTACGGTTAAAAGATCCTGTAATAAAAGACTTCCGCTGCCATTAGATACCACGGGTACCACACTGAAATCTGCATCGCGGGCCCCGACTCCGTCCAGGGTGGGTCGGGGGCCGCGACAGAAAGGTGGTATCAGAGCTAATAATTAAATTGAGCCACTGATCGAGCCACTGATTAAGCCTAAATTAAGTATTTTGTTCAAATGCTTAATTTTACTAGTTGTTATTCGGTGATTATATGTTTTATTAACTGATTATTTGATAGTTACAGTATGGGTAAACAAAAGCTGTCTGCCATCTACCACAAACTAGATGTTGCATCTTCTTCTAAAAACCCAGTAAATTTAGAAGAAGGAATCTTTGTCCGCAAGGCAAATTATGAAAATCCTCTTTCTCCAGAGAAAAAGGATTCGATACTTAAAAAGAGTCAGGAGAAAAAGAAACCCCGAACCAAGAGAGTTAGGTTTAACCCAGAAGTTCAAGAATTGGGTAATAGTGCACCTTGGGAAGATAAAATAGACGGGAAATGGGCAAATCTCTATATGCTAGCTACTGTAGCAGAAAATGCTAATCTCTAAATATCCGATAAATTGGGTCTAGTAAGAGAAATCACAATCCCGTAAATAAATAAAATCCCAGTGTGTTTATTTCCGTTATTTCTTTACAAAAAGTAATATGCAATAAAACTTCAGTGTTTGTTTGTTAAACTTTGTTCCAAAGTTTTAACATTGCATTTTGCATATATGCTATGCAGCATGAATGAGATGTCGGAAGCATTCCAGAATCTCAACTTATATCCAGTGCCTATCGAAGTCTCTCACGACTTTACTGGTTACATTGCTGACATAGAAGAACCTGTGGAATTCAAAGCTCCACCGTTGGAAAAAGCCAAACCTAAAAAGAAGAGAAGATACGTAGGGTGGAGTAAAGTACGCCGTAGGAAACCAACAACTAGGAGACTTCCTAAAATAGAAAATCCTGTGAACATGAGCAAGGGAAAGGAAATAGAAACTGGAGAAAGTTTGAAACCACCAGAAAAGGAAATAGGAATAGATCTTAAGCAAAAGGGAATAGAAATTGGCGAAAGCTCTAAACAGTCTAAGGAAATCACGTTCCAGGACGAAATAGATCATCTACTGGAAAATTGTGATGTTTTAGAGCCTATTAACGATAATCTTTTCTCTTATCCTGTTACAGCCCAATTTCCACTAAACTTAGGACTAGCTATTCCAGACCCACTAGTTCACACTAGACCATTAGGCCAAATGGAGGAATGGTGGACTAATGACTGGCAATTCCAAAATATAATTAATAGTCCTTATAGCTTTCTTCCACAATTTGACCCAGAACCACTCCCAAATCCTCCCATGAGTAATGAAAACCTAGCTGAACTCCGTCAGTTCGGTGAAGAACTGATAGGTACAGGTAATAGGATCAGGGAAATGGGGGAGCATCTAACCTGGAAGTACGATGAGAGGGAGCATCGTTACTAGAACAGTCAGTTAAACCACAGAAAGCCGTATTGTATGATAGTAACTTAAAATGGGCAATAAAACTCTGTAAAATACGGTGTGTATGGATGCATATACAATATACCAACAAAGTAAAAGTCGAGAAATCGACAATTTTGGTTATACTTGTATATTGTGATAATCTATGTGTTATCTATGTGAATTTTGTCATTGATAAGCTAGACACTAATAAATTCCTACTAAATTAGCAGATGGAAAACGCTAACAATGAACCAATTAATGAAGTAAATCAATCTGAGCAAGAACAGGAAGATCAATATATAACTCGACAAGATATCGAGCACTTTATCGCCCAAGGGATAGCTCATGCTATTCCAGAAATTGTAGCTGTTGTTCAAAAACCTGCCGAACCACAATTAATTCCTAGTAAACGTATTTCAGACGATAACGGCAGTAATAGTATAAATGGAGGCGGCAATCATGACGATCATGATCCGCAGCAGGCCCCACTCCCTAAAAGAATGAAAGCTGCAACGCCTGGTTGCACTTACAAAGAATTTCTTGCTTGCAAACCCGCTGAATTTGCAAGTAACGAAGGGGCAACTGCAACACTGCGTTGGTTAGAGAAAACCGAAGCAGTAATTGCAATAAGCAAATGTGCCGAAGGAGACCAGGTGATGTATGCATCAAACCTGTTCAAAGAAGGGGCACTCGAATGGTGGAACACGGTCCTCCAGGCAAAAGGAAGAAGGATAGCCTACGCCATAGGTTGGGAAGAATTTAAGAGTTTGGTAGAAAGAAAATTCTGTCCCGAATACGAGAAGGAACAGATGGCAAACAAATTCCTTAGTCACCGCATGACAGGAGTAGATTGTCGGGGCTATACTTCGACATTCTTTGAATACGCAAGGGTAGTGCCATCACTGGCTTCGCCAGAACCGGTACTTATCTCTCGTTACATTTGGGGGTTAATTAGTGAAATCCGAAACATCATTAAAGCTGCGAGACCTCGTACTATTGACGATGCAGTAGAATTAGCTAATACCCTAACAGATGAGTTGGTGCGCACAAGAGAAGAAGACCGGAAGAAGGAATTAGCTCAGAAGATTACCCAAGGATTTCGTGTGGGTAATACCAAGAAAAGAGGAACAGGGCAATCCTCATCACCTCCTTTCTGCAAAATTTGCAAAAAGAAGCATTATGGACAATGCAACATGGTTTGTAATTTTTGCAAAATGAAAGGACATCGGGAAGAAGACTGCAGAAAGAAAACAAGAGTTTTTTATAATTGCAGAGAAAGGGGACACTTTCAATTTGAATGTCCTAAGTTAACTAAACCTATAGCCAACCAAACCAAACCAGCTGAAGGAGCAACCAAGAGAAATGCACGTGCATTCCAGCTAACCACTCAAGAGGCCGAACTTATTCCAGATGTGATAGCCGGCACGTTCCTAGTACATGACGTATTTGCAAAAGTATTATTTGACTCTGGTGCGAACCAAAGTTTTATTAATACTTCATTTTGTCAAGCTCTTAAGTTACCTTTAACCACTCTTAGGCAAGTTTTCACAGTTGAAACCGCAGAAGGAAATTCTGTGAACATAGATAAAATCTGGCAAGGAGGAAAAAAATAGAACTATTAGGCCATAAGTTTTCTGCAAATTTGTTACCAATGAATTTAGCCGGATTCGATGTAGTATTAGGAATGGATTGGTTAGTAGCCAACCATGCACGAATCCTATGTGATAAAAATGCAGTAGAAATTCAAACCCCTACAGGAGAAGTAATTTTAATTACTGGAAATAAACCTCGAAAGCCATTGAAATTCATATCAGTAATGAAATTGGCTAGTTATTCGAGAAAACAGGAAATGGTGTATATGATTTCAGTAATCGTTAGCACTAAAGATAAAGAACTCCAGGACATTCCCGTAGTCTCAGAATACCCAGACGTTTTCCCAGAAGAATTACCTGGATTACCACCTAATAGAGAAGTAGAATTTAGAATTCATTTAATTCCAGGTACTGCACCAATAGCCAAAGCACCATATAGATTAGCACCTACCGAAATGCTAGAATTGAAAAAGCAATTAGATGAATTATTAAGAAAAGGATTCATACAACCGAGTTCATCCCCTTGGGGTGCACCGGTACTGTTTGTGAAAAAGAAAGATGGATCGATGAGAATGTGTATCGATTATAGAGAATTGAATAAGGTTACAATTAAGAATCGATACCCACTACCTAGGATTGATGATCTTTTTGACCAATTACAAGGAGCTAGGTATTTCTCTAAGATAGATTTAAGATCTGGATATCATCAGTTGAAGGTACAAGAAGAAGACATACCTAAAACTGCCCTCAGAACTAGGTATGGTCATTATGAGTTTACAGTCATGCCCTTTGGATAAACAAATGCCCCAGCAGCATTCATGGACATGATGAATCGAATCTGTAAACCATACTTGGATAAATTTGTGATCGTTTTCATCGACGATATACTTATTTATTCCAAAAGCCAAAAAGAACATTGTGAACACTTACATGCACTCTTAACTTTGTTAAGAAAAGAAAAGCTTTATGCCAAATTCTCAAAATGTGAATTTTGGCTACAAGAAGTACAATTCTTAGGTCATGTGGTAAATCACAAAGGTATCCATGTAGATCCTGCTAAGATAGAAGCAATTACAAAATGGAAAGTCCCACAAACAGCCATGGAGATAAGAAGTTTTCTAGGCTTAGCTGGATACTATAGACGATTTATCAAAGATTTTTCTAAGATAGCCATACCATTAACTAAGTTAACCTGTAAAGCTGCTAAGTTTGAATGGGGACCTAGACAAGAAGAAGCCTTTAAGATTTTAAAGCATAGGTTGACGAATGCACCAATCTTAGCTTTACCCGAAGGAACAGAAGATTTTGAAGTATATTGTGATGCTTGAAAATTAGGATACGGATGTGTGTTAATGCAACGCAAGAAAGTAATTGCGTATGCTTCTAGACAATTGAAAAAGCACGAAGAAAATTATACGACTCATGATCTAGAATTAGGAGCCATAATCTTTGCCCTTAAGATATGGAGACATTATCTGTATGGAAGTAAGTTTACTATTTATACAGATCATAAAAGTTTAAGATATATATTTGGGCAAAAAGAATTAAACATGAGGCAAAGAAGATGGATGGAGATGCTAAGTGATTACGACTGTGATATCCAATATCACGAAGGAAAGGCAAATGTAGTTGCAGATGCCTTAAGTCGTAAGTACCATGAGAAACAGAAACGAGTTCGTGCTCTGAGGTTAAATCTACAAGTAGATTTAATGGCACAAATTAAAGAAGTTCAGAAAACAGCAATCCAAGACGATGCTGAAGGAATGAAAGGTTACCTAAAAGAATTAGAACAAGGAAATGATGGAATTTGGAAATTCCATAAGAAACGAATTTGGGTACCTAAGCAAGGAGAGTTAAGAAATAAGATTTTAGAAGAAGCTCATAAATCTAGGTATACTATGCATCCAGGAAACAATAAGATGTACCAAGATTTAAGGAATAATTTCTGGTGGATAGGAATGAAAAAGGATATAGCCGAATACGTATCCAAGTGTTTAACTTGTTCACAAGTTAAAGCTGAACACCAGAAACCTTCAGGACTACTACAACAGTTAGAAATGCCTGTATGGAAATGGGAACTCATAACAATGGACTTTGTTACAAAGTTACCCAAAACCAAAAGAGGTAATGATGCGATTTGGGTAATCGTAGACCGATTAACCAAGTCAGCTCATTTCCTACCAATGAAAGAAACCTTTAGCATGGAAAGGTTAGCACAACTCTACGTGGACGAGGTAGTATCCCTACATGGAGTCCCGCTCTCCATTGTATCGGATAGAGATAGTCGTTTTACATCTCATTTCTGGAAAAGTTTTCAGAAAGCAATGGGAACTCGACTAAATCTAAGTACTGCTTATCATCCACAAACAGACGGACAGAGTGAAAGGACAATACAAACGCTAGAAGACATGCTCCGAGCATGTGTAATTGATTTTGGTGGTAATTGGGATAGCCATTTGCCATTAATTGAATTCTCCTATAACAATAGTTATCATTCAAGCATCGAAGCTGCACCATTCGAAGCACTGTATGGACGCAAGTGCAGAACCCCAGTATGTTGGGCAGAAATAGGAGAAAGTCAATTATCAGGTCCTGAAATTGTACAAGAAACTACTGACAAGATAACCCAGATCAAGGAAAGATTAAAAACAGCCAGAGATCGCCAGAAAAGCTATGCAGACAATCGTCGCAAGCCTTTAGAATTTCAAGTCGGAGATAAAGTACTTTTAAAAGTTTCTCCTTGGAAAGGAGTAGTACGCTTCGGTAAGAAAGGAAAGCTAAGTCCAAGGTACGTTGGACCATTTCCCGTGATTCAACAAATAGGACCAGTAGCTTATCGTTTACAACTACCAGAAGAATTATCTGGAGTACATGATGTATTTCATGTATCCAATCTCAAGAAATGTCTATCAGACGAATCCCTGGTAGTACCTCTTCAAGATGTAGAGGTGAACGAAAAATTAAAGTTTATAAAGAAACCACTACAGATCGAAGATAGAAAAGTCAAGTTTCTCAAACACAAACGACTGGTGTTGGTCAAAGTCAAATGGAATTCAAGAAGAGGACCAGAATACACTTGGGAGCTGGAATCAGAAATGAAGCGCAAATATCCTCATTTATTCCAATAAATCTCGAGGACGAGATTTTTCTTAAGGTGGGGAGGATGTAACAACTGTCACTAAAATCCATAATTAGGATGGTAATTAGCTATTAAGAAAACCCTAATTGAGAAACCCAAGTGATTCTACGCAAACCCTAAAATTTTCAGAATCATCAGAATCAGGATCAGGGCCCCTAAAACTCAGGGGGGGCAAAACCCTAGTTACGATTATCCTCATAACTATCTGTCAAATTCGAAATTTAAGAAACTGTCGACTCATCCAGCCTACATGCACGAAGGGCTACCCTATGAAGTAGGGTGACCCCTCGCGTAGCGCGACGCCCATAGGGGTACCCCTCGCGCTACGCGACGGGGGTCAAATTTCGTGTATAAATAGAGGAGTCTGGGACTTGAAATTGGGCACTTGAACGACGAAAAAAACTCACTGTATACGCTGAGTTATAGCAGAAATCGTTCACAACACACACAATTCACGAATCGCTGCCGCAATCAGGGTAATAACTCGATCGCTATTACGATTCAACGTCCGATCGATTATAACTATCCAACGATAGTCCAGGTGCTGCTCAATTGAGCTTGTACTTTGATTATTCGTCGTGATTTCGACTTGAATATTAGAGTGTTGTTCGAATTCGGACTATGCTCTGTTATTCGTTGTGATTCCGATTGAATTATCGAGTATTGCACTGATTAATCATTGTGAAGGTTTAATCTCGTGAATTGACGTAATTGCTGTATTAGTTACTAACCTGTGTGTGTGCATTGTGTTAAATTAGGTTTAATCAAGGATAATCAGTAGGCTTATATCTATTGCTCGTTAATCTGCAATGTGAGTCATTCTTCTTTTTAAACTATTTTCTCACAGTTTGTGAGTAAGTATTACAATACCTCAAATTATTTTCAAAGGTTATAATTACAGGGATTAAGTCTTTGTAATCACCAAATTACAGCTGGTATGTGGGGTATTGTGCACATTACTATTTTTATCACTCTATGTGAGTGAGTATTACTCTATGTGAGTGATTATTACTCTGTGTGAGTAAACCGTCATTATTGGGGCGACGGGACCCAATAGTGGTATGACCACAGTCACAGATCCGGTCGAGTGACAAATACCCATTCTTGATAATTGGTTGATAGAAACATTGTAATCGCTCTTAATACTGTGATTTATAATTAACGGGTCGTTTTTAGAAAACAGAATGATTCACTCAGTATTTCCCCGCTGACAAAACCTTTTTCAAACATGTTTCAGGTGATCTGTGTGATCCAGGAAAAGTGCAGTAAAGCACTACAAGCTCAGAGAAGTGGCTCATTGTGAATAAATAAATAAAACATGTTTTGGAAAATAATGATTTCTGCGTGAAATCAACTGATTGTAAATGATGGGATTTTATCCCTAAAAACTTTGTGTAATATATTAAACGAGCATATTTTTACGGTTAAAAGATCCTGTAATAAAAGACTTCCGCTGCCATTAGATACCACGGGTACCACACTGAAATCTGCATCGCGGGCCCCGACTCCGTCTAGGGTGGGTCGGGGGCCGCGACATTTGGACTCAGCACCCATTCACACGCAGGTTGTTAAGGACAATTACTTGCATGGATTACGGTGGTAATCATGTATTGCGAACTGTCTCGGACAGTCAACCCGCAGTCATTGGTATCGATAGATCCATGTCGATAATTAACATGCTTCGTTTTCCTCTGTGTACGTGTTGGTTATGCGTAAACTATTTCGAACTCTATATGCTATTATCAAACTTGTATGCTCACCTTTACATTTTATGTATTGACTTTATTTTAACGTTTGTGACAGGCAATTAGGATGCTTATCTGCTAGGAAGGCGAGCTAGGAATAAGCGTCTAGAGCATAGTTGTCTGTAGATCTTGCAGATCGAGTCTCTAGAGGCATTTGAACAATATTTTTATATTTATTTAAATCTGATTTGTCGGAACAGTATATTTGACTAGATGCTTATCTGTAATAACTTGTTTTATTATTTGGGATACGGTATGGGACGTATTATTTAAACTGAATAGTAATGATAGTTGTTGTGGAAACTTCTGGACAATCTGTTTCGCTCAGTGCCATACCCCGATGATTCCGCCATCAGTTGGGGTGTGACACAAAACTATATGTAACATGCATACATATAAAAATTAACTAATTAGGTATAATGCAAATTATAAACCCTCTAGATATTACATGCATGCTATATTTACTAGAAAATACACACCTTTACACTTCCTTTATTCAGAAGACTGTATTTTTTTAATGCTTTTGTATTAAAAACCAACAAAGTTTTCAATGGAATGCCATCGGCGATCATTAAAACATGCGACATAAGAACGTTGTTGGTAAATTCGTCAAAAAATTAGTCGGTGAAGTTGTTGTCATTGGTCTGTCAGTGACACATAATTGGGAATCTATCGGTGATATTCATTATTCTCATGACGATAATGTAGTTGTCGTTGATCCGTATGTGATTCGTAAGTAAGTGTTTATGGTTATCCGTCAATTAAGTCTTTACCCACGTCCATAAATGTTAGACTTAATGATAAAACAAAAATATAAGTAATATTACGTAAAAAATGATACTAAAAATCTCGTTAAAGTAAAAAATACTAAGAAAACAAGAATGAGGTATCATATGTGTTACACATTGAATAGTTTAGTTGTAACACCTCGAACTTTTGTGTCCAATAATGTGTTAACACGTGTCATAAGTTTACACGTGGTATTGAATATTAAATAAAGGACTAAAGTTGACAAACCTTGAAAGTATGTAAATCTGAGGGTTATAAATGTCAACAAAGGGTAAATATACTGTATAGTAACCCTAAACGATGCTCGTACCTTCAAACGAATAAATCATGGATCGTACGGAGCGAAACGCGGAAGAAAGTGAGAGATTACAAGCTACAGGGGTTAACTGTGTCAACATGTTTAATTATACCTCTGAGTGACCCTTTGACGAACCTGAGGCTTTGTAACAGTAAAATACGCTCACTAGAATGTACTATATAAATTTCGCGAAGTTCCGTTTTAAAACGCGAAAGTTATGATCGAATTCGTATGAGAGGGGTTAAAAGCGTCAACAATAAAAGTTAAGGCTTTTCGGATAGTAATTAAACTAACCGGGGACTTAACAGTGCGGGTAAAAGGCACGAGGCCCTTATCAGTAAATAATCGAGGGCCAAATCGCAAAGTTACCCCTTCGAAACCGAAAGGTCAGGTTAATGATTACAAAAGATTTGAAAATCTTGGAAATCAGGCCTCAGGCGGCCCGCCTGAGGGAAACAAGCAAGTCAATGCGGGCCGCGAGCCACCTGTTGATACGTTTCCTGACATAAAGATCCAGGCGGCCGCGTACATATGGCCTAAATCTAATGCGGGTCGCGTACAAGTCCCAGATGCAGAATTCTTGGACAGACTTGCTGTTTGAAGTTGTGAACGATCATATGTGCAATAAATGAAGCATGGGCGCCCTCTACTTGCCCCCTAGCACCCAGGGCCACCTGCTGATCATCCATGCTCCATTGTAGGGTGAGTTGTGATGATCCAAAGCCTCATTTTTCACTATAAAAGCCAATGCCTTGTGCACAATTGAATCACACCTCAAAACTTGCCTTCTGATCATTCTTGGAGCTCTCAAGCTTTCCTCTATCATTCTAAGTCATGCACTAAGCTTCTGTAAGTTGCCTAACCCTTTGTGGTTTCGTTTTTCAATAATTTTAGCCTAAAAGTCAATCCGTCGTAATTAACGATTGACTTTGTGATAAATCACGAATGGTCCAGTGGTTTATCGAATCAAAGATAGTTATATGATGGTAATCATGTGGGAATTAAACCCCTAAAAGGGCACCCTCTGATTCCCACTCTAACTAGATCAAAAATCGAGTCAAACGTGCTTAGAAAAAGTCAACAGAAATGTCATTTTGCGATTTCTTGCATAATCTGTAATGTAGATGATATGTAACCTGTTTGAACACTCATAAAACATGATAATAAGTATATAAACTAGTCTAAGCTTGTTTGATCCGACCATTTTCTGTTTAGACCCGGTTCGGAGCCGAAAGTCGCAAAAGTTTGACTTTTGCATTGACTTCAGTTCTGACCCGTTAAAGTTTGATTTAGATATGCCTTAGGACTCTCTTAGGACCAGGTTACATGATGGTATACCCCTCTGTGACCGGTTCGTTGTTTGTCCGAGTCTTTTACACATTTCCGTTAAATGCTTAAAAGTTGACCGTAACGCCCTTTTTAAATTAAAACGAGAATTTCGGACACGTGAATGGATCATAACCTTGATTACTGATTTCTAAGCATGTCCCTAAAATTTCACGTTAATCCGAGGTCCAGAATAGGAGTTATGCTAAATAGCGCAAATTGCGAAACTTTAGTAATTAAATAGCGCAATTAGCATAACGCCTATCTAAACCCGGATTTCGACACCAAACCTTTTACTCACTGATGTAAAATAATATTTTGGGATTTTTAAAGATTTTTAATTATTTTTAACCTGCTCATAACCTGCGGTTATGGCAACGGTTCGGTAAATACCGAATATGCCCTTTTCGGCCATAACTTGAGTTCTACAAGGTCTTTTGACCCGATTCCAGTTGCTACTGATATTAAATAATAAATAAAGTATTTTAGACTTTATAAACTGTTCGGGAAACTCAGATTTCCTGTAGAACTCTAAAACCTCTTTTATAATCTTTAAAAAGACCGAAATACCCCTACGGGGCATAATATCAACTTAAACTCGTTACGGGCATTACGGAAGGTATCCTACTGGTACCACAACCTCTTTAAGGCATGTTGACTTAGGAAAACAGTGTAGGACTCTTACGGTTACCCATTACGCCTTTGCGCGCACGGTTCGGCTTATGTAACTAGTTTACATGAATTAGCCGAAACGGGTCAAACCATATTGTTTTGACCCCAAAATCCAGAGTATGATTATTATACCCAAATAAAACAAGTCTTCAAACTTGTTGGGTCAAAATCACACTCCATTCACGGTTTTCGCCTTTCACGCGATTAAACCGTAACTATCCTTTGAAACCGACCGGTCTAAGCTACGGCTAAATTAAAGACCCGTTAGGATTCTAATAGGTTATTTTAAACCTTCGTTCCAGAATAGGAGACCGGTAAAAGCTATCTGCAATTTATTTCAATTTAAGGAATTATACTTGCAAAGGTAAATACTTTTAACTTATTTTCCGTTATACGGGCTTGGGTTACGGTATCTAAAATACCGCTTGGTCAGGCAATTGACCCCAACTCATTTGTAGTTGGGTATTATCAATGTGACCCGTTTAAAAACTTGTTTTGTTGGCTTAACGCCTTTGGGGGCTTAATGACCATGTCCCGGATATCCTTGGTAGCATTTACGAATGGCCACGACCTTGACATCCCGGTGTAGGCGTACACCCGGCATTATGTCCATAACTATAAAAGTGTAGCCGTTGGTTACCCGCCATGGTTTTATACTATGTGGTGTGTCTATTAAACTTTAACCCGACACGACTCGGGCGACCGAATGCATAGTAACATGTAATTCTTTACAAGATTTGATTATAAATTATCCCAAGTTATAAAGAGTTTGTGCCTTGAGCATTTAAACCAATTTATTAAACATTTTTACAAAAGTGTCAGTTGAATGTATTTACCAGTGTAAACTGACGTATTTTCCTCAAAAAGACTAAATGCAGGTACTAGGCGTAATTGGCTGGGATTTCTCCTTAGCATCATTAGAAGTCTCGCAAGCTTAAGATGCCTGAAGTCTGTTGAACAATACTTTTGTTATTATTATTAGATCCCCTGTGGATTATTATTTCAACAATAGCGATACATTGATATTACACTTAACGTTGAAATATATTATCTTATTGCTTCCGCTGTGCATTCATTTATATTGTGTGGTTTGACTATAATGTTGCCAACTACGTCACGGTAATCCCCCACCGGGCCCACCGGTGAGACACGTGGAAATCGGGGTGTGACATTAGTTTGATCTAATAGGTATATATATTATTACTAGTAGGGTGCCCGCGCGATGCAGCGGGGGCGACACTTTGCATTGTGCAACTTGTTTCTGGTAGTTTTCTTATTAGTATAATAATTATGATAACATTATTGTGGAGGATATATGTCATAAGTGTTACACATATGTAAAGTTTTGTTTTTTTTATAAAAATTAATAAACAAAAGACAAAAAATATTGTTTTTTTATAAAAATTAATTATCTAAAGACAAAAAATAAAAGATAAGTTGTTATAACTGTAAGAGTGAATTTCAAGGATTGGCCTTTATCTTTATACCCATTTTCAGGCGCTGTCCTTTATGTTTAAAATTGACGAGTTTTGTCCTTTATGTTTTCATATCATACACGTTTTGTCCTTTAGGCCTAACCCAGTTAGTTTTTTCAGTTAAATTTGGTCATATGTTTTGCACATGAGGGCATTTTGGTCAATTCAAAGGTAAGTTCAACAACAGATTTACAGCTCAAAGCTTCTGCAACCTTTGAATTTACAAAAATGCCATCATGTGTAAAGCACATAACCAAATTTAACTTAAAAAACTAACTGGGTTAGGTGTAAAGGACAAAACGTGTACGATATGAAAACATAAAGGAAAAAACTCGTCAATTTTAAACATAAAGGACAATGCCTGAAAATGAGTATAAAGATAAAGGACAATCCTTGAAATTTACTCTAACTAGAATTAAGCAACCCCCGCGTTGCGGCGGGGGCCTAAAACTATGCCAAATAACATCAATGCCACACCACTGGTAGCGACCACCAACACTGAAGTTGCGGCGTGTTAATGCGGAAATATAAGAACGAAACATATAACATGAAAAACAAACTACGTCGATCTAGGACACACGCGTTGCGACGAACTTGTTACATGAAAAAAATAGACGCAAAAACGTTGAACCACACACGCACGTTGCGCCGTGTTAACTCGCAAAATAACGTAGAAAATAATAATTAAGTCAATGTATGATCCGCCCGTTGTAGCGAACTTGTCAAAGGGGGAAAGTAGACACATTGCAACATACCTGTCAAATGTGAAAAAATAGACGAAAAACGCTGAACCACACACACACGTTGGGACGTATTAGCTTGCAAAATTTAGAACGAAACGTAAAACGAAAAACTTGCGAAAGATAAAAAGTATGGGGACCAAAGTTGAAAATAAAAAAGTTTTGGGTTAAATTACAAAAGATAAAAAGTTTTGGATTAAAAGTAAACAAACTAAAAGTGTTAAAATACAAAGATTAACACTTTTGGGTTGAAAATGAAAAATCACAATTTTTTTTTGAAAAACCCCCCAAGCAAGGGGTACAACACATAATGCAACAATTTGTTGCAAATTTATATTATGGAAATTTTAAAGTATTTTATTTTATTGGTTAAATTATAAAGTATAAATTTATTCTTTAAAGTTCATAACTTTTATTAAATATCCACATAGTACTCATCCAATACACTTTAAGTTTAAAATTTTCGTTTTTATAAAAATAAAAAAATAGTATTTGACTCGTAAGTACGTTTTAGAGCTTTAACTTAAATTGTTAAATTTCGGTTTTTTACAAATATAAAAAATTTATATTTTTATAAAATTTCAAGAACTGTTTTTATAAAAAAATATGATGTTAAGAGTTTATATCTTTATTAACTTTATATCATGCTAAGTTCAGATTTTTAGTTCCTAACTAATCTTATCTATATAAGTCTACTTTTAACTTATAATCCCTAAAAATATGCAACATAATCTACCATGTATCTAGTTAAGTTGGTAAAGAATTCTTTTGAAACTGACTAATATTATCTATAAAAATTATAGTTGAACTTATAATTCCTAAAAATTCGCAACACCGTATTTATCTAGTAAAGATTGTAAATTTACGGAGTATTTTATTTATATTAATTGTTACAAAAAATGTTTATAAAATAATTATTTTGTTAAAAAAACAAAATGTTTTATTTATAAATAAGTAAAAAAAAAACTGTTTTGCACATGTAAAGTTTCGTTTTTAATAAAAAATAATAATCAAATGACAAAAAATAAAAGATAAGTTGTTATAGTTGTAAAGTAAGTTTATTTTGTTGGTTAAATGATAATGTTTATAATTTTATTCTTTAAAGTTCATAACTTTTTTTAAAGAGTGAATTTCAAGGATTGTCCTTTATCTTTATACTCATTTTCAGGCGTTGTCCTTTATGTTTAAAATTGACGAGTTTTGTTCTTTATGTTTTCATATCGTACACGTTTTGTCCTTTAGGCCTAACCCAATTAGTTTTTTCAGTTAAATTTGGTCATGTGCTTTACACATGAGGGCAATTTTGTAAATTCAAAGGTTGCAGAAGCTTTGAGGTGTAAATCTGTTGTTGAACTTACCTTTGAATTGACCAAAATGCCCTCATGTGCAAAGCATATGACCAAATTTAACTGAAAAAACTAACTAGGTTAGGCCTAAATGTCACAACCCCCGGTCCCTAGTTCCCGGGAACGGGCGGCCGTGAGCCAGTTTCGGTGGTATCACATTTATCCAATTTGGCAACGGAAATTTTCATCAGGACCGTAGTTAGGAAATATTTTAATCAGAGTAAACCACCATGTTTTATAACATTAAACATATGGGTAAAACCCAAGTTTTCAATACACACATTCCATAGGAATAAATCCTATTTATTTAATAAAAACATCTGTTTTATTTTTAGGTAACTTTATTGCCACTTTTCCAAGCCTCCAGTGCTGTCCAGCTGGCTTCTATTTGGCTTTCACATTTTATTACCTGAAACGCGTTTTAAAAACATTTTGTCAGTGGGAAATACTGGTGAGTGAATCCCAGTTTAATCAGGTTTAAATAAAATTCACAGTGAACAGTATTGAGGGCGATCCCGCAATTACATTTGTTTCCAAGTTATATCAATTATCACCCGTTGGTACTGTCGACACCCGACTTGTGGAAATGTTACTCCTTAACCAGGTTGTAACCAATTTTGTATACAAAACCCCAACATACCCACGATAATTGTATTCTTACAAATACTCAATAACTGTTATTCGCATAGAAAGGTATTTAAGGTTTTGTAAAAACAGTTAACAAAAAGTGGATCAACTCACTAAAATGAGTTCATAAAAAGAAGGATCACTCACATTGCTGTTTTAGGTTATTCTTTAGGGTTTCCTGGTGAATATCTATCATTTATACAAATGCACGTGTGTTAGTATAATAACCCATTTTAACATTAGTAATACCCTCCCCGAGACGACATTCCAACGACTACGTCGGGCAGAACCACGACAGCCGTTACGGAACCCTATATCAATCGGGCAGCGTATCTAATACGTCTCCAGGGGTTATAATACTTACATCGTAGCAGAACCTCGCTATTTTAGGGGGTATAATGCCGGCGTATAATAACTTCCTACAGAAATTGTGATTTGAGATTGAGAATGTGAGCGACGGAAAACGAACACTGATGCGATCTATTTATAGTTGTGAAATCGGACATCCAGGCGGCCCGCGTTCAATGAGCACAGGGCCTACGCGGCCCGCGTTGACCTCCGGTCAATGCGTAGCTCGTCCGGATCACCCTCTAGCCTTGACACGGTGATGACATGTGTCATCACCAGGCTGTGCCACATTCTAGGTCACTCGCGGCCCGCTTTAACTTAAGCGATCTTGTACGCGGCCCGCATCAACTAACGGTTTAAACGGAGTCCAAATATATCCTAATGCGGCCCGCATGAGCTTGAGGTGAGGCCCTACGCGGCCCGCCTCAGCTTAATAATTATTGTTTTTAACTTATTTAATATGTTATATTTTATTTTGGGCTCGGTTTTCACATACGGGGTGCATATAAAGACATATTGGGTATTTTAAGATATATTAGGGTGTCAGAAATATTATGAGGATGTCGGTTTTACCGAGGGTCGTTATACTAAAGGACAAAACATGTATGATATGAAAACATAAAAGACAAAACTCGTCAATTTTAAACATAAAGGACAACGCCTGAAAATGGGTATAAAGATTAAGGACAATCCTTGAAATTCACTCTTTTTTAAATATCCACACGGTACTCATTGAATAAACTTTAAGTTTAAATTTTTTGTTTTTATAAAAAAATAGTAGTGGACTCGTAAATACGTTTTACACCTTTAACTTTAATTGTTAAATTTCGTTTTTATATATATAAAAAATTATATTTTTATAAATTTTAAAAACAATTTTTATAAAAAATAGGATGTTAAGAGTTTATATCTTTATTAACTTTACATTATAGTAAGTTCAGGTTTTTAGTTTAGCTTTAAAGTTTATTAATTTATTATTTTTTAATTAAGAAATACAAATTATTAGATTATCCAAGAATAGCTGCTATATTTTATAATTTCAGCTTGACTATATCTAACTGCAATATCTATTTATTGCAACTTTAGGATATTAACTTATATAAGTTCAATTGACTTGTAAATTTAGGATACTAACTTTATTTTGAACTTTATTAATATGGTTAATAACTGCATTATATTAACATCAAAAATAAAGTTCAAATACAAAATAAAATTTATTCATACGTCTAAATCAAACATAACAACTGAAAATGCAAAAAAAAAAAAACATAAAAACACTTGATAGATTTAATATTAAACTGCATGAAATCTGTTCCGCTTCTGAATTGACACTCGAGGTATTTTTAATTTGGTTTTCTGGTTTGTGCTTGAATCGACAATATTTTCTAATTCCTCTTCTTTGTCATTGTTATCAGAATCGTCTAAATTCATAACTTCACTCCATTTCCATTCAGAGAATCTCTTGGATATCTTCCTTTGAGTCTCAAACTTCCGATCCTTAAAAATAACAAAAATTGCATCATCCTACAATAAAACACACATATAATAACATAACGAACATGTTAATATGAAAGATATACGCAAAAATAATACTTAAAACCCAGCAAAATCAATACCTTAGAAGCTTGTTTGACAAATGGGTTGTTTAAATTGGCATGTTCATCATGCATCTGAATCTGAAAAATCAAATAAATTAACATTTACATAAAAGTAAATAAAAGAAAACAATTATTCACTGCTGCGATATAACAGAACTGACTTTAGAATATTCAATCTCGCATGCTTGGTTTTTCGCAACAGAATTCAGAACTGGATCTATTTTTTAACTTTGTTTAGCAATATATATATGGTGTCCTGCTATGTATTTATAGTAATAACTATACAAGTGCATTAGGGTTTAATTTTAGATTTGTCACCCCTTTATTTAGAAAGTTTGGTGTGGTTAGTTTTAAGTTTTTATAAGATATATCTAAGTATAGATATTAGGCAGTTTTAATAAAATAAAATGTAACACATAATATCTTCATTTTATAAAACGGTACTTTTAATTCTTTTTGTTTGCATAGATGGAGCACATCTTTGTAGATTAGACGCATTAGATCACATGTATTAATTACTTGTACATTAAAGCATTGTCGACTTGTACCTTTTAATCCGTGCGTCGATATTGAACAAGACAACTACCGAAACATCGACAAAAATATGTAGGTCGTCATGCTATCTTTGGATTTTTTTTAAACAGTACAGTTTATAAGATATGTCAAGAAAACGTAAAAAATTATAAGTTTGTTGTGGAAGGATGAATTGTAAATAATTATCTATAATTTTGTTAAAATCTTAGGGATTTAGGTGTAATAAGTTTAGGGGCTAAAAAATAGATAGTATTTAAAAGACTAAACTACCCTCATTTTAGGGGTCTTTCTATAAATAAAGGGGGGATAAAAGTTCTTATTTTTTGGATATCTTAAAATGCCCATCCCTCATGCATTATAATATTGTATAGATAAAAGCAACCAGTCATATATTATTATAATACTACAAACACGAGAATGATCATGGGCGGAGGATAACGCCCCTCCCGATCCTCGCCGATTTTCCGTTTGTAGTGTTAAATCGTATCACTCCTTTCCAGGGAGAGACTTTTAATAATACTCTATCTCCTACTTGAAATTCTAATGGTTTGCGTCTGTTATCGGCATAGCTCTTTTGTCGATCACGTGCTGTTTTTAGTCGTTCCTTGACTTGAATGATTTTATCAGTTGTTTCCTGTACTATCTCGGGTCCAGATAATTCTTTTTCCCCAATTTCTGCCCAACAGACTGGGGTTCTGCACTTTCGTCCATAAAGTGCTTCGAATGGTGCAGCATTAATACTTGTGTGATAACTGTTATTATAAGAAAATTCTATTAAAGGTAAGTGTTTGTCCCAGTTACCTCCAAAATCAATTACACAAGCTCTAAGCATGTCTTCCATTGTCTGAATTGTCCTTTCGCTTTGTCCGTCTGTTTGAGGATGATAAGCTGTGCTTAGATTTAACCTGGTTCCCATTGCTTTTTGGAAACTTGACCAAAAATGAGAAGTAAAACGGCTATCTCTATCTGAAACAATTGATAAAGGAATGCCATGTAAAGAAACGATTTCATTTACATACAATTTGGCTAATTGTTCCATACTAAAGGTTTCCTTCATTGGTAAGAAATGAGCTGACTTGGTTAACCTATCTACAATCACCCAGATTGTATCATTACCTTTCCTTGTTTTAGGCAATTTGGTAACAAAATCCATTGTTATCAATTCCCATTTCCAAACTGGTATTTCTAATTGTTGTAACAATCCTAAGGGTTTCTGATGTTCAGCTTTAACTAGTGAGCAAGTTAAACAGTTAGAAACATAAGCTGCTACATCCTTTTTCATTCCTATCCACCAGAAATTTTTCCTTAAATCCTGGTACATTTTATCACTTCCTGGATGCATCGTATATTTAGACTTATGAGCTTCTTCTAATATACGGTGACGTAAATTTTCTAATTTAGGTATCCACATTCTCTTTTTATGGAACCTCCAAATTCCATCTGTTCCTTGTTCTAATTCCTTAATCATTCCTTTTAATTTTTCAGTATCCTCCTTGATTACTGAGTCTTGTGCTTTGCTAATCTGATTGTTTAAATCTACTTGTAGATTTAATTTAAGAGAACGTACCCTTTTTGGCTTTTCATGATACTTTCGACTTAAAGCATCAGCCACCACATTGGCTTTTCCTGCATGATACTGGATATCACAATCATAATCACTAAGTAACTCCATCCAGCGTCTCTGTCTCATATTCAACTCTTTTTGCCCGAAAACATATCTTAAACTCTTAGGATCTGTGAATATGGTAAACTTACTACCATAAAGATAGTGTCTCCAAATCTTAAGGGCAAAAATTATGGCTCCTAATTCCAAATCATGGGTTGAATGATTTTCTTCATGGCTCTTAAGCTGTCTAGATGCATAAGCTATAACCTTTTGACGTTGCATTAATACGCATCCATAACCTAATTTAGAAGCGTCACAAAAGACTACAAAGTCTTCAGTTCCTTCTGGTAACGCTAGTATGGGTGTATGGGTTAATCTTTGCTTAAGAATTCTAAAGGCTTCTTCTTGCTTTGGTCCCCATTCAAACTTAACAGATTTACAGGTTAACTTAGTTAAAGGAATGGCTATTCTAGAAAAATCTCGGATAAATCTTCTATAATAACCGGCCAATCCTAAGAAACTTCTAACTTCAGTTGGTGACTCTGGGGTTTTCCATTTGGTAATTGCCTCGATCTTTGTTGGATCTACATGAATTCCTTCATGGTTAACTAAATGTCCGAGGAATTGTACTTGCTCTAACCAAAATTCACACTTTGAAAATTTAGCATAAAGCTTTTACTTTCTCAATAAACTTAAAAGCAAGTGCAAATGCTTTGCATGCTCTTCTTTACTTTTAGAGTAAATTAGAATATCATCTATGAAAACAATTATGAATTTATCCAAATATGGCTTACATATTCGGTTCATCATGTCCATAAATGCGGCTGGGGCATTGGTTAAACCAAATGGCATGACAGTAAATTCATAATGACCATACCTTGTTCTGAACGTGGTTTTAGGAATGTCCTCTTCCTGTACCTTTAGTTGATGATATCCTGATCTTAAATCGATTTTGGAGAAAAATCGAGCTCCTTGAAGTTGATCAAACAAATCATCGATTCTTGGTAATGGATACCTATTCTTAATCGTGACTTTGTTCAATTCACGGTAGTCAATGCACATACGCATTGATCCGTCCTTCTTCTTGACAAATAAAATCGGTGCTCCCCACGGCGATGAGCTTGGCTGTGAAATAAATCCTTTCTCCAACAATTCATCTAGTTGTTTCTTCAGTTCTTGCATTTCAGTGGGTGCCAAACGATAAGGTGCTTTGACAATTGGTGCTGTCCCTGGTAACAGGTGAATTCTGAATTCAACTTCCCTGTCTGGTGGTAGGCCTGGCAATTCTTCTGGAAAGACATCTGAAAATTGGGACACTACTGGAATGTCTTTTAATTCTTTTCCTTTCGTTTTAGTGATTATAGAAATCAAATACACTATAGATCCTTTCCTTATACAACTTGCAGTTTTCATTACAAAGATGAATTTAGTGGATCTAGATGGCTTATCTCCTTTAATTGTGATCTTTTCACCTCTTGGTGATTTTATCTGAATTGACTTTTGATCACATAGGATATTGGCTTTATTGGCTATTAACCAATCCATTCCTAACACGACATCAAATCCTACCAGATTCATTGGGTAAAGGTTTGCAATAAATTTTTGATTAAAAATTTCTATTCTTGCTTCTTGCAAGATTTCAGAAATTCTAACGGTTTCTCCATTTGCGGTTTCTACTAGACATTCTTGTGGTAGTTTAGTTAATGATTGATTTAGGAGTTTGCAAAATGAAGTATTAATAAAACTTTGGTTGGCACCAGAGTCAAATAATACTTTAGCAAAAATATCATTAACTAAAAACGTACCAGCAATTACATCTGGAATCATACTGGCTTCATCTGCAGTTAAAACGAATGCTCTAGCATTTTTAGTATTCTTGTTGTTTGCAGCTGGAGTCAATTTTGGGCAGTTGGTCTTAATATGACCTTTTTCTCCACAATTGTAGCACATTCCATTACTGGCTTTTCTTTTGCAATTTTCTTCCTTGTGTCCTGGCGCCTTACAGTAATTGCAGTAAGTGGAGCATTTTCCAGAATGCTTCTTCTTGCAGTTCCTGCAGTATGGTGCAGAGGTAGAACCTATATTTCTACGGTTGGAATTTCCCGAACGGAATTCTTGGGTAAGCCTTTGGGTTAGGTTTCTCCTCTGGTCTTCTTCTCTAGTACGGATTAATTCATCTGTCAAGGTATTGGCTAGTTCTACAGCTTCTTCTATAGTTTGGGGTCTAGCTGCCTTGACTACATGTCTAATCTCTCCAATTAATCCCCAGATATAACGGGAGATTAATACCGGTTCAGGTGATGCAAGGGTTGGTACTATTCTAGCATATTCAAAGAATGTGGTAGTGTAACCCTTACTGTCTACCCCGGTCATTCTAAGATTCAGAAACTTATTTGCTATCTGTTCCTTTTCATTGGGAGGGCAGAATTTCCTTTCTACCATATTTTTAAATCCCCCCCATTCCATGTTATAAATCCTATCACTTCCTCTTGACTGGAGGATAGTGTTCCACCATTCTAAGGCTGCGTTTTTAAACAGATTTGAAGCAAACATTATCTTATCTTCTTCAGCACATTTGCTTATTTTTAGAACGGCCTCAGTTTTCTCTATCCAACGTAGGGCTGCAATGGGTCCTTCATTGCCCGAGAATTCTATTGGTTTACAGGACCAGAATTCCTTGTAAGAACAACCATATGGCATGGTTCTTCTTCTTTTGGGAATGGGCGCTTGAAGTACGGGTCCATTGTTCACGCTGTGTTCCGGTTCACTTGGTCGCTTACTGCTATGCTTACTTTTATTATTCGCTTCTTGAACTGTTTGAATAATAAATGGCATTGCATCTATAATTCCTTGTGCCACTATATGTTGAACGGCACTATTATCCATTTGGTTTCCATTGTTATTGTTGTCCGGATTCTCATTAACCACGTTAATGTTACTCTGGTTATCGTTATTCAGATTATCTTGATTTTCCTCGTCGGCCATCTGAATTTTAAACAATTTACCAAATATTAATATCACAATTAATATTTGAATATAGCCAATCACATGACACGCACTTTTAACCAAAAACGTCGAGCATTGCGACTTTTACTCTATTTATATAGTATGCATCATTACACACTAGCACTGAAATTTAAATTACAATACTGACTGAAATGTAAAGCTACAATACTAATAGTAGGCATCCGTATTGTTTTTGTTTTTGTTTTTGTTTTTTTTTTCTAACACATACACACATTTATTTTATTATTATTATTATTACTACTACCGTTTCTACCATCACCTTCACTGATATGGATTCATCCAAAAATCCATATTACGCTCATCGTATTTCCATACGAGGCGTTCTCCCACCTGTCGCATTCGATCACTGCTTTCTAAAATTTCCTCCCCAAAAGTCCTAAGTTCCTGGACATTTTCTGCACTCATTGGGGGTGCAGGTTCTAGGACTGGGTTTGGAAACTGGGGTACGGGTTCCTGATATGGAGGCATAGGGGCCTGGTATGGGTATGGATTCTCTAAAATTTCCCTAACATATGCGTCACTAATGTTGTAGGGATCTTGAGGATCTAACCCTGGGTAAGCTCCTAAGTTGGGCATTGGTACATTTTCATGTACTGGGTTTTGTTGCACGTAGTCCCTAACATCGTCCCACCAGGGGTCGTAGTTGTTTGGGTCTAGAGGATCTGGTGCAGGTACCCTAGGTGTCTCCTCCGGGTTGTAATCAGGCATTTCTATCTGGTTTTCTACTTCCATGGGTTGGTCAGGATTTTGTGGTTGTGGTGCTAGCATTTGTTCCAGGATTGGGTCAGCAGCAGTGGTTGCTAAAATATGGATATTAGCGATACCACTATTGAGCATGTCCTGATTGTAAGCATCAGTCTCTCTTTTTGCTGCGGCTAACACTCGCTGTTCCTGCAACTTTTTCATTCTTTTCCTACGCTCGTGCGCTCCCCTACTGAACCATCCCCTCTTTTTCTGAGGAAATGGCTCTTCAGACTGAGCCTTAAACACAAAGATTCCTTCTTCTGTGTCAGCAGAATACCCCGAGAGGGCAGGCTGAGAAGAGGAGGTGCCTTCGCTCCTAGGCGAACCAGACAGTTGACGATAGGCGTCAGAAGGTCCTTGGTCGCTCATACTGTAAACTAACAAATAGTCAGATAACACAGAGCAAGAAATACAATTATACACGTATTTCCATAATTTATTTCCTAACACTTTGAATTTTGATGTCAGCAGAACACTTCTGTGGCTGAATCAGTGGCATAGCTCTGATACCACCTTCTGTCACAACCCCCGGTCCCTAGTTCCCGGGAACGGGCGGCCGTGAGCCAGTTTCGGTGGTATCACATTTATCCAATTTGGCAGCGGAAATTTTCATCAGGACCGTAGTTAGGAAATATTTTAATCAGAGTAAACCACCATGTTTTATAACATTAAACATATGGGTAAAACCCAAGTTTTCAATACACACATTCCATAGGAATAAATCCTATTTATTTAATAAAAACATCTGTTTTATTTTTAGGTAACTTTATTGCCACTTTTCCAAGCCTCCAGTGCTGTCCAGCTGGCTTCTATTTGGCTTTCACATTTTGTTACCTGAAACGCGTTTTAAAAACATTTTGTCAGTGGGAAATACTGGTGAGTGAATCCCAGTTTAATCAGGTTTAAATAAAATTCACAGTGAACAGTATTGAGGGCGATCCCGCAATTACATTTGTTTCCAAGTTATATCAATTATCACCCGTTGGTACTGTCGACACCCGACTTGTGGAAATGTTACTCCTTAACCAGGTTGTAACCAATTTTGTATACAAAACCCCAACATACCCACGATAATTGTATTCTTACAAATACTCAATAACTGTTATTCGCATAGAAAGGTATTTAAGGTTTTGTAAAAACAGTTAACAAAAAGTGGATCAACTCACTAAAATGAGTTCATAAAAAGAAGGATCACTCACATTGCTGTTTTAGGTTATTCTTTAGGGTTTCCTGGTGAATATCTATCATTTATACAAATGCACGTGTGTTAGTATAATAACCCATTTTAACATTAGTAATACCCTCCCCGAGACGACATTCCAACGACTACGTCGGGCAGAACCACGACAGCCGTTACGGAACCCTATATCAATCGGGCAGCGTATCTAATACGTCTCCAGGGGTTATAATACTTACATCGTAGCAGAACCTCGCTATTTTAGGGGGTATAATGCCCGCGTATAATAACTTCCTACAGAAATTGTGATTTGAGATTGAGAATGTGAGCGACGGAAAACGAACACTGATGCGATCTATTTATAGTTGTGAAATCGGACATCCAGGCGGCCCGCGTTCAATGAGCACAGGGCCTACGCGGCCCGCGTTGACCTCCGGTCAATGCGTAGCTCGTCCGGATCACCCTCTAGCCTTGACACGGTGATGACATGTGTCATCACCAGGCTGCGCCACATTCTAGGTCACTCGCGGCCCGCTTTAACTTAAGCGATCTTGTACGCGGCCCGCATCAACTAACGGTTTAAACGGAGTCCAAATATATCCTAATGCGGCCCACATGAGCTTGAGGTGAGGCCCTACGCGGCCCGCCTCAGCTTAATAGTTATTGTTTTTAATTTATTTAATATGTTATATTTTATTTTGGGCTCGGTTTTCACATACGGGGTGCATATAAAGACATATTGGGTATTTTAAGATATATTAGGGTGTCAGAAATATTATGAGGATGTCGGTTTTACCGAGGGTCGTTATACTAAAGGACAAAACATGTATGATATGAAAACATAAAAGACAAAACTCGTCAATTTTAAACATAAAGGACAACGCCTGAAAATGGGTATAAAGATTAAGGACAATCCTTGAAATTCACTCTTTTTTAAATATCCACACGGTACTCATTGAATAAACTTTAAGTTTAAATTTTTTGTTTTTATAAAAAAATAGTAGTGGACTCGTAAATACGTTTTACACCTTTAACTTTAATTGTTAAATTTCGTTTTTATATATATAAAAAATTATATTTTTATAAATTTTAAAAACAATTTTTATAAAAAATAGGATGTTTAGAGTTTATATCTTTATTAACTTTACATTATAGTAAGTTCAGGTTTTTAGTTTAGCTTTAAAGTTTATTAATTTATTATTTTTTAATTAAGAAATACAAATTATTAGATTATCCAAGAATAGCTGCAATATTTTATAATTTCAGCTTGACTATATCTAACTGCAATATCTATTTATTGCAACTTTAGGATATTAACTTATATAAGTTCAATTGACTTGTAAATTTAGGATACTAACTTTATTTTGAACTTTATTAATATGGTTAATAACTGCATTATATTAACATCAAAAATAAAGTTCAAATACAAAATAAAATTTATTCATACGTCTAAATCAAACATAACAACTGAAAATGCAAAAAAAAAACATAAAA
Source organism: Helianthus annuus (assembly GCF_002127325.2). Classification (NCBI taxonomy): domain Eukaryota; kingdom Viridiplantae; phylum Streptophyta; class Magnoliopsida; order Asterales; family Asteraceae; genus Helianthus; species Helianthus annuus. The sequence goes on along the minus strand of NC_035447.2, from coordinate 36,559,971 downwards.
ACACTTGATAGATTTAATATTAAACTGCATGAAATCTGTTCCGCTTCTGAATTGACACTCGAGGTATTTTTAATTTGGTTTTCTGGTTTGTGCTTGAATCGACAGTATTTTCTAATTCCTCTTCTTTGTCATTGTTATCAGAATCGTCTAAATTCATAACTTCACTCCATTTCCATTCAGAGAATCTCTTGGATATCTTCCTTTGAGTCTCAAACTTCCGATCCTTAAAAATGACAAAAATTGCATCATCCTACAATAAAACACACATATAATAACATAACGAACATGTTAATATGAAAGATATACGCAAAAATAATACTTAAAAACCAGCAAAATCAATACCTTAGAAGCTTGTTTGACAAATGGGTTGTTTAAATTGGCATGTTCATCATGCATCTGAATCTGAAAAATCAAATAAATTAACATTTACATAAAAGTAAATAAAAGAAAACAATTATTCACTGCTGCGATATAACAGAACTGACTTTAGAATATTCAATCTCGCATGCTTGGTTTTTCGCAACAGAATTCAGAACTGGATCTATTTTTTAACTTTGTTTAGCAATATACATATGGTGTCCTGCTATGTATTTATAGTAATAACTATACAAGTGCATTAGGGTTTAATTTTAGATTTGTCACCCCTTTATTTAGAAAGTTTGGTGTGGTTAGTTTTAAGTTTTTATAAGATATATCTAAGTATAGATATTAGGCAGTTTTAATAAAATAAAATGTAACACATAATATCTTCATTTTATAAAACGGTACTTTTAATTCTTTTTGTTTGCATAGATGGAGCACATCTTTGTAGATTAGACGCATTAGATCACATGTATTAATTACTTGTACATTAAAGCATTGTCGACTTGTACCTTTTAATCCGTGCGTCGATATTGAACAAGACAACTACCGAAACATCGACAAAAATATGTAGGTCGTCATGCTATCTTTGGATTTTTTTTTAAACAGTACAGTTTATAAGATATGTCAAGAAAACGTAAAAAATTATAAGTTTGTTGTGGAAGGATGAATTGTAAATAATTATCTATAATTTTGTTAAAATCTTAGGGATTTAGGTGTAATAAGTTTAGGGGCTAAAAAATAAATAGTATTTAAAAGACTAAACTACCCTCATTTTAGGGGTCTTTCTATAAATAAAGGGGGGATAAAAGTTCTTATTTTTTAGATATCTTAAAATGCCCATCCCTCATGCATTATAATATTGTATAGATAAAAGCAACCAGTCATATATTATTATAATACTACAAACACGAGAATGATCATGGGCGGAGGATAACGCCCCTCCCGATCCTCACCGATTTTCCGTTTGTAGTGTTAATTTTATCGAGAATTTTTGGAAAAAAATTCGAATGTAAAATATTGGATTTTTATGAGTTTAACCCTCACCGATTTAGATTTTGAGTGTCTGGCCTCCATCGAGTTTCCATTCAAACTTCACCACTGAGAATGATAAACCGTAGGTTTTGTTTGCCACCGGTTTGCTTTAAAATTGAACGGTTTATTAATTGGGGTCTCATAGTTTTTTTTTTACCGTGCAAGGCTGATAGAAATCATAGAATACTTAAGGGGTGGAGAGACACTGTCTCAAAAAAAAAATGTAGTGAAAATGATTTTTTTTTTTGTAAGGTTAATAGATAAAAAAATATATACGGGACCCTCACTATTTTTTTAAAACCCTTTAATAGGCACCTATTATAGGAGATCCAGGAAAATCTGAGTGCGATCCTTGAGCCAAACGGGTTTTACTGGTAATTTACCGTCGTGCCTACGGGCGGGTGGGTTACTGGGTTTTCCCCAGAATTGGTGGTGAACGACTCGGGTTACTCTTGGAGTACTCCGTTTGTCCAGTGGGTGCCCCGAGAGTGCTCGGGATTGATTTGTTGACCGTTAAAAAAAAAAATAGGCACCCACCTTATGAAAGTAAAAGTCCAATAGTCAAGTCCAAATGTGAAGCCTTTGCAAATGAGTACAATTGTTCAAACATCACCCAACCCAATCGGCAATTGCAGTTCTTAGCCCATATCTGTATAGTGTAAACTAATTATTTGGTATGTTTCATTTAAGAAGTATTTTTATCGCAACATAAAAAGATATAAAATATTATTCACTTTGTTATAATGAATGATATAAATATAATTATTTTAAAATTACTAGCCAAATAGGTTGTCATACATAGTTGGACCGGAGCCACTTTCCGAATTTCTTTTTCTATAATATTGTTGGAACATAACCACTTTTCGATAATTATAATTGAAACTAACGAAGCCAATTCTGACCCGGGACCCAACCCAAGTTTTTACCCGACACATTTTGATATGATTTTTTGGACCAAACTTAATATAGACGGACATGTTTTTGCACCCTTTCACCAAAATTTCTGAATCCCCCACGGGTACGTGTGATATAACAAATGATCGTACTTGCTAGTCTCTTCATAGTAATGCAATGTGGACCTCGTTTCTGTTAATATCAACCATTTTAAAGTAAATAATACAAACTTAACAATATTTATTTCATTTGTAAACTTATAACCAAAAACCAACAATTACACCTAAAAGATAAGTTAAACATAGCTAAACAAAATATATCTCTAAAAGGTTATCAGAAATCAAATAACACTCCTAAGTTTTATTCATTCAATAATAATTATAAAATACAAGAGAAAAACATAAATTCACAAACTTGTCAAGATATTTAACATAAGTGACTATAAACAAATATGGTATGTCAAATTGTATCATTTGAATCTATGCAAAGAAACCCAATTCTTACTCAAATATGGACCTAATTTGATGGGTGTGACCAAACTCATATGTCAAAACCAAACTTCCATCCATTCTTTTGAGCACAAACCTTTCAACCAAAACATAACAACCAAATCTATTCCACCCATCAACTCCTTCAAACTTCTCATCTCTCTTCACCCTCTTTATCCTTTGCTCCCCACCACCAACCCATCCAACCCTTTCTTCTTCCCACTTCATTCTTTCAACAATTGCTACATTCAACCCTACACTTTCTTCTCTCCCATTATTACCCCCTACACATGTAAACCATATGGCTCCATCTACCACATTTCTCTCATCCCATGCTGCCTCGATCTGACTCTCACCAATGAAAACTGCTTCACTATGAACCACGACGTTCACAGACACGACATTTTCTTCGTTGTTGTGCTCCTTTTCATGTTCGGAAACTTGTTCCCACTTTTGCTCTAGTGTCATTTCATAATACATAGAATTTTTCACTTGTTCGGACAATTGTTGTTCTTTGATAAACACGAAAGGGCAATACCACTTGCCAACAACTACATGATTTGAAGATTTGGTTGAGGGAGGAAAGCTCAAATCAGGAAGACGTGTACGAATGGAATCATTGATTCCTTTTGCTTCAAATAACTTGTAGTTTTTTGGTGTTTTACCATAAATTTCCCAACGTTTTCTTCTTAAGATATACGGAGGATAGCCATCGTGTGCAAGAGATTTTGCATAAAAACTACCATCACTGCTAAACAGTGTTTCCTTACGAACAATCTCAAATTGTTGGTAAATGTTGTGTGGATCCAATGGCCTTGGTTTTACATCATTGACACAACTGGAAAAGCAACATTGTGTCATGTCTTCCTCCTTTGAACATGTAAATGCTTCTCTGATAAGGTTTTTTTGTTAATTTATTCGGTTGTATAAACTTATAATAATGAAGCATAAAACGAAAAAAATCAAAAGTAAACCAAGTATAAATATGTAGATATCATGCTATTTAATATTTTTCTTACTAAGTTAATGGGATCTACTGTAAGATTAAATATATTACGTTGTAATATTTAATCTAGTAGCCATCATAATCATTTATATTATATAGATCAAAATATATAATAACATATTAAATAATTAGTTGGTAATTGTTGATGGACCATATTACCCTTATTAACTAATTAGGTTTTCTCCTGGGTTCTTATATAAGGAGACTTATGTAGAGGTTAAAGGGTTACACAGTTAGACACAAAAACCCAATAATCATAACATCATAATCGACTTCCATCTCCATACCGAATCCCCTATTCGGTTTAATCATCACCATCATCAGTCAGCACCCTAAGGAGAAACCAGACCACACTGACAAATATGTCGAACTCGATGGCATCTTCTCTCACTGGATTCTCCTCTATACTGTCTGTGGTGATAGGTATGTTTTCATGTTTCCCCTTACGTTTAAACAGAACCGTTCAACATCTACATCTTACAATTATAGGAATAAGTTGAGTTGATTTTGGTTTAAAAGAAATCACACATTTCCTCCACCTCTACCACCCTCTCCCACCGTCACCAAAGTGTCACTACCGCGGCCTAAGCGTTGCCAGAGCTGCCTCTATCAATCTACCTCCACCTCCATCACCACCGTGCACGCCGCTGCTATGGCCCTACTAGTCGCCATAAAATCAAATCTAGCGGGTGAAAACATTTTGATACCTCCTTTCTAAAACCACTAATTTCAAGGCGAACCCATTTTTTTTTAATATTAAGTTGTTTTGAGCTGAAACTAAACTGATACCTCTTTAATAAGCCACTTGTTAACCAATTTCGAGGGGCTCTTAATGAACTTAAAAAATATTTAGATAAGACAGAACTCTAAGTTAGTGTCTCCAACAAAAATGCTTGGTATGCTATTGAAAAATAACACATCATATAACATATATAGTGATTGTCTGTAAACATATTATGTTAAGAACATGTAGTGTTGTTATAAGTTATGCATATCAAGCATGGAAGGAACTATTACAATTAAAAGTTATCAGAATTAAATAAAAGTATCATGTATGGTATGGTATACATACCCTTTATGTGATCCATGTGGTTTAATCGCATAGTAACGGTTCAAAGACAACGGCTGGTTAAGGACAGGAATAAAGACAACTTCATCAAAAGAAGTGTGTTGATGATGTTGTCGACCAGCTTGATGATGATGTTGACCACCAGCTCCTGAAGAATAGTGTGTGGTCAGTATTTTGTTTTGAGGAAACGGTAACCCTACAAGATATCGATCCTTGAACAACCCGAAAAATGTGTATCTTTCAGACTCTTCATCTTGGATTACCAAGTAACCGGAGTTAGGACCCTCGGGAGGAAGATAAAGAGCTTCCGGAGACGTCTTATAGTAAGAAAGTGATCGGGTCACATACATATTTGAAACTAAACTTACAGGATGGATGGACTTTATAGTTTTTGAAAGAAAGTAGTAGTGTTTTGCTTGTATGATTGTATTATATCTGTAAGACTGTAACTATATAACCTATATTCGTCATGTTGATAAAGTCCAACTCTCGCATGTTGATAAAGTCTAACATACAACATGATGTAAGATTAGTTAACTTGGGATTTAAGTGTTTAACGTGGGCAAGTTACACAAGTAGTTTGACTTTCACTCGTCATGTTGATAAAGTCCAACTATCGCATGTGCATATTCTTTTGTCACGTCAGTCTTAGATTTATTTTATATTATATGGGAAGCTTCTTTGCATATGTAAATGTCATGGAACATGTATCTAAAATATTAGTCAAACAATTATTATTATACTAGTATTAAGCCCATGTGTTGCAGTTATTGTCATAAAACTGTGTTAAGTATTAGTAATACTATACCATTGTCAGCGACCACCAATACCGAAAAAGCTCGTAAAAACAAAATAAATAAAAACGGGAAAAAAATAACGCCGAGCAAAAAGCAGACGTAAAATCTTTGAATCACGGACGTTCGTTGCTGAGAAATTAAACCAAAACGTAAAACATAGAAAAAATAACTAAGTCCATACAGGACTCGCGTGTTGGGCGAACTTGTCAAATGCAGAAAAATAGATGTGATGCGACGGGCCAATCAAACGGGAAAAAATATACGAAAAAATGTTGAACCCCACACGCACGTTGCGGTGCGTTAACTCATAAAATTTAGAACGAAATGAAAAACTTGGGAAAATGAAAAGTATGATGAACCAAAATTGAAAATAAAAAGAGTTGTGATTAAATTGGAAAAGATGAAAAAATTTGGGTTAAAAAGTAAAAAACAAAGAGTCTAAGTTGCAAAATTGAAGTTATTTCTTAATTTCAGATGATAAAGATAAAAATAAGTGATATCTATATATTGGTTATTAATTAATAGCAATATTAAAAGAAAATTTTTAAACAGATATAAATAAAATTTATGAGGTTAAAGAAGAGAATGTCATGTGCCATTATTTAAAGTCTTTTATTATAAGTTTGATATAATTAAAGAAGTTGTTAGCTATAGTAATATTTATATTGACATGTATATAACCCATTATATCCAATTATTTGGAATGTGATGTGATGTCGTCTAAAAAATTCATACATATTTTACATGAAAAAACTAAATTGATATTGTAGTAATTTTCATGACTTATGTATTTATTTAATTAATTTATTTCTAGGTAATATCCTTATTTTATAGTTAAAATAAATAATAAATGGAATAATTTTTTTATAAAGTCATATAAGTTTAGTATTTGTGCCGTGTATTTGTGTATTTACTAAAAGACTATAATTAATTGAAAAGTTTAATTTGAAGAGTCCATAGACCATGAGATATATATGACTACGATTAATAAATACAAAATTGCGGTAAGATGTGGGTTCAACCGTATTAACACACCATGAGATTCGGCTATAATTGATTTCTCAAACAACTTTGAAAGGGTTGGAAATGTAATCGCTCATTATTTTCTCTTCCAAGACAATTGTAAACAAAAATAAAAAAATCCGTACGCTCAAATCACTTTAAAAAACCCAACCCCGCAACGCGGAAAATCTATTCTAGTTACTTTATACTTAGTTAATCAAAAAGTTATCAGATTAAAGTAATTAAAAAAACTTATCATGTAGTGATCCGAAGTAGGGCACTCGCTCAAAGTACGTTAAAAGTTAGCTCGCTTGAAATCGGTTTGTTTGTAAACAATTTGAGCTGAACTAGAGTCAAGGTAAGGTTATCCACTTGACTCATATAAGTTAACCCAATTTATTTTAAGAGAATATCATCAAAATAACCATAGTGACCAATAGAATAATAAATATAGATTTGACTTTTTAAAATTGTTAATATTGCCTTGACTTTCCATCTTCTGCGCCACATGGCGCAGAATATTACTCTCCTGCACCATCTTTAACATGGAATTTTGCTCCTGCGCCAACTCTTCATCTCCTGCCCCAAACCATTCACCTCCTGTGTTGCGACATCTTCTCCTGCGCCATTCTTTCTAGTGCAACAACTTCTCTTGCACCATTTTTTGTCCTCTTGCGCCAAAAGAACACATCTCTATCTCTGGTTAGTGGTAATTTAACAAATTTCATGGCTATTTTGATAAATTTTCAAGTTAACATGGCCATTTGGTGATTTTCCCCTTATCTTAATGCTTATACGGTACAAATGTACAACTTAGTTATATTTATAAATATATAAACAATACCACGTAAAAGGGTCCATGAGTCCATTTGAAACCATCATGATATATTATTTTCATTTAAAGTATTAAATGCTAACTTTAATTTAAATGAGCTTGCTTGTAGGAGTTGACCTCGAATTAAAATTTCACAAACTATGGTATGTCAAAGTTGTATCATTTGAATCTATGCAAAGAAACCCAATTCTTACTCAAACATGGACCTAATTTGATGGGTGTGACCAAACTCATATGTCAAAACCAAGCTTCCATCCATTCTTTTGAGCACAAACCTTTCAACCAAAACATAACAACCAAATCTATTCCACCCATCAACTCCTTCAAACTTCTTCTCACTCTTCACCCTCTTTATCCTTTGCTCCCCACCACCAACCCATCCAACCCTTTCTTCTTCCCACTTCATTCTTTCAACAATTGCTACATTCAACCCTACACTTTCTTCTCTCCCATTATTACCCCCTACACATGTAAACCATATGGCTCTATCTACCACATTTCTCTCATCCCATGCTGCCTCGATCTGACTCTCACCAATGAAAACCGCTTTACTACGAACCACGACGTTCACAGACACGACATTTCCTTCGTTGTTGTGCTCCTTTTCATGTTCGAAAACTTGTTCCCACTTTTGCTCTAGTGTCATTTCATAATACATAGAATTTTTCACTTGTTCGGACAGTTGTTGTTCTTTGATAAATACGAAAGGGGAATACCACTTGCCAACAACTACATGATTTGAAGATTTGGTTGAGAGAAGAAAGCTCAAATCAGGAAGACGTGTACGAAGGGAATCATTGATTCCTTTTGCTTCAAATAACTTGTAGTTTTTTGGTGTTTTACCATAAATTTCCCAACGTTTTCTTCTTAAGATATATGGAGGATAGCCATTGTCTGCAAGAGATTTTGTATAAAAACTACCATCACTGCTAAACAGTGTTTCCTTATGAACAATCTCAAATTGTTGGTAAATGTTGTGTGGATCCAATGGCCTTGGTTTTACATCATTGACACAACTGGAAAAGCAACATTGTGTCATGTCTTCCTCCTTTGAACATGTAAACGCTTCCCTGCCAAGTTTTTTTGTTAATTTATTCAGTTATATAAACTTATAATCATGAGTATAAAATGAAAAAAAAAAACAAGTATAAATAAATAGCTATCATGATATTTAATATTTTGCTAAGTTAATGAGATCAACTTCAAAGTTATGCATATCAAAATATTAAGCAAGGAATTATTATAACTAGAAAGTTACCTGATATAAGTAATTAAATGAAGGGAAAATCGCCAAAATGGCCACGTTTTGGTCAAAGTTTCCAAACTAGCCTGGTCAACCGTCTCGTGGAGACGTCTAAAATCTGCTGAAACGTCTTGACGGCTGCCCAAGCACAACGTGCCACGTGTCCGACAGATAACTCATGGTTCTTGACGTCTTGGCTAAGACGTTAGCGACGGCTTGAGACGTTTCATTATGGCTAGCCGTTAAGCTGCTTCTTTTGCATGGCTTGAGACGTTTCAAGCCGGCTTCGAGACGTTTGAACACGGCTTGAGACGTTTCATTATATAAATATATTTTTTTTAATATTTGATTGTAATGTTTTTTTTTCTTTTTTAAATATTAGTTTCTAATTACTTTTTTTTAATACAATTTTTTAAAACACTGAAAATATAAAAAAACCGGTCACATGGGGGGGGATCGAACTCGGGGCGTTTCATTCAACAAACGACGTCGTGACCAGTCGGGCTAAGCCCTCATCCGTTGATATGTTAGACATATATTAAATATATAAGAATTTGTTTTTAAGAATTTGTCTTTAAACTCTAACCCGGTTAGTGTGTATAGTTAATATAAGTTTATAATTTATATAAAAAATATTGAATGTTTTTTTTAGTTTAGATTGTTTGTTATTATAAATATATATTTATTTATTAATTTTTTTAATGTTTTATTTTATTTTTAAAAGTTTTAGACGCTTGAGACGTTTCACGGTTTCCAACGTTACAGACGTTTGAGACGTTTCAGACGTGTCAGACGTTTGAGACGTTTGAGACGTTTCCCGATTTTCGAAGTTATTTTCAAGACGTTTGGAACCTGTTTTTAAGTCGTTCACAATTTTCCACCCCCTGTTATACACAATGTTTTCTTGTTCACCATATTTTCTACAACATTGGTGTTCACAGCTTCAAAAAATGGGCAGACCCCCGGATTCAACAAATGGTTCTAGGAAGTTATCTACAACTGGTCTAAGAAGTCATCTACAACGGACACAGATCTTCCCAGTTTTGGTGGGATCAGATCTGATATCCCCTTCTACGTGCTCTGCGGGGTTGATCGGGTTCAAGAACTCATCTACAACGGACACGTGAAGGGTTAAACGGGTTGTTCAGGTAATGACGATTCTACCCGTTTTGGATGGTTGATAAGACTTTGGCTAACACAATGGGCTCTCACCAGTGTGTTCGCCAGGTCTTGTAACATCACCCAGCGGGGAAACCGCAGAACCAAATTTGAACAACCCGTTACATATCACCTAGGCCAACATAAATGTGGGTTGATGGAACTTACCAGTTCACAACCCATACTATTTTTTCCTAGGTGTTTTGATGCGAATTTCCGGAATCAACTTTCGGATGGGAAACCCCATTTTAAATTTATGGAAGTTGCGGTTTAGTGTATTGTAGTTCAAATGAAGTAGCGGTTTAGCGTATTCTAGTTCAAATGAAGTAGCGGTTTAGTGTATTCTAGTTCAAAAGATTATATTTGTAGCAGTGTTATGTTATTCGGATTATGTACTTTGTATTCAATAATAATAAAGTTAAAAATTTTACTAGTTTACGTTTTAATTCTTGCTCAATCAGTATTATCAATGCGTTTAAAGATCTTATAAATTCAAGACGTTTAAGACGTTTCAACATGTTAAAAATTCAAGACGTTTCAACCTTTCAACAGCCACTTCACCACCTATATATACCCCTAAATCTAAACATTCACACGCCGTTCTTGTTCTTCCACATCTTTGTTCATCTTTCTACACACAGAAACACACAACCACACATGGCTGCTCACGGGTGGACGGAAGTTGAGGACATAGCTTTGGTGGAGGCTTGGGAGGAGGTGTATGTCAATCCTCCTCGTCGAGGTCAGGGGGGTCTATGGGTCGGGGTGCAACAATATTTTGCACAACTCCGTGGTCCGAACCACGGCCGTACCGTTGATGCGTTATCTTCAAGGTTTCGGGTTATACGGTTGGAATGTAAGAAGTTCGAGAGTTACTATAAGTCTGTGGAAAATTCATCCGAGGGCCTTAGCGAGGACGACATCAAGGCGGTTGCCCTTATCAACTTCCGCCACGATGAAGGACATGATTTCGAACATGTCTCGCAGTGGGAAACGATTAGGGTTTGGATTTAGATGTTTGTTTTTTTTTTTTTTTTTTTTTTTTTGGGAATGTAATGTTTTTTTTTCTTTTGTAAATATTTGTTTTTTAAATTTAACGTTTAGTATGTATTTCCCTTTTTTACTATAACGTTTTAAAAGTTGAACCTTAAAATAATAGCACGTCGTATATATATAATATATGTCTAGAATATTAACGGATGAGGGCTTAGCCCGACCGGTCACCACGTCGTTTGTTGAATGAAACATCCCGAGTTCGAACCCCCATGTGACCGGTTTAAAAGTTGTTTTTTTGTTTTAATGTTTTTGAGTTATTAATATTTAATATTAAAGTCTGTATGTATATAATATATGTCTAGAATATTAACGGATGAGGGCTTAGCCCGACCGGTCACCACGTCGTTTGTTGAATGAAACGTCCCGAGTTCGAACCCCCCATGTGACCGGTTTAAAAGTTGTTTTTTTTTGTTTTAATGTTTTTGAGTTATTAATATTTAATATTAAAGTCTGTATGTATATAATATATGTCTAGAATATTAACGGATGAGGGCTTAGCCCGACCGGTCACCACGTCGTTTGTTGAATGAAACGTCCCGAGTTCGAACCCCCCATGTGACCGGTTTAAAAATTGTTTTTATGTTTTAATGTTTTTGAGTTATTAATATTTAATATTAAAGTCTGTATATATAAAATATATGTCTAGAATATTAACGGATGAGGGCTTAGCCCGACCGGTCACCACGTCGTTTGTTGAATGAAACGTCCCGAGTTCGAACCCCCCATGTGACCGGTTTAAAAGTTCTTTTTTTGTTTTAATGTTTTTGAGTTATTAATATTTAATATTAAAGTCTGTATATATAATATATGTCTAGATTATTAACGGATGAGGGCGTAGCCCGACCGGTCACCATGTCGTTTGTTGAATGAAACGTCCCGAGTTTGAACCCCCCATGTGACCGGTTAAAAAGTTGTTTTTTTGTTTTAATGTTTTTGAGTTACACTTAAGTCCCTGTGTTTGTAAAACTAACGCAAACCGTCCCTGAATTAGTTAGTTAACTCAAAGTTAAAAAAATAAATGGATGGAGTTAAGTTAGTGGACTGAAATGGTTACGGAAATGAACCTAATGGGCTGAAAACGTTATTTTTGACAAACCTCAGGGATGAAAACATTAATCTAACTCTTATAAAAGAAAAGAAATATCGAATTGGAACATTTGATTCAACATGTCCTCGTCTTCTACCTCTGGTCTAATTCGAAGACCAAGACTTTTCAAGGTCGATTTGGATGGAAATGTGTACTCTCATCACGACATTCTTGCTGTTCTTCGGGTTGCTGGACTTAAAAGTCAAAGACATGGTGAAGAATTTTACGGGTGTTCTCACTGGCCTGTAAGTTGGATTTGGTGTTTTGTAGATAGTCAATTGCAATTACTTTATAGTTGCTGTGTTTTTGTAGAGAGGTGATTGCAAATTCTTCTTGTGGAAACAAGATGTTGATAATATGTTCGTTGAACGTTCATACGGCACCTCAACTACAGTGACGTTTAAAGACATGAAGATAAAGAACCTAGAATTACAAAACCAGTTATTAATAGAAGAGAACAATAACTTGAAAGCAATGAGATTTGACACAAAGATGAAGTCGAAGAAACTATATGTGCTAAGCTTTTTAATTGCAATTGCAATATTGTTGTATTTGTGGAATTAGTATGTATTGCATTGGTATCCTATTTAGTGTTTGTAATTGAATTTGCAATATTGTTGTATTTGAGGAATTTGTAGGCACTTGTTTTGAACGATAAAACATAACTTTAATATAACATAAAAAACGATACAAGATAAAAAAATAAAATCCTAAAACGCTAGCTAAATATAATTTTTCAAGATTTCAAAAACACTGAAATGTGTTCAAAATCCTCGTCATAAATTATTGCGTAGTCTAGCAGGGCTTCTTCAATCACCTCCTTTTCGGCCATGTTGTTGTTCCGATCCTTTTTTTTAACGTTCTTGTACCTTCCTAAGAAACGGCTACATTTGAAGCGTAGGAAAGCACACCGAGTGTCGAGGTCATTTGGGCTACGGGTTGTTTGTTGCACGTGAATGCAGAATAAGTTCATAACTTGACCCCAGAACGCGGGATCGGAAACTGAGTAAGTGCCTTCATCATGAGCGGCAGCGTAGGAGACGGCAATAGCAATGTCTTCTTCGTCGGTCCATGAAGAATCCATGATGTGGTTAAATGGCAAGAATGTCTATGCCATTTTATAGTGGGTTCATTGATCACTGTTAATCAAATGAATAAAATAAAGCAAAATATATTAAAAACAAGTATTTTATTGCATAAACTAGACAACATTTGGATGTGGTAAACACCGCCAAAAATACAGTTTTTCTGCAATGAATTGTCTGTACGACAAAAAACTTTTACAAATGTCTCCAGTTATATTTATTGGTTTATCCGTAACCAGATGCTCCATAAGCATACACAGGTAGACTGCTTCATTCCCTGCGATTGTTGTGTTAGATAACACGTAGTTGTCATTGAGTTCGGCACAGATACATTTTTCTGGTTTTCCCGTTTTTTTCCAATATTGCAGATGCACTAGTAATGCTCCTAAGTAAACTTTAACCTTCGTCAAACGGGGTAGAATAACGTTTCTGTATTTATTGCCGACACAAACATCTTCGCACGGGTAGTACACCAACTCCTGTGACGATAACTCTAGTCTACCTAGGAGCCATTCGTTATTTTCTAACGGTAACGGAAATAAGACGTAATCCACCTCGAAGAAAGATGGAAATGGGTGTAATTTGCCATTGGCATACTTAACAACGGTTTTAGGAGTAGAATCTAACAACATTTCATAAAATTGTGGTGGAAGAATTGTCCACCGCAAGTTTAACAACGGATCCCTTTGAATCTTTCTATTTCTCCAAGCCATTAGCCTTCCCACCCATCCTTCAATATGTTGTATAAGTTTTAATTTAAAATTAATTAAAAACGAGAAAAATTTTTTAAATTTAATAACAAAAAATTAGGAAGAATAATTAACTGTTGAGGTTAGGTAGCCGCCACAGCGAAAACCTAATAGAGTCCCCCAAAATTTTTTGTCCAACTCTATTGATCTTGTGAAAACTGCTGAATAACAGAACGACGCATCCCTATTTCTGTAGAATGTTTCCACGTCTTTTGACCAGTTCTCACTTTCGTCGTCTGGAATTGCCCATTGATATTCGCTAATTTACACATATTTTAGTCCCCCGTTTACCCCTATTTTATGCGTTTTCGGCCGTAAAACCATCATTCGGATACTTAATTATCTACATTTTTGTTTACAGGCCTAAAACAGCATACCAGACAAGATGATAGCGAAAACGAGGACTTTCCGGACAAAACGACGAAGCTGCGAAGATTCTGTTGGAAAAACTGACCTGGGCGTGTTGCACGATCATGCGGCCATATGCACGACCGTGCATATCTGACAAACCAAGAAGACCCGGCAGTGAACGAGGCGTGCAACACTGCGTGCAAGGCATTGCAGGCCAATCCGAAAACGCACGGTCATGCCATATGCGAAACGGTCGTGCGGATCCGACAACGCAGGAAAACCTCGGAGCTGAACGACCACAAAACTAGGCGTGCAACAAAATGCCGGTATGGAACGTCCGTGCCATATCAAGAACGCCCGTGCATATGCGAAGACCAGTCAACGATCTGTGACGTCATGCGGTATGGTGGACCACCACTAATAATGCTTAAAGTGCACGGTCGTGCGATCGCGAGAACGGCCGTGCGACACCGAAAAAGCATATAAACAGAACAGAACCATTTTATTAGTAACTCTGGACATTTTTGGGAGCTCTGCAGGCGATTTTGAGGCTCCGAAGGCTGCTGCTTTCACTCGGATTCAAGCCACATTGCCCGGTTTTGCTCATTTACTATCCAGATTCTCATTCTTATGCTTGTTTATGGTTTGGTTTCTCAAATCTTTCCATTATTTTGTTATGTTTCATGCATTTAGACTGATTACTATGTATTAATGTAAGCCTTTGGGCAAAAACACAACAATCCCTTGCTTGATTATAACCATTAGTATGTTGATCTATGTTTGTAATGAAACTTTGAAGTATTTTCTATGATTATCTTTGATGATTAGTTTGCAACCTTGTTATTGATATTGATTTCTTGATTATAAGTAATTGTGTTGGATGATTGGTGCTTGGTTAGGTAAGATAGTTGAAAAATGAAGCTTATTTAATCATGTATTAGTAAACTTTTAATTTGGTTAACTAGTGTAACTTGGTTAAAATGTAGGCACCATGATACTCTAACGGGTTAGTGGTTTAATAAAATGTAATTATTATTAATCAAGAGAGCTTGCCCTCACGGAAGGACTCTAACGGGTTAGATGGTGTTGTTACGAATTCTTGCCATGATTTGTTAGCTTAGTTAGTAGTTTCGGCCAAAATTGCTATCTTGGTGAATTTATGTGCAAGATTTGTAAAATGAACTCGGTTGTGATTTAATCTAGTTTATGCTTGTCTCGGTGGTTGCATTGTGTTTATCGGTGTTGCTTTCCTTGATTAAGTGAGGTTAGAAAACTCCTAACGGATGACTAACTTATTTTTAGGAGATTTTTGTAGACATTAATCAATCGCACGTTAAAGAACAATTTTAGGTGGTTAAAGTGTGTTTATCGTTTTAACTTTCCGAATGGTTGTCATGTTAGGATTCCCGAAAGGGATACTAATTGTCTCGAAATGGAAAATTGACCGAATGCTTCTAGTGCCAAAACTGACTTAGTTGACATGCTGTGGTTGTGTATTAAGCAAGGCTATTTATATATATTTTACTATGTTTTATAAGTATTTATTTATGCTTAATTTAGATTAATTAAAACCAAGACAATTTATGTTTTTACCGGTAATTTAGTGACAAAGGTCTAGTATTATTTCTCCGCCCATTTCCGTGGATCGATACTTGGTTCTTACCGATACTTTACTACATATATGACGGGGTACACTTGCCTCTTTCGTGTGTGTTTTGATGTAAAAGTAATAATCACTTTTATAAATTTAAAACCAATTCGTGTGTAATTTCATTGTAAAAATATGTATAGTCACGCACGTACCACCCATGTACCAGCCCTGTGGAGGTGAAAACTTTGTCGATTGTGTACAAAGTGCATTTGGTTTGAATCATTTCGTTGTGGATCTTCAGAAGAACTTTCACCCTTGTTAGTTCTCCATTTTTTGAGAATCCAAGATGATGATTTGTTTGCTGGTTGAGAGCAGTATACATCATTTTTATTGTTTTCAGACATTTTCGCGTGCTACAGAAATATACTGAAATAGGGAAGAATTGTTATTGAGATCCCATTGCTATTTATTAAAAAAAAATTAACAAAAATTAGATAAAAAATCATTTTTACACGTGGCAGTCATGCAAGACGTTTCAGCAGTTGTTTAAGACGTTTCAGACGTTTCACGGTAATTAAGACGGCTAAGGGTTTGACACGTGGCTTTTTAAGACGTTTGAGACTTTTTAAGACGTTTGACTGCCATTTTGAGACGTTTGACTGCCATTTTGAGACGTTTCACGACTTTTTGAGACCCTTGAGACGTTTCCTCTTGTCCTTAGACGTATCAAGTTTCAACACGTGTTATTTTGAGACGTTTGAGACGTTTCACGAGGTCCTGAGACGTTTCCCGTACACACGTCAGATGTTTCATTTCGTTAGGCCCCTTTGATGAACGACACGTGTTTCCCCGTTACCCATCGCGTGACACGTGTCGAGGAACACGTTTTGACTAGGAGAGTGTGGGTTCATGTGTTCCATTTCCCACAGGCAAACGGCATCGGGACCACGTTCTCTCCTTTGGGGCCATCTTGAACAAAGATACGAAGACCGTTGAAGATCCGAAGACCATTGAAGATCCGAAGAAAAACCCGACGAGCAAACACCCGACCCGCGTTGAAACCAGACGACATTCACGTTCCGAAGTATCACGTTTCTCGTTGACTGAAAATGGATCCAAATTACTACGGTTTCCAACGTCAAGATCACATGCAACCTCCTGAACATGACATGCAAGACGTTGGACAAAACGTTATCCCATCTGTAGCGGTGATATCTTATGACTTTTCTTTCTTTATTCTTAGTGTTTTAGTATTTTAGTATACTTACTATTCTTTTTTTTCTGTTTTTTTTGTTACTTTACAAGGTCCAAAAGATCAAAGTTCGTCAATCATGGAATATAGTGAAGTATATAAACAAAAGAATGACGGATCCTATTCTATCCAAGATTAGGCAGACATGTTTTGGTCCTTATTTGGATATTAGGTGTGTCATGTGTGACAGTCTACTCTTACTCGGTGTTGCACAATTACAAGTGCGTACACCTACACCCAGATTGGGGATTACATATCGCCTAGGCCAACAAACGCTAATGTTTAGCCCGAAACAATTTTGTCTAATAACGGGATTAAGGTTTGGGTCCACAAATTGGACCCCGATTGACCACCCTGAATCATTTAAAAACCGTCATTTCTCGGGCCGAGAACATATTAATTTCAAACGAATTAGAGATATGTTTGAAAGTCCCATGCAATATAGCGACGAAGATTGCGCAAGAATATGTCTACTGATACTTTTGGGTCAAGGGTTTTTAGGGTTGCAGGATTCAAATGCAATCGATATTAAATTGTTACACCTGGTGGATAATCTGAATGAGTTTAACCAATATCCATGGGTTAATTATTTTTGGGAGAGCACGTATACGAACGTGTATGATATGTACGTTCGTCAAAAGGAAGGCACGAAGGGTTTTTCGTTAGATGGATTTGTTTGGCCCTTTAAGGTACCTGACAAATCGTATATTATATTTTATATTTTAAGTGTAATGTTTGTCTTAACTTAATTTGTATACTAATAGTTGATAAATAATGCATTTACAGATGTGGATTCTAGAGGTATTTCCGGAATTTAAACAAAGGAGGGGGTATTTCAATGGTCAGACCATCCCGAGATTTTTAGGATGGAAAGAAGGACATAAGCTAATGAAGCATAATGTTGATGGCATCTTAGCCAATGCGGTAAAGGTGAATTGTTATTTTATAATTTTTTATAATTATAAAAAATTTTGAAAAACGATAAATTATAAATTTAAAAAGTAAAAAAATAAAACTTATAAAATAAAAACTGTTTAAATTATAAATTTAAAAAATTAAAAAATTTAATTTCCAACATTTAACAGTTTGAACATATTATAAAAATTTTTGAAAAACGATAAATTATAAAATTTTAAAATTATAAAAAAAACTGTTTAAATTATATATTTAAAAAGTAAAAAAATTCAACTTATAAAATAAAAACTGTTTAAATTATAAATTTAAAAAATAAAAAACTTAATTTCCAACATTTAACAGTTTTGAACCTTTGTTACTTTTTAACATTTTTTGTAAAATATTTCGTTTTCAACATGTTAGATATCTGAATATAAACCGCTAATGGCTATACTACCAACTATGTTCGAGGCCGAGACAGAGTGGTATAGTTCAAGCTCGGATTATTTGGACCTTGAACGTCAAGTTTTTAATCCTGCTATGGTGACTGAATTACCCCCTCAAATTCATAATCCAATCGGCCTGAGTCAAAACTACGGCCAGCCACATAAGGACTACATTGCCAGCTTGTTCGGCGATGATGAAGTTCAGGTGCCTCTAACGCACGGATTTTCACCGGAAATACCGGTTCATACAAATGATATTCCGTTAAAGACGGCTGAGTTTCAACGTGATGCTGGTCCCGGTCAGTTTTCATCGGGATTTTATTCTAAAGAGCAGCTTGTCTCTAAATTTCAGTCAATGATGTTATCAAACAACCGGGCATTGACTGACATGATCAACTCGGAGTGGTTGCAGAAGATGTACTCAAACAACCGCGCCTTAACTGACATGTTGAAGTCGGAGTTGTTGCAAACTTTTCGTATGGCTCCGGTATCAACTCCAAGCCACATACGAACACCGATGGACGAATCGCCAAAAGAATATGATAATGTAACCCATTTATTTATTTATTTGCTTATAAAAGTCTAAAAAATTAAATTTAATTTTAAAATGTTTCTAACTTTTTTTAATAATTTTTAGGCGGCAGCTGATTCCTTTTTGAATTTCAATAATGAAGATAATGAAGTGTATCATGTGTCTGCAATTCCAGAAAATGTTACCGAAGAAGCCGTAAGTTTGGCAAGCGTATATATTTATTTTTATAATCCATGTATGTTTTGTTAATTTACTTCTTAAATAATGTAATTGTAGGATGAGGATGTGGAGATGATTAAACTGAGGCGGTCCGAAAGGCTTGTGAAGCCCGCCAAGGCTGTGCTTTCACCGTTTGTAGTTTACAAAAATCTCAAGCGGAAGCAAAAAAATATTTCAAATGATGAAGATCAATTAATTGAAAAGATAAAAAATTGGGCACCAAGTAGCGGAGTTAGACAACTAACACTCACAGCAGGCGGCTATGTTGGTCCTGATTTCTGGGGGGGCTTGCTAGGCACTGAGGGGAATGGCTGGTTAAGCGATGAGGTGCACTTGTTAATACTAAATATACTATAGTTTGGTATAAACTTTCGCTAAAATTGTCCAAACTTGTGACAGCATATTTTTTCATGGATGCTACACATGTATAATTCAAGAGATCCATCCGCCCGTTGGTCCATTTTACCCCCGTATTTTCAGATGCATTGTCAAACTTTGGATCAGACATTCGCATGTTACTTCAACGGGAATGTAGAGCCTTTTCCTCGGATATCTAGCGTTGACGAGGTGTATGTACCGTTATTTATACCATCAATTCACTGGTTCCAAACTTGTGACAGCATATTTTTTCATGGATGCTACACATGTATAATTCAAGAGATCCATCCGCCCGTTGGTCCATTTTACCCCCGTATTTTCAGATGCATTGTCAAACTTTGGATCAGACATTCGCATGTTACTTCAACGGGAATGTAGAGCCTTTTCCTCGGATATCTAGCGTTGACGAGGTGTATGTACCGTTATTTATACCATCAATTCACTGGTTGTTAGGAGTTTTCAACCTCGTTAACGGGACCCTCACTATTTATGACAGGTAAAAATTTTTAAACAGTGTTTATTTAATACTTTTAATCTCAAAAGTTATGACTTTTAATCAATGTTTGTTTTTTTTTTTTGTAGCTTGATGGGTATGCGAGATTTGGATAAAGGAAGAACGGAAGTGGTTTGCCAC
Organism: Helianthus annuus; assembly: GCF_002127325.2. Classification (NCBI taxonomy): domain Eukaryota; kingdom Viridiplantae; phylum Streptophyta; class Magnoliopsida; order Asterales; family Asteraceae; genus Helianthus; species Helianthus annuus. The sequence goes on along the minus strand of NC_035447.2, from coordinate 36,539,810 downwards.
ATCAATTTTGTTTTTGACCATTGGCTTCGTTTGCATGGTTACTATGACAACAAACCTTTACCGTTAAAATTTCCGTTTCAAACAGTATATGCAAATGATGTGCCACAACAGTCAGGACCATTAGGGGACTGTGGGGTTTGGGTTTGTATATTTCTAGACCGGTTGATTAACAAAAAACCCCTAAATGATGGTGAAAAAACAAGCATAACGGCTACAAGGATGAGGCGCCATATGTTGATACTTTTCTACAACTCGCTTATTCCTAAAGAATTACTCAGCGAGCTAGAAGAGGACGATCTCGAATTTATTCAATGATTTATATTAATTTAAATTTTATAAAACATAATTATTTGTATATATGTTTTGAATATTATATTTTATATTATTTATTTTTATTTTTACTGTGAACATGTGTGTATATATATGTGTGCCCTCACTATCTCAATAATGCCACACCGAATGTCTTACTCAAACATTCCTCATTCCGTGCAACGCACCATTTGGATAAACCAAAACGATGGGTTTGAACATTGGTCGCCAAATATTCTAGAGTTTTACTATGACGGCGATAATCCAACTTGCTACTCAACCTACATGGGTAAAACACCTCTCGGAAAAGAATGGTGGGGCCGATTACTTGGATTTTGTGGAAACGGATTTATTCAGGAAACGGTACCTTCGAAATACCTATTATGTTAATGATAGTTTTATTTAACTTTTTTTTGTCAAACATTTACCATATTTTTCTTAGCATATCAATGCCTGGTGCAACAAGCTTATGTATCAACGGGACCTTCACAAACGGTTAAGGGCGATGTCGTCAAATGATTATCGGTGGACAGTTCTCCCGCCTACTTTTTTTAACATGATAGTAGAACAAAATAGAGAGGCCTACGGATATGGAGACGGTACAAAAGAATTTTTTCCTCCCCTTTGGGAGGTTGATACGGTACATTGTGAAATATGATTATTCGGAATGTACACTTTTTTTAAAAAAAATTCCATTAAAATAATACCTTTTCCTAGACTTATTTTCGTTTTAAATTTTTGCAGATTTACATGCCCGTAGCGCACAACGAAAACCACTGGTTACTTCTAAAAATAAATATGCGTTCGCTTAAAATATATGCTTATTTTCCCGTTAACTGTAATGTAAGTAATTGCGGAGAAGGATTTTGCATACACAGGAAAATACATCAAATTCTTTTAGAATTTGAATCTCCATTTGTATGGTTTCTGGGACGTATATCATACTGGCAACAATCAAGGAAAGATAGTGTACAAGCCTTAGAGTATTGGGGGGATGTTGTCTGGCCTGACCACGAAGCTCATATTGGTCTCGAAACTCAGGGGTTATCATATGTATGCTATTGGAAAATCTAGTTAACAACCGTTCATTAACATGGAACGAAGTAAACATGTAGGATGCTTGTGTCAGATATAGACGCTACATGGCTGATGAACTCTACGCCGGGCGCTACACACCAAGTAATTTTTGATGGCTTGACGTACGGATTGTAAAATTTAATTCTTATATAAATTAAAAGTAGTAATCACTATTGCGGTTACAGAATTTGTTACATGATTTTCATAAAATAAAACATAAAAAAACTAATACATTATTAAAATTCTGCTAAATTATAAGATGGAAAAATGTCTTCCGTTGGACTCTTGGTTTCTGTCTCTTTCTCTTTTCCTTTTCCTTTGCCTGATGATTTTCGTGAACGAATCTGTGATTTCATTGGATCTAAACAAACGTCACGAACATGTCCGTATGTTCGGCAACGCGAACAATATACCGGAACAGGTTCTTCCCCACGAGACAAGATTCGGTTGTTTTCTTTTGGACGACCAGATTGACGTTTTGTAATATTCGGGGGTAATACACTGCCAAGGCCTTCTGGTATTACCCATTCAGACCTATGAGGCAGAGGATTAATCGATTCTTCATACGTTTTTTTGTATACTTCGTTTGAGTAACACGAGAAAGCATAATGACTACAGTCAGGTTCACCCAAAAATCTTGAAACAGCAATCACATGCCCACAAGGTAAACCAGAAACTTGCCAGACACGACAGCTGCACGAACGATTCGAAAAATCAACTACACCCCTTTTCCCATCGTCATCAACAACAAAACTGTTTACCCGGATGCCTGCAACAGTCCAGGTTCTAGACCCTTCAATTTTCTTTAAAATTTTCTTCTGTGCCCACTGAGTAAGTGAATGGCTCTCCTGCATGCCCTGTAATCGACGGTCATAAAACCATTTTTGTACAGACTCGCGGAAAAATTCGATAAGTTGCGTTATCGGCATCTTACGCGAGAATCTAGACAAAGAGTTAATAGACTCCGCACTATTAGATGTCATATAGTGGTATAGATTGCCGGGACAATGAGCTCTTGCCCATCTACCAAACCCAATATTTGTTAAAACCTGGCGTATTCGAGGAACAGCAAGACACAAAGCATTAAATGACTCGTTAAAGTCAGACATCCGATAAGATTTACACGTCTTCCACCATAGTGCCTCGTACTCTTTTTTTTAGACGACGGCAAACGTAAATTCATCATTAAATGACGACAACACAAGCCGTGGTACACACGTGGAAACACATTTCTAACACCTACATGTATCGAATTCGCCCTATCCGAAATGATCGCCATATCTGCCATTTCACCAACACAATCTCTAAGCTTTGAGAGAAACCATGTCCGAGATTCACCATCCTCTGATTTTCCAATGCCATAAGCAAGTGGTAAAATCTGATTATTTCCATCCATGCCCACTGCTAAAAACAACGTCCTTTTAAATTTACCCTTTAGGTGTGCCGCGTCAATGATAACGACAGGTCTTAGATTAAACATAAAGCTACGAATCTGAAAATTAATGAAAATGAAATAAGACAAAAACCCATGTTACTTTAAAAAAAAAATAAGAGCAAGTAGAAAATAAAATGTGTAATTTACCGCAACCCCTAAAGCAACAAAAACCATTTCAAAACGACTCTGCTCATCAACCAAGATGTGAGTAACGCTTCCAGGATTTGCAAGTTTCAAATTGTAACAATATATTGGTAGTTCGGCAAAAGAGTCTCGTGTTGTTCCTTGTAGAAGTTCAAGTGCATAGCTTTTACCACGCCAAGCTTGAAGGTTTGTTATCTCAACCTCAAACCTTTGTCTAAAATCTTTGACAATCTCTTTCGCTCGATATATCCTACCACTGTCTTTTAGTTGTTCCTTCAAAAAGTGACCCAAAACCTTTGGGTTAGCCTGACGGAAATGTGGGTGTGTTTGCGTCTTCGAACAGGTGTGTCTATCGTTCATATGTTTAACAAACCATAAATTGCCACAAGGATTAACATGAGCCTTAAATCGCCATTCACAACCATCACCCCTGCATGAAACTTCATACCGTGTCTTAGATGATCTATCAACTTTAAACTCGAAATGCTCTAACAAACATTTCTTTCCCAACTCGAGCTTCATCTCTTCTTTGTTATTAAATATATGACCGGCCTCGAACACTATAGATGAAGAACCTGATTCGTTGTGAGACGTTAAAGATTTTTCAAAATATTTTTCTAAATTAGGACACTCATCGTTTAAAACATCAAAACTTTCTTTTACTGGAATATTTAGATCTGGAGCTTTGAAATTTTTTAAACAAGACAAACCAGAGGAACCAACATCAGACTCCTGAATAACATATAATTTATATAATTCAAAAGGATTCTACATCGCCAAATCAAAAAAAAAAATCTAACATCTCGATCATTAATTATATCGATCGGATCAGTAAACGTAGACATCCGGTATGACAACCGTGTAATGTTTGGAGTATCACACATCTTAGAAACATAGTTTAAAAAACTATTATATGAATGATCTGTTTCAATTTCTAAACCACGTCTCCTTGAATCGACACCAGTAACATACTCAATGTTTCCGTTAATGACATCCCACTTCCCCCCAGTATAAACAACAAACTTGACCCTCATGTTGTGAGATAATCACCAAAAAACAATATTTCCCTTAAAGTTCGTGTTTAAAAATAAGGGATCTATATAAATTCATAAAAAACGGCTTGAAATTCATATAAAACGTCTTGAATTCATATAAAACGTCTTGAAATCGTACAACATGTCTTAAAATCCTCCAACAAACGTCTTAAAATAAGAAATGGAGAAAAATGGCTCAAGCCGGCTAAAGGCAGAAAAATGGCTCAAGCCGGTCAGAAACGGCTCAAGCCGAGGGGAAACGTCTCAAGCCGTCTTGATTAACGGCTAGCCATAATGAAACGTCTCAAGCCGTCGATAACGTCTTAGCCAAGACGTCAAGAACCCTGATTCCTTTGTCGGACACGTGGCACGTTGTGGTTTGCCAGCCGTCAAGACGTCTCACCATATTTCAGACGTCTCCAGGAGACGTTTGACCGGGCTAGTTTGGAAACTTTGACCAAAACGTGGCCATTTTGGCGATTTTCCCTTAAATAAAACTATCATGTATGGTATACATACCCTTTATGCGATCCATGTAGTTTAATCGCATAGTAACGATTAGAAGATAACGGCTGGTTAAGGACAGGAATAAAGACAACTTCATCAAAAGAAGTGTGCTGATTTTGACCAACTCCTGAAGAATAGCGCGTCGTAAGTGTTTTGTTTTGAGGAAATGGTAATCCCACAAGATATCGATCCTTGAACAATCCAAAGAATGTGTGTCTTTCAGACTCTTCATCTTGGATTACTAAGTAACCGGAGTTAGGACCCTCGGGAGGATGATAAAGAGCTTCTGGAGACGTCTTATAGTGAGAAAGTGATCGCGTCACATACATATTTGAAACTAAACTTACACGAGATTCAAAGGCTTGGTTTGATGATGATGACGGGGGTAGCTCAAACCTTAATAAACTGATTAGACACACAACAGCTTAAAAGGTTAAAAGGTTAAAAGGTTCGGAAATGTTCCAACGGTCATGAACAGTAAAAAGGACAAGCACAGTGTCCGGTCACATCAACACTTAACGTGTGAAACCTCCTGCCCAGCTGCAACTAGACCATGTGGGAGAGCACACCCTTTTATCCGCAGGTCCAAACCCTTCAACCCCCAAAATGGGCAAACCCCTCACTGCAAGCACAGATTCACTAGTCACGGGTTTCTCCTTTGAGAAACACCTTCCCCTATAAATGCAGGCCATTTCACCATACAAAACACCCCAGGATCAGCAGATATCACCCTAACTCTCTGATTCTCCTTCTCCCTCTTGAGAATTAGCTTCATGCTTGCTTCTCTTCTTCACACTAAATAATTCATCTTCTCCAACGATCGCTTTCTGGGTTGATTTCTGATCAGCTCAAGATCTAAGGAGGATAAAAACAATACTAGTGAACCTCTCTCCACGTCTTGCAAACGTGGGGGGACCCCACGACCTGCGTTAGGCTAATCTAACCCCTGAACCCTTTTACCCAGAGATATCGCTACAGGCCTTGGTCTTGTATTTGTTGCATCAACAAGTTGGCGCCCACCGTGGGGCTACGCCGCTAACTTTATCTTAAAGACCAGTTGTGTAGCTCCATTTTCTCTTTACATCATGTCTGAAAGCGAGTCTCTCGGTCAGGTAAATCAGGTGCCTAACAACACCGATTTAACACCAAATTCGGGTCGGATCTCACTAGTCTTATCTACACCTCTTTCTACTCCCGAAAGTACTCCAACGGGATATGTTCCTAGAGTTCACTTCTTTTCAAACACAAACCCATCTCGGTCAGGGGTTGCACCTACTCAAATCGATGTAATGCATACACCGGAACACATAGATCTAACACTTGAGGGAGTAGCTAGAAATTTCTTACATGAGAGATTTTTTCTCAACTAGCATGTGAGCTTAGAAAGGGAAAAAGGGTGAGAATAAGACTAAATTATGAGGAGTCTAAACCCTCATTATCACCTGGCCCTTCATCTCTTCCTTTTAGCAGCTCACGTTCAGCCACATCTTGCCTTGAAGTTGGTCCTAGTGTGACAGAGCAACCACTCAAGCCTTTAAGCTTTTGGGAGGCCGAGTCCAACCGCTTTTCCCTTATTTACCTACCAACCCGTTACAACCGGTGCACCTATGGGGCATAAAACCACTCTTGATCAATTATGGTAAGTCACCAACTTCAAGTGTTCCCCCTCCTATTGCTACTTCGTGAAAACAAGTCATGGCCACCCTGCCTTCGGCTCGTGGTATGGTCATGAACACATCCATGGGAATGCCTTATACAGTAAGCCTTTAAGGCTTTAACCTTATGACACAGATGATGACATCTTTTATGAGTACCATCAGAAAGCCTTTAAGGCTTTAACCTTATGCCCTAGCTAATGACATGGATGATGGAAAAAATTTCCTTTGCAGCACGTGAAAAGTGGATGATGACACAGAAAGCCTTCAAGGCTTTGACCTTAATTTCATCAACCAAGTGCCAACTGCTCACCAGGGTACCTCAAGCGGTTACCCAGCTTCAAGGGTAGTAGAAGACCTCTCAAAACCCTACAAGCCTAACAAACTTGTCTTGCTTCTCCCAACAAATCGTTGATTACAAGTTTCAAACCCAGATAAAGATGCCATCACGGTACTAAAGACTACCTCCAAATCTTCGCCGGGATTGCAAGAATTGAAAAATGACCCAACTCCGAATGTTGTCTCATGTTCATGCAAACCCTTGAAGGGTTTTCACGCATATGGTTCAATGACCTTCCTGGACGAAGCGTTCAGACCTTTGACGATCTTAGCAAAAGTTCCCTATAACAACAGAGGCATGTCAATGACGCCACGATAATCTTCCAGACCAAACAACGTGATGATGAACGTCTCAGAGACTTCATCGAAAGTTAGAAGAAGAAAGATTTAACTTACGCCAATGAAAAGATTAGGGTTGCAAGGTTCATGAATGCTAAATTCAAAATATTTCACAAGATACTTCAATAAATGTCTGTCCAAAACCCTTGAAGAAACACTTGAAAGGGTTGAAGCCCACATTCGAGGAGAATAAGCTGTAGACATCAAAGAACAAAATAAAAGACTCTTAACTGGAGCTTCTAGTATGGCTCTTATGACAAACTGTTCAAAGGTTCGGATTCCAGAAGGCCGGAACCCTCCAAGCCAAGAAAAAACCATAAACTTTACAGCCTTAACCAAGGCTACATAAGAGATCTTGGCAACCGAAGGGGTAAAACACAGCTTCTGCCCTCCTCAACCTTTGCCAAAAAACAAAAGATTGGAATAATCAAGCCAGTATTGTGAGTTTCACGAATAGAAAGGTCACCATACCAATAATTGCTTCCAACCCAAAAAGAGGATCGAAAAAGCCGTCAACTCCGAACTTGCTCACTTGGTTAAAGGGGTCAAGGACAAAATGGTTGAAGAATAAAAGTAGGAAGTGAACATGGTCGACCTTGAAAACAAAGCTTTAACCCTCTCAGCTGATGAAAAGCTTGAAACGCTTTAACCCTCTCAGCGACAATGAGCGTTCAAAGCTTCAACAGTCTGAATCCTCCAAAATCATGCTTGAGAAATGCTTTAACCCTCTCAGCTGATGAAAAGCTTGAAACGTTTTAACCCTCTCAGCGATGATGAGCGTTCAAAGCTTCAACAGACTGAATCCTCCATCGAAGGTATCGCAGACATACCTACCAAGCCTTTAGGCCAAATAACCCCTAACGTTTGTTCAGCGAAAGAACAAAGGGAAGAACCGAACAACCCACTTTTGCGGTGATCAATATCCATTCCAACTATAATATCGTCATAGGAAGGCCATGGCAAAGTGTGTTCGGAATGACAGTTTCAGTTGGCCAAGGCGCTGTGAAGTTTCTCATTGAAAAAGGGATCACAACCCTTCAACCTAGCCAAGAAGCTTTTGTGGTTGAAGGGGAAAGCTCAAGAAAGGACGAAAACGATATACAAGGGTTGGACATAAACCCAAAATATCCTCAACAGGGGATAAGGGTAAACACTAACCTTTACAATGAAACCCTCTCATACCTTGAAAAGCTGCTCTTGCACTATGTATTTGCTTGATGCCCCGAAGATATTATCGGCATCCCTCGTAGCATTGTTGAAACATGAGTTATGGATCCCACCTGATGTTAAACCCATTATGCAAAAGAAACGGAGTCAAGCCCCTAAAAGAAGCCTTGCATAATGCCAAAAGATGGAAAAGCTTGTTCTAGCCGGAACCCTTCGAGAGGTCAAGTATCAATCATGGGTGGCCAATCCGGTAATAGTTTAAAAACCCGACAAGTCTTGGAGAATGTATATCGATTTTAAAGACTTGGACAAAGCATGCCCAAAGGATTGCTACCCGCTGCCCTAGATAGACCTCAAGGTTAACTCACTCACAGGCTTCCCGTTCTCATGTTTTCTTAACACCTAAAAGGGTTACCATCAGATCCTAATAAAAAAATGAAGAAAAACCACATTCCACACTGATAAAGGTATATCTTGCTATCAAAAAATGCTTTTTGGTTTAAGAAATGCAGGTACCACTTATCCACGTCTGGTTGATAAAGCGTTTGCCAGACAAATCGGCAAGAACATTAAAGCTTATGTTGACGATTTGATGATCAAGAGCAAAACGGAATATCAAATGCTCGATGACATACAAGAAACCTTCCAAAACTCGAGAAAGATCAACATGAAGCTTAATCCAGTCAAGTGCTCGTCTCTAGGGCACATCATGAGGAAACAAAGCATAAAAGCGAACCCTCAAGGAATGTGCTAACAAGAAAGACTTTCGATGGAAAGCTTACAGCTTTGAAGCGTTTTACCCCAAAAGGAAGCCTTCAACCAAAGGAAGCAACACTTGGCTTCACTCCCAGCCATTTTGGCTCCGGAAATAGGAGGAACAACCTCTATCTACCTTTTGATTGCTGAAAATGCCATAAATACGGCTCTGATCATTGAACGAAACAATGTTCAGATACCCGTTTACTTTTTCAAAACTTCAAAATTAGCAGAAATCAAATATTCTTCTTTGAAAAAAAAAACTTGCTCTAGCCCTAGTCCAAACGGCTAGAAGGCTTCGAAGGTACTTTCAGTCACACCCGATACAAGTGATCATTGACTAACCAATTAAGAATGTGCTTGAAAAACAAGAAAATTCCGGACGATTAGCCAAATGAGTTGTGAAACTAGGTGAACACAAAATCACCTATGTCCTGAGAAAAGTTGTCAAAGCTCTAATCTTGGTTTACTTCATCTTGTAAGTCCCTAAAGAAGCCATAACAGAAGTTAATACAACTGCAACTAAACCCTCCAACCCTGATACCTGGAAGCTCTTTACCGATGAAGCTTCCAGCATTGAAGGGTCAGGAGCAGGGCTAGTTCTAATTGATCCCAACGAATTGGAATTCACGTATGTCTTTCGTCTTGAATTTCAGACTACAAACAACGAAGCTGAGTATGAAGCATTGATTGCTAGGCTCAAGCTTGCAAAAAATATGGGTGTCAAAAGGCTTCAAGTCCTCATAGACTCTCTCAAGCTTAGACAATAACATCTACATAGAAAAAGAACCCAACATGAATAAGTACCAAAATAAATCAAAGGAATCGATTAACACGTTTCAAACATGTGCCATCAAATAAATTCAAGATCTCAAAACAAGAGAGCTGATGCAGTAAGCAAGCCTGCATCTCTTACGTTTGCACGTCTCACCAAGAAGATACTAGTTGAGGTATTAAAGATACCATCCATCCAAAAAACACGAGTTTCAAGATGTGATCACCGAAGAAGGGCCAAATTGGATGACTCCCATTGAAAAGTTCCCAAAAAACGATGAATTACCTAATGACCAGACTAGGGCTGAAAGGGTTCGTATCAAGTCAAGGCAGTATATGTCACAAGGATATATCCTTTAGAAAAAAGGATACCTTGCACCACTACTTCGATGCGTTGGCCCAAAACAAAGCCAATATCTGATCAAAGAGGTTCACGAAGGGATATGTGGAGCTCATTGTGGCCCAAAATCGGTAGTGTCAAAGTTGATGAACCTCGAACACTTTTGGCCTTCCATGCATCGAGATACCTCTGAACAACTGCGAAAATGTGAAACTTGTCAGTTACATGCTCCGGTACCCAAAAGCCCCAAACATGACCCCGTTCCCATCTCCTTGGCTTGGCCATTTCACAAGTGGGGTATAGACATTGTTGGTCCATCCCCACTAGCCAAATGAGGAGTCAAGCTCTTATTGGTAACCGTGAATTACTTCACCAAGTGACCAGAAGTAAAAGCATTGGCAAAAATCTCAGGGAAACATGTCATTGATTTCGAAAGCATAATCTATCGTTTTGGGCTCCCAGGGGTACTAGTCATGGATAACTGGAAATAGTTTGCCGAGAAACCTTGTAGCTCCTGGTGCAAGGAGTTCAGAATAACTCAAGTATTCAGCTCGGTAGCTTACCCACAATCCAATGGCCAGGTTGATAGGATAAACCACAACATTGTTGAAGGGATTAAATCTCGATTAGGAAGATACGACAACAACTGGCTCGAATAGCTTCCCAATGTGCTATTGGAAATTCAAACAACCGAGAAAACGAGCCACAAAGAAAATACCCTACAACCTAGTGTTTGGATCAGAGGCTGTAATCCTAGTTGAAATCGGAGCAACAACACAAAGAACAATTAACATCGACCTCAAGCCAAATAAGAAAGAGACGATGTTGAATTTGAAACTCCTCGAAGAGGCTCGTGATTAAGCAGCCATACAAAAAGCAAGGTACAAGCAAAACATAGAATCATATACAATACACGGGTGAAGCATGAACGCTTCAAGCCTGAGGACCTTGTGCTTCGAAACAATGAGGCCAGCAAGAAAGAAAGCCAAGGAAAGCATGGTCCTAAGTAGGAAGGGCCATACATTATCCTTAAAGCCCACAAAGGGGGATCATACAAGCTGACAGGTCCGCCAGGCAAAAAGCTTCCCCGCCATTGGGATGGCAACAACCTTAAAAGGTTCCATGTTTAACCAAAACGTGTTACAAATAGTTCCAAAGTTGTTCTATTCCCCTAGTAATCAAAGTACTTCGAAATGAATGAACAATGAATCAAAATTTGTCTTTTTATCCTATAATCAGGTTGAGAACCTAGCAAGAAACTCCATGGCAAGGGCCATGTAAGGGGATGAGCTCCCAGGCCACATCGCTCAATAGGTTCAAGAGTTGAATGGACCTATATAAGGGGTGAGTTCCTAAATCAATACAACTCCATGAGACTCAGAGAAATCTTAAAAATCATGTCTCATAGACGGGTTTGAACAGCCTACACCAAATGTTCCTTAAGCCCCAACATTGGCTTACGAACCAAAAAGACTCTAAGTGAATGTCATACATAGGATAGAGGTTGTATCTTCTTGTTAAAATTATCCTAAGGCTAAGTGACTGCAGCACTGAACCCTTTAAGGTATAAATAACATAAGATGCACCACCCAAAACAAAGACAACATACAAAATCAATGAAAACGCAAGGGAATAAATAGAACAACATAGCAAGATAAGTTAAAGATAGCAACGGCCATACTGGCCATCAAACATAAAACATTATCCACAAGCCTTCAAGGCTTTAACCAGCAAGGGATCTAGACGATTCCTTTAAAATAAAAAGATGTTCAAACAAACAACCCATAACATTATTCGACATGCTAAGAAAGCTATGAATTAAGGTTTCTTCTTCACTTAGCAACGTCAGGGATGGTAGACTTTGCTGCATCATCCTTCTTCGAACCTCCATCATCTTGGGTCTTTTTAAGCCTTCCTCTTTTTCCTCCCTGCTGCACCCGCTGCCTCAGGGGCTTCAAGGCTTGAACCCTTTGAGCCCTCACCACCTTCAGAACACGTTTCCTCGCTATCTCCAAAGCAAGGACGTTTCTTCGAGGGGGACTTCAACACTTCGTTACAAACAGCCTCATTAAGGCCCTTGGGTTTTAGCTCTTGCAAGACAGGCAAAGATTTACCAAAACACTTGGAGACTTCACCCACATAAGGTTAAACCATATGCTCAATCTTAAAAATTGTTCCCTTGAAGACTTTGAAGGCTTTGGGTCGAAAAAGAGAAGACTTTTCCTAAGGCTCCCCAGGTTCACAAAGCTTCGTAACCGGCAAACAAACCTTGGTGTCTCACATGAGCAAGAAGCTTGGTGTACACATCACCCAAGACTTTGTCGAACTCCGACGAATGGAGAAGATAGGTAACCACTTGCTGGAATCCATGCTCAATGAGCCATTTATTATCACTAGTTGCCTGGGCAAAGTGAAGCCTTTAACCTTTCTTTCTCCTCTAATAAGGCCTTTTTTTTCTGAATCTCCAAGGCAGCCTTATCGATCCTGACTTAAACCTTGTCAGCCTCCAAGCGTTTTTCCAACTCAAACATATCAGTCTTGTGCGGGAAGAAAATTACTTAAATCTTCAAACATCAATGCTTTCTCGTTCTCAGCGTAGCCCTCAGCTTCTTTCAAAGCAACCATTGAAGCTTTCATCTCATCCCTCTTCTTCAAAAAGACTTCATATTCTTGCATCCTTTTGGGAAATCGGGATACATCCTCTAGAAGCAAGGCAACAAGGTTGTAAGCACCCATCATCATCTTCGAGATCATCAGGTCGTCGTCCATAGACGAGCAAGAACCTCATACAATAGGAGGAGCAAAATGGGTAAGAACATCCTCACAAACTGATGAATTCTTGAAGCTATCACCAACTGTGACCTTCCAATCCGGCACATAAACCTCTTTGGGATTAAAATTGGTGGAACCTTCACCACCTTTCCCGAAACCCTTCAAGCTTACAAGCTTCTTACCCGCTGCTTTACTCTCCTTACTAATCACCAAGGACAAATCCTCGTCTTTTTTTCCTCAACCCCAACGTCCAAACGTTTGAAGCCTCTATAACATCACGCAGTTGCACTGGCTCAGAGGCCGATGGATGGTCAGCTACCTTTAACATACGTCGGGTTAAACAACGAATAGAAGCTTTGGAAGCACCGAACCTAGTAAAGCCTTTGACATTTGGAACGTTCACATAACCTGAACCCTCGAACCTATGTTCAGTGCCCCTAACAACAACATCTTCTCTGACGTAGCCTCAGAATCTCCAAACACAACATTAGATGTGTCATCGCTCTTGATAAAGTCTAAGGCAAACATAACTGCAACAAATAAAATATAACATAAGCAGAAAATACAAAATATCATACCTTGATCATCTCTCACGAGCACAGGGTCACGATCCGGCTTGTCCCACAACTTGCTAACATCAGCACTAAAAGATGTTCGGGAAAGGGACAAAGCCTGGAAGGACACCCCCTAATAAACTTCAACAACCATCTATCTCGTGTTTGAAAGGTTCAAGCTCATTCAAAACAGCATAAGGATGCCTCCAAACAAGCCTGAAAGGAACAATGGACTCAGAAATCCAAAAAAATCGGTACTTCCAAGAACCAAAGGTAGTAACCATAGACGAAATTAAACACACATCAACCTAAGATGTTTCAAAGGAAAAACAATCGCCGTTCTTGGCTAACTGGAAGAAACGGCGGAACAACAACAACGATGGGTCATAAAACATCAAAGTGTAAAACCCTAGCAAGACCTTAAGGGTGTAACTAACCAAACGACACACGATAATACTCTAAAACATTCAGAACAAAGACTGAAAACGGATGACGCAAGTTGGAATACTCAGCAATAAAGAGCAATGGAACCAACGGGACACTAATCGATCGATTTGCCAAAACCCAGAGCCACCGGATTAAACTTTAGATCGATCCCCCATTCTTTACAAAAAGCCTCAACTTCCTCTTGAGTGAGACAAGTTGAATCCTTTAAGCCTTCAAGCCTTAAAACCTTGAAGCCTATCACATCTACTATCATTCTGAAATTCAAATCTCAAAACTCAAACGTCTTAAAGCCTTGAAGCCTTTAAGCAATAAAAAATAATGTGTAAAAGTCAGAAGCATTTGAGCTTACATCCCAAACACCTCTGACTTGGGGGGCTGATGACGGGGGTAGCTCAAACCTTAATAAACTGATTAGAAACACAACAGCTTAAAAGGTTAAAAGGTTCGGAAATGTTCCAACGGTCATGAACAGTAAAAAGGACAAGCACAGTGTACGGTCACATCAACACTTAACGTGTGAAACCTCCTGCCCAGCTGCAACCAGACCATGTGGGAGAGCACACCCTTTTATCCGCAGGTCCAAACCCTTCAACCCCCAAAATGGGCAAACCCCTCACTGCAAGCACATATTCACTAGTCACGGGTTTCTCCTTTGAGAAACACCTTCCCCTATAAAATGCAGGCCATTTCACCATACAAAACACCCCAGGATCAGCAGATATCACCCTAACTCTCTGATTCTCCTTCTCCCTCTTGAGAATTAGCTTCATGCTTGCTTCTCTTCTTCACACTAAATAATTCATCTTCTCCAACGATCGCTTTCTGGGTTGATTTCTAATCAGCTCAAGATCTAAGGAGGATAAAAACAATACTAGTGAACCTCTCTCCACGTCTTGCAAACGTAGGGGGACCCCACGACCTGCGTTAGGCTAATCTAACCCCTGAACACTTTTATCCAGAGATATCGCTACAGGCCTTGGTCTTGTATTTGTTGCATCAACAGATGAAATTAAATTTACACGAGATTCAAAGGCTTGGTTTGAGTTTATGGTTTTGAAAGTAGTAGTTTTGCTTGTATGATTGTGTATATATATTATTTATAATTATAATTATATAAGATTGATTAAGTTTACGTGTACAAGTACACAAGTAATTTGACTTTTACTTTTCATATATGTTGATAAAGTCCAACTATCCCATGTGCATATTCTTCTGTCACGTGACTCTTAGAATATTAGTCAAAGAATACTAGTCATGGAAGATGTATCCAAATATTAGTCAAAGAATTATTAGGGTGTGTGGAGCGGGATGCGGCAAACGTCGGCAAACCTTTTTGCCGAGCGGCAAACACCGCCGCCGAGGTTTTGCCGACGCGGTGAAGGTTGTGGTGCGGGGATGGCTTGCCGACTCGGGGAAGGTGATTGAGAGAGAGAGAGAGGGTATTGTGGGTGGGGTCCATTCCTATTTCAACCAATCACAACTTTTTTCTTTTTTTTAAAAAAAAAATAGTTTACCACTTCACCAAGTGTTTAAATCATTGCCAACACTTTTCACCAAAGTTTAAACACTTTTGACTGATTGACATGGCGCGCTCTGATTGGTCGATTTTTTGGTTTGTCACTCCAAAGTGTTTAACCACTCCTTACACCCTTATGATTAATCAAAAAGTTATTATTCCATGTTAATGATTCGAAACAGGGCTCTCGCGCAAAGCACTTTTAAAAATAGCTCGCTTGAAATCGGTACATTTATAAACAAGCCGAGTCGAACTCAAGACAAAGTAAGCTTACCTATCTGGCTTGTTTAAGTTAAGCCAACTTTTTAATACTTATAAGTTATAACCTTTTTACATCTATACTAACAAATAAAATTAAGAGGACACTTCGATCATTCCTAGAATATCCACCTAGGATTTTGCCACTTGTCAACTACATATTCTTTGTCACTCTATTTGATTATTTATGATAAAAAAACTAGAAATTTATTTTTTATATACTTTCTAATTCTAATAGGAAACTAACACATCAATATTAATAGTATCCTTTAAATTTTTGTTACAGTAACATGTTTTACATTATTTAAAAAAAATTCATTAGAGTATAGTCTTGCTATACATTAAAAATCAACTTTAAAAAAAGTAGTTGTTGTGTTGTGCGTACGACATGCGTAATTATGTATGTGCGTAATTATCATATAAGTTGCATAATAACATTTATAAGTTACTTAATTATGTATGTACATAATTATAGTATGAGTTGCGTAATTATCATATAAGTTGCGTAATAACTTTTATAAGTTACTTAATTATGTATGTACATAATTATAGCATGAGTAGGGTAATTATCGGTATGTGTTGATTATTTATCATTTTAAGTTGTATAATTATGAAGTAAGAACAATTTTTTTTCACATTATATATATATGTTACAAGGGATGCTAACTTAGTTTAATAATAAGACCACATAGTCAATGAGTCTATTTGAGAGCATCATGATATTATTTCAATATTAATTATTATACATATATATAGGAACAAGATCAGGAGCGAATGCCTCAAAGTGTGAGAACGGTGAGAACGATTCCCAGCCACAAGATTTTAGTGGTTTGTGGCTGAGATTGATGCGGTGAAATTTTTGTAAATAATAGGGGCATTGGAACTACCAGGAGGGGTAAAATAGAAAGATCAAAACAAAGATGCACATGCTAATCACATGCAATTTTCCCCATCATATTTAAATCACAATAACTTTTTTATACGTGATTATTTTTCGAAAAAAATTACACCATAAAACTCAGCGTTTTTTTATCTTTCCAACGAGTATACTATTGATATACTTTTCGAAAAAAAATTAACTGGGTTTTATGGA
Source organism: Helianthus annuus (assembly GCF_002127325.2). NCBI lineage: Eukaryota > Viridiplantae > Streptophyta > Magnoliopsida > Asterales > Asteraceae > Helianthus > Helianthus annuus. Next base: position 36,523,294 of record NC_035447.2, on the reverse strand, counting down.
GTTTTTCTGAACTGGGTGTTTTATGGCGTTTTAGACTATGTATTTTTATGGCATTTTTCTGAACTAGGTGTTTTTATGGCGTTTTTCTGAACTAGGTGTTTTTATGGTGTTTTAACTAGTTATTTTCATGGCGTTTTTCTGAACTGGGTGTTTTCTAGCGTTTTAAACTGAGTTTTTTCATGACGTTTTTCTGAACTAGGTGTTTTATGGCGTTTTTAACTGGGTATTTTCATGGCGTTTTTCTGAATTGGGTGTTTTTGTGACGTTTTATTTGAATACCCAATTCATGTGAGTGAGTTTTTTTGACAATATTACCCCTTAGTGTAATTTAGCATCAATGCCACATGACCACCAAAATTGTTCTCACCGTTCTCACACTTTTCAACTTTCTCTCTAAATCCTGACCCTATATATATATATATATACATATGTATATATATATATATATATATATATAATTGAAGAAGTAGTTTAGCTACATTAAATATTAAATTGACATGTAGCTGACTCACAAATATTATCATATCCAACCACGTAGAATGTGATGTCATATCATTAGTTAATACATATTTTATAAGTTAATATTATTATAATTTTCATGACTTCTATATTTATTTAAACTAGTGTTATTTATCTTCGCGCGTTGCGCGATTCACAATAGGTTTTTTTGTGGTGTTTTGTATAAGGTGTATTCGATTCTCTAGTATGTGTGAATTGGACTTGACTCTAGTATGTGTGAATTGGATTTTATACGATGTACATACACAATCTGTATTGAATTGGACGGAATAACGTTTAGGACAAAATAAGTATCAAATAAGATTCATCTAAGATTGTTGCCTCCATTGTTTGTCCACACTGCCCCCTGCTGCTGGTAGTTAGGCCCTCCTACCATGCTTGGTGGTATTGCTCCAGTGTTTTGCGGCGGTGGTAAGCCATTCTAGTTGTTTGTTGGCTGTTTAATGTTGTTGGGTGGTAGTGGTCTATTCCAGTTGTTGAGTGGTGGCCTAAAGTCTACCTCTATAAGATGTGTAACAACCGGTAGCCAATCTTGATGAGCGTAGTTGTTTGAAAAAATACTCATGTCTGTATATTGATAGTGAAAGGGAAATTTGCAAACTAACAAAGCACAAAAACGATTATAAGCGAGTATTATCTCAAACTTTAACATCAAGATAAGCAATAAGTATACCGAAATACTTTTATAGTCGAGGTTTAACTGTTACACCTCGACTTTTTTAGTCAAACACAGTACCCTTACAACACAAAAACCATCCCAGTTTGATAAAACTTTAGCACCAACAACTCTCCAACTCTTGTACATGGTATTAGGTTTAATGTAACTGTAAATTTAAAGAAAACCATTATCTTTTATGTCGATTAATATTTCACAAGTTAAACCTTTTACAAAGACTTGATTAACCTTTTCTTTTGAAACATATGTTATCAGGTCCTAAATCACCCAGCATTTAACTAATATGCCTTACTTTTTTACTATAAAAGTTAAAGCCCCCTATGTACAGTTCAAGAAATTTGTGAATCATAACAAAGCAATATAAATGAATTATTTTGTGTGTGTTAGGGTGGGGTTTTACCACTTTACCTGTACAAGATTTCCGTCTCGCGAGTCCTTGGATTGTCACTTTTCTTCAATCAACGCTACCTGCCACATTGAATTTGTAGGGATGAGCAAATGGTACCCGGCACCGAACCAGTATCGGTACCGAATTTAGCGAACCGGGTACATTTTCGGTACCGGTTTTTACCCTCAAACACCGGTACCATACCGGTACCGAACCGTACCGTACCAGGTATATTTGGTACCGGTACCTACTTTTGCGGATTTTCGGTACCAGTAGTTTCGGTTCCGGTACCGGTCGGTACCGAGCTGATCCCTATTCACTATAAACAACAGCTGCACCAACTGGAAAAAGCCACATGATATAAAAAATCAGCGGAACCAAAATAAAGAAAATCACCGGATAAAGAACTAAGGTCTAAAATACCAAATGAGCTTACATGTATAATTAGCGTTTATCAACATCGCACAGCACGTCAACACACTAATACCGGTAATCATCATTATATTATAATTTTATAATTAATGAAATTACACTTTGTTTTGTTAGTTACTGTTTGTCTTCAATATCTTATTACATCAGTAGCCGTTCTTCATCCTTTTGCAAGTCAGTCAACCGTCTTTTAGAGTAAACCGTAACCACCACAGTGGTTGCAATAGTTAACAAACCTAAAAACCACACACACAAATTGCGGCATTGAAAGTGTTGTTGGTGGCGCTGGTGTTACTCTTGTCAACATCCATCATTTTCGCTTATTCAACAACAAAAAGATCAATAATTTCCATAAAGAAAACCCATTTTTGATTAAAGATCAAAGTCTTAAATAAAGGGAGATTTAAACATGCTCTTAATATAGATGTACTCTACTAATAATAAATTGAAATTTTGCATTCCTAACCTGGAAGTTTCTTTTGATCCATTCGTCTCATCAGTCCCTTTTTCATCAGCTAACCACTTGCTAGAAAATTTTGTCTCTCCTTAGGTGGGCCTCCAAATCAGCAACTTTCACATCATCAGCATCTCTGTCCTATAGTAGTTTGAGATATGGAGATCAACCCAAATAATTGCAGAAGCAAACTGAATGTCATGAAAAAAGTAAATGTCAAAAAATAAAAACTTGACTCTATGGTAATTAACTCTTGACTGAAAAGAAATGCTACCATCTTCACTCTCTCTTGATCATAGCCCTCTGCTTTTGTTCTCTTCACTTATCTAGTTATACGGTTAGTGTCCTCCTAAATTTATGATGTATTGTGAGATGAAAGATTATATTAAAAAAAGAAGCATAAGTTCACTAAAAATTAATCTATCAATTTAGTGTGTATAGATTTCAAGAGATGGGTTTAGGGATCCGGGGCTTCTTTTTGTATGTAATGCATTGTATATCATAGAACCATCATATCCATTTTAAGACTCCAAAACTTGAAGCAGGACCACCATCATTTCTATAGATTCTAATGGCGCCATTTTACATGAAAATCTTCATATCAACCAAAAATTGACAGAATAACTCCAAACCATAACAACTTCAAACAACATGATGGTAAAATGAAACATGAATGATTAAACATGTGATTAATCAGCTGCACGATCAGCGCTATATCGACACCTTGACCGGCGCCGCCACCATCGTTAGGGTTCCCGGAAAACCCTACTCATCAGATCAACATGAGTCGTCGGATCTAACCAAATAGCAAGCATGCAAGAGAAAAGGGCTTACCGAAAAGATGCCGGAACTTGATCGGAACCCTAGCCATTTAACCGTCGTCACTGTCAGAGCCATGGCAGCCTCCGAGCTAACATCCCCGTCGCCATCTACTCCTGTACCATCACAAACGTTGGTCGCTCTCTCACTCTCTCCGACACCGCTCTCTCTCTCTCTCCGATGCCGCACTCCCTTTCTCTCTCTTTGTAACTGTTCTGTCGTCTGCCGTATTCCCAATGTTATCTTTTTAAATTGATCAGGCATTGAAATTACCAAAATGCCCTCCTTAACTGTTCATTGCCTTTCTCTATTATCATATAGTAATAATTATATTTTTAATGTATCATTCTTATTTTATAATTAAAATGAACAATAAATATAATTAATTTCTATGAAGTCATATGAGTTTAGTATTTGTGTTGTGTATATATTTACTAGAACTCAATAATTAATTGAAAATTTTGATTTGAAATAGTCCATGAGATCCAACTACGATTAACAAATATAAAATTGCGGTAAGATGTGGGTTCAACCGCATTAACACACCATGAGATCCGACTACAATTGATTTCTCAAACAACTTTGGAAGCATCTAAAGGATTGAAAATGTAATCGTTCATTATTTTCTCTTCAAAAACAATCGCAAAAAAAAAAGAATCTATACGCTCAAATCACATTAAAAAAATAGCCCCGCAACATGCAAAAAAAAATCTATACGCTCAAATCACATTAAAAAAATAGTCCCGCAACATGGGGAATCAATTCTAGCTTCATTTAAAAATATTAAATGTTAACTTCAATTTAAATGAGCTGATTTAAGTATTTTACGAGTTAAGTTCGAGTTAAAATTTCAATTTCAACTGCTCGTTTAGCTTCAGCTCGAGGCAATCACGAGCACTTGTTCAAAAACAACGGATGGTTAAGGACGGGGGATAATTTCTTTAGAATGAGAGAATATTATTTATTGGCTTTTATTTTTATTTTTATTTTATTTTACATATTAAGCGTAGTGTCATTTAGGGGTGTTCTTCGGGTTTTTCAATTGGGTTTCGGGTTTTTCAGGTTTTCAAAACTAAATATTTAACCTGATAACCAAACCTTTCTAGGTTCGGTTTCTTCGGTGTTCGGGTTAAATGGTTTGGGTTAGAACGGGTTGGGTTAGATCGGGTTTTGGATTAGAAAATGAACTAGGTTAACAAATAAAACAACCTTCTAAAATTTAAAATATCAATATTAGTTATTTGCGAACACTACAAAAACAATTTTATAAAACAACTCTTCTATAGTAATTTAATTCAGATTATAAATTGTAAAATGCATCCTGTCTTTTAATTACAAACAAATTATTAATTGTAACATGTTTAATTCCATACATTATATATTATATTTACTTTTTCAATCATCATTTCGAATGTAACTGTATAGTTATTAAACAAGCTTTTCTTAAATGATTGGAACTAAAAAACTATCATCATTTCGAAGATATGGTTGGTTGCATCATGGAATAGGAAAGGATTATTAGTTCCTTTTAAAAGATATGACTATATATAGAAAATATGCTAATTGTTTTAAAGTTATTTCGTGTTTTTCGGGTTAAACAGTTTACCCTTTATTTAACCCGTTAACCAAGCCATAGAACTAACTATATTCGGGTTCGGATTTACAGTTATTCGGTTACTAGTTCTTCGGGTTTTGTCTACTTCGGGTTTGGGTGACTTCGGTTTCGGTTTGAATTTCGGGTTTTGGTTAAAAAAGATAGCCCTAGTCTCATTATCACAAACTAACTTATGAGAAACAACAATTAAGTAATTAGTTAACTAAATTATATTTATTATGAAACAACAATTTTAATGATGCTTGCATGATGGAAAAACGATAATATTTAATATACAGGGTAAACTTCGTGACAATTTAAATATTAAAGTAGAGTATATGTGATTTTCAACCTCTCTACCCGACGCATTTTTTTAAATTAATTTTCCATTTCTTTCATTCCCGTTCGATCTTCTTGGTAAAGCTAACTTCACTCCTACAACGACAGCTATAAAGCCAATCATTTTCTCTTTTCTTTTTGACTCTTACCCAAACACGGTCCTAATTTTATGGGTGTTACTAAAATCATATGTCCATTCTTTTAAGGACAAAACTTTCAACCAAATCTCTCTTCATTAAAAAAAAAAAAAAAAGAAAGGAAAAGAAAAGAAAAAAACCGTGCTACTAAATGTACCATTTAGACTCACCAAATATTTTTCTTCTTTCAACAATTTCTGCATTCAACCCTTCAACACTATGCTTTTTTCAGTTTTTATATTGTTATTATCCCTAAACATGTAAACCATATGGCTCCATCTACCATGTTACCAATGAAAACTTATTCACTACAAAACGCTACTTTCACAAACATGACATATTCTCCTTCGTTCATTATCATGCTCGTTTTCTTGTTCGAAAACTCGTTCACACTTAGTCCTTCAGTGTCATTTATTAAAACATAGTTTTTCCATGTGTTCACTCAAAGTTCTTTTTTTATGGATACATCGGGTTTCTTTCACTACAAGAAAAAACCCCTATAGGGACGACACCTATAGGGACAACACATGTCCTCTCTATAGATCACCATATAGAGACGACATGTCGTTTCTATAAGGTTTTCGTGCCTTTTTAGATAGGTTACCTTATAGGGACGACATATCCTCTCTATAAGGTGAAAATATTTTTTTTTTTTTTGCTTTTTTTATTCTCTAGTTTGTTGAATTGGAAACTTTAAAAAAACGTTTTAACTTATAGAGACGACATGTTGTACAACTTATTTTTAACAAGATTCCGTGAACAAAAACCTACCAAACATCACCATAAAGCTTGGAATCATGGTGATTTCAAGCTTCAATGGAGGTGTTTAGGCAAGAAAGATGAAGAAGAAGGTAATGGATAAAAGAGGAAAGGACAAGATGGTTGTTAGAACCTTCTTTTAGAAAATACCTAGGATGGTATGTGAGAAGATCCTCTCAAATCTCTGTCCCTGGATGGTCCAAATGTGCAGGATTCTTGGTTGCATTTATAGAAAACGACAGCACGCTGGACACGGCCCCGTGTCGGCTGGACACGGCCCCGTGTGCAGGCAAGATCCTGACACATTTTGTCCGTTTTCTGACAAAGAGTCAGAAAGGAATCTAATGATATTCAAAGAAGATATCCAGAATGGAATTGTCCAAGTAAGTGTCTCTGAATAAGGTATCCATGGATTTGTAAAGGAAATGTGTCATTTATCTGACACAAACAAAGATAGATAAACCAGAGCTTGAGATTTGGAAAATCTCTGTAATCTCCTTATGTCTTGATTATCTTCTCCTAGGGCTACCCTATTTATCTCCTGAAAGGCAAGTAGAGTTAAGATTTATATCCCGCATAGGACTGCATTATTATGAAATCTCCACGACGAGTAGCACCATCATTACTGGAAGAATTGGAACCTTGATTAAATGAGTTTTAAGATAAAGGTTCGTAAAGCCTAACTCAATATTCTGAGGAATTGGTATTGTTAATTAAGAAAGACGGTTCGTTTTGCTTATGCATTGAATACCGCAACCCTATTTAGGAAGCAATTAAGAACCGCCATAAGCCGCCCAGGATCGTCGATTTGTTCGACTAACTGTAAGGATTAGCTATTCCTTAAGATTGGTTTTAAGCTGTAGCTGGAATAACCATCTCACCTTAAATAAGCTATTTTATAACTAATAACTAGTATGTAAGCATCAAGGCTGCTCCTTTGGAGACCTTGTATAGATGGGATGCTAAACATCTATTATTAGACAGAAATTCAGTAACTCCGAATTAGCAGGACCTGAAATTACCTTGAAAATGACGAATAAGATCATACGAATTCGTAATCGTCTGTAAGTTTCCAGTAATCGATGGAAAACCAAGGATTGATGAAAGTCGCAACCCTCTTAAGTCCTTAATAAGGAAAAGGGTTCAATTGAAGATATCGCCCTAAGAAGGGTGTGCTGAATTTTAATTTAGCAGTGTAAGTTAAGCTCTGGATATATAGAATCATTCGAGGAAATCGAAAATATCAAGCTCAAGTAGCTTATAAGTTAAAACTTACCTGAGGAGCTTAATGAAAATCAATGTGACCCACACTAGTGATTTAAGAATATGTTTCGCTGATAAGTCGAGAAGCATTATCACATAATGATATGTAGATTTATGATTTAATGAGAAACCCGTATCGATTAAGGATCGACGGGTTAAGAAGCTCCAAAAGGATACATGTCCCTATTATAAATGTCACCTTGGGTGCATTGGAAAGGCCCCAGATATGCTTTGGAAGTTAAGTCCATGAAACGACAGAAAGTACTTCCATTACTTTAGCAAATCTCGAGGTCGAGATTTATTTTAAGGGGGTGAGGATGTAACACCTCATAAAATCACGTCCAATGATGTATTGACACGTGTAATAAACCTCAATAAAGACAAAACATTGAAATTGAAAGATTAATTTTGCGAAAAATCAAAAACTTTGATTATAGAAGGACTGGAAATGTTAACATGCTTATTACAAGCCTCTGAATAACATTACGTGGTAATTATATTCACAAATGAGCCATTTGTTGATCAAGTGTAGCCGTTTGCGTAATTAATTGAAAGATTTCACGTCGAAGGGTTAAAAGCGTCAACATGTTAATTCTTACCTCTGAGTGACCTTTTAACAAACCGAGAGCTTCATGATAATTGATTATACTCTTGGGAATGCCTAATATTGGCCATTAAGGGCTTTTATGCCTATAAGTGAAGTTACGCGCAACTTTGCGAGTTAGAGGGACTAAAAGTGTCAATATGTTTAATTATACCTCTGAATGACCTTTTAGCGAACCTGAAGCATCGTGATGTTTAATAATACTCTCAATAATGCCTAATATAGATTAGATAAGGCTTCAATGCTATTAAACGATGATATGTGCAAGTTTGCGCATTAAAGGGACTAATTGCGTCAAACTGCAAAAGTCTATCGATTCGTATGATATCGAACCTTCCGAAATATGATCATAAGTTAAACATGCCCTAACTATCCTTTGCATAGCTTAGAAATAGGCTTAGAGGTGTTTGGTGCGCAAAAAATAAACTTATTTGATCAACAGGGACTAAAAGCGTCAAAAATTGCACAAGTTTGCATTTTCGCGCATATCTTACGTTCTAAATATCTCCGGACATCCAAAAACATATGTAAGCATTAGAATATTTTATTTTAGTGTTTGGCATGATAAAATTCCATTCGTCGCGTAATTTGGTTCGTTTTTTGTGGTCGTTCGTGTTTCGTCGTAATTAGTCGAACAACATGACTTTACGGCCAAACGAACCGACGTCCGACATGTTTTTGAGCATTTTTCATGTCCCCTATGTTTAAACATCATAGTTGAGCCTTGAAATGAGGTTAACAGGCCTTAGATGTGTCAGAAACACATTTATATGATTACAGGGACCAAAACTGCCATTTCTGGAACTTGGGTTGCTGATCTGCAGCTTAGGCGGGCCGCGTAAGACTCTCTCAGAGTCTACGCGGGGCGTAAAACCCCAGAACTGCTGAAAACCAGTTTCCAGTTGCAGCTGCTGTTTTCATGTGTTGCACATGGTTTCTTCATTACTATGGGCTTGTTTTAAGCACCCATAATATTGAAAAACAGGGGGTATTACGTGTACGGTCCAGATAAAAGCTCGTTTATCGAGGAAAGATCTTAACGGTCTTGAAAAACCTATAAATACCCTCCCCCACTTTCTTTGCAACTCACATTTTTCCTTCAAATCTGCTTATCTTTGATTCTAAGAGGGTCTTGAGCTTCTTGAGAACCTCCTTCTATCCATTGGACCCTTCGTAAGTGTCCTTTCGTGCTTAGTTTAAATTATTTGGCGTCTTAGCCGAAAAGTCAAGCGTTTTCGATAAACGCTTTGACTTTTAAACGGTTGAGCCATTGTTCGCAACGAACATGGCTACGTGACCGTAATTAGGTAAGTGTTAAACCCTCAAAAGGGCACCTCCTGATTACCACGTTTGCTTAGTTAATTGTCGGGTCAAAGTAATTAGAATAAAAGTCAAATGAGTCGTTTTTAAATAAAAATTCATAACTAATGATATAAAGGAAACAAAATCAGTTTTGTCACTTTAATAACTTGTTAAATATTAATTGAACATGCCTAGGCATGTTCAACCCGACAATTCTGAGTTTAGGTGTCACACCCCCAAATTACCACCTTGGGCGTGTCCCTAATGGAGGTGTAACGATTCAACAAAGAGCCACCAATCATATCAAACACAAGTTATAAAGTAATAAAATACCCAATTGAAAGAAATGTATCGTTTGAAAGTTAAACCAAAACCAAAGTACTGAGCGGAAGCATAATGTATAAGGGTGTAAATGTATCAAAAGTAAATCAAAATAACTGTTTATTATGACCACAACCACTCCAGCAGCATCAGACAGCAAGCTCCCAAGTTCCTTTAATAATTACCTACAAGCATGTAAACAAGTGTGTCAGACTACGATGGTGAGTTCAAGGTTTGTGTTTGTTCACCAAGTTGTATTACCGATCATGTGAGTAAAACAGTTTACAAAACGATATGTTGTTCGTTGTTATGATGTTTGATGTTTCGATGTTTTGATGTTGTTATTACTCGAGTACCGAATGGCCATATGGTATGTGATTGCCAACCCCAATGCCTCTATCAAAGCATTGGTCATGTTTTAAGGTAATTAGTTCACGCCCGTTCTCCTCGAACGTCGTGAGGGTGCCAAACCTAATAGCGCTATCAACTAATAACCCCCGTTGCCCTACAAGCAACGACCCGGTAGATGTAGTGGTCTTACAATGATAGAAAAACTGAGTACAATAACCAACATCCCGTTACCCATGCATTCCTCATCGGAACGTTACCCGTTATCCCTTCACTGGGATCCATGCTTGAGAAAAGAGCAATGAACTCACCTTAGGTTTGCTCGGTTTAGACAACGACTTGTTAATTTATTCAATACTCGTGACCTAGGAGAGTGTTTGGTAATGATCAGTTTTACAGTTTGTTTTCACATAGATCACATCAATGGTTGTCACGTATGGCACATATAACAGTTAAGCAACAATTCAAGCAAGAACAATAATTATTCAACACAAGATCAGTGAACTAAATAATCCATATTACGTCAACCGTCCAATTATGAAGTGTGTAACTATAATCAGCTACGGCCCACGGACAATGTACAATTGGGCTCTAATGTGTGAGTTAATTCAAGTGCGCAGCCCACTGATCCGAAGCCCAACCTGAATGGCCCGTTTGGGCTGTGCAATTTATCCCACTTCGCGGCCCAGCCTTAAACATTTACATGTGAGGCCCAAACAAATAATAACCCAAATCAGTTCAATTTAGTCTACTGCCTAATTCCCAATTCACAATCCTTTTACATCATTCACCGAATTGTCACATATTATCAACTACACAACACAATGCATGCGAGCCCAGAACACATATCAATTAGTTATAAATTTCCAGCCCCTTAAAGCCCAACCATGCAAGCCCAGGTGTACCCCGCCACCATTCCAAAGGGGCTGCTTGTGTGTGCGGCCCATCTACCAACAAACAAAACTGATCTCAACAAAATCCGCAGTCCACTCACGAGATCTCCAACAGTAACTACTTATTACATTGGCCCAAACTAATTTATATAAATTTATTAGTTCAACTGTATATCAACCACTTAACTGAAGACATATGCTATCGGCCCAACACCCTTATATTTATCCAACTAACTAATATGTAAACAGATTCATATGCAAGCCCAATAACCATAACAGTAACATATATATATTTTTGCTTCTAAAATTTATACCCTTATAACAAATTTAATTCAACCGGTCCTGCTAATGTTCCCTAGTCTTTATAAACCCTCTATATTATCAAGCCTTATATATCATCAATCATGCATATAGTGCCTACCTATCACAACAGTTTGTCATGCAATTTAAAACAATTGAAAAGGTTTTCATCTTTGACTAATTTTTTTACAACAAATTCAAGAGGTGCACATGCATCAATGAGATAAAGTATCATACTTTCACATGACCGACAATTACTAATGTGTGCACATGGATCAAGAATTCGCAAATTTACATGAGCCGCCTTTACTTAATCAAAGTCAAACAATTCTATCAGCTTACTACATACAAATATATATTTATAAGACCTTTTATCTAATAGTTCATATATTCAAAACAATCAACAAGTTAACTGAACATCAATTAATACTAACCGAAACCTTTGCTTGATTCAGACGTGGATTGACTGGGGATTTGCGTCCGTGAGGGGGGGGGGGTTTCTTCAGTCGAACTTAATTATAAAAGAGAGAGTAGGGTTTGTTTTATTGGTGAAGTAATCCTAATCAGATACGTATTCATACTGTTTTGGCCGACTTGCATGCTTATAACCGGATTGGGCCTAAGCCCACATCAATATGAAGTAAGTTAATTTCTAATCAGATGGTATGGTCATAAGATTGTTTAGTGGGCCGATTTCTTTGCTATACATCTATTAGTATATTGGGCCAAGGTTATATTTAAATAAATGGGCTGCCAAGGTTGAAGTAACATGAGTGGTGCATTGGGCTCGATCATGAAGATGTGGCCCAGTTGAGGCGCGATCCATTGCGTCATACCTTAGTTATTAATTTAGTGAACCGATCAATCTATTGCGGGCTATACGAATAGAATGTTTTAACGTATTAAAGGAAGATAACGAAGAGTAAGGATCAAAAGATGGAGCGTTACTTGCCTTGAAAGTTCGGGTTGTCACATCATCCCCAACTTGAAGGAAATTTCGTCCCGAAATTGGCAAGCGTCAAGTGTGAGAGAAACGAAGTGAGAAATCAGAATTGTTGTGGGTTCTGCTCAGTTGTGACATCATCCCCAACTTGAAAGAATTTTCGTCCCGAAAATTGATCTAAAACAATGGCTTGAAGTGAGTTCCGACGAACTCGATCTATAGATACTTTACAACGCCTGGGGGGGCTAATCTTGTGATCGGTGGAAATCATGGTATGGTGGTTAGCGTTTTGTTATATCAGTTGCCAATCAAAGAAACAGGGAATTAATGAGGTTCGTACAAAGAATCGAGCGAAACAGGGGTCCATTAAACATCCGAAGGATTTGGCCAGCAAATTTGTTGTCAAGAAGTAATTTCCAGTAGTGGTGCATGGCGGCATGGCACCACAGGGAGGTTCGTTACATTGCGGTCGCGCGAGTGTCCAAAACAGAGTTTGGTGGGTAAAGGTTAGTGTTGCAAAACGACAAACGCGTGTAACTGTGACTGCTTCACTTCTAGCGGCGATGACAAGTGAAAGTGATAAGGTTCGTCTACAGGGATGCGTGGGTATAGTTCTCTTAATCCCGTGTTCGTTCGGAAGTTCCATCTAGCGATGCCATCACAGGGTTAGCTCTATTGAAACAAGGGTGCACTGGAGGCCCTTGTGATCGGTCTAATTGGTGCATTCGGTACCGTCCAAGTAATGCCTCCCACTTAAATCCAATGACCACGGTTTCCACCGGAGGTTGTAGGTCGTGCAGTTCCTCTCCGTAACACCATCATGGTATATCGCTGGATCACCGGTACCCTCGGATAGCAGCGATGCTCCGCGTGTTGTAGGGTTGGGTTTCAAAAGCTGCAAAGACGTTCTCCGATTTTATTTCTCAGGAATTCACAGCTCCCCGCTATGCTAAGGAGGTTGAAGTTGCGAAACCTTCGAAAATCCTATGATGAAGCTGTGATAGTATCTAGCGAACCTAAGGGATTTCTGTTTCCCATAAGGAATCTGAAATTGCATAAGGTCAATCTGAAATTCCGCCTAACGATGTGGAAGTAAACCAGCTCACTCTTCAGAAGGCATGTCAGAAAATTCATGGATAAGTGGAAGACACTCGATCTTCCTTTCTTAAAGTGGCGAATCGGTGACAAGAGCTAGTATAGCAGAGTAGCCCTTCCGTAGACACTTCTGGGCTTTCACGACTGTGATAATGCCAACAACGGCACCACTATGATGATCTTAAACTGATAAGGATTCCCCACTGGGGAGAGGGAACGCACGATTTTCTTTTTGCAGAGAATTTTCTGCTTGATACATAGATAACCATGTCCATGTCAACGACCATGTCAAAACTTACAAGAGTATTGGGAAGTAGGTCAATGTCGAACACTTGACCCATGAGATCAAGTTTACAACCAAAAAGAACATGAGAAGCTTCTATCGATTTACTATCAGTCAGTTCTACTACATGCTTATTTACAAGAAAGGTGGAAGTCAGTCCTAACTAACGACTGAACCCTAAGGCACAAAACTCCAATCGAAACAAGAGTCAAATAAAACCGAAGTAGAAAAAGGTCATTCAAAGAAGACGTACCGGCCTCTACATTGCCATCATTGCGAGTCTCCCCCAGCGCCAATAGTAAATACTCTTCCACGTGCTCCGTTCCCACCATTGTTCCCATTGTTGCCGCTCCCAGTATTGTTATTGTTGCCAGCATTCTGATTGAGCTGAGGGCAATCCCTCTTAAAATGACCCTCATCACCACACTGAAAGCACCCCTTTTGATTTCCCTGGTTCTGTTGAGACTGTTGCCCTTGCTGTCTCTGATTCGACTGAGTTTGCTGCTGCTGCTGCTTTGGCTGAGGAGCCCTACAATCCTTGGCCTCATGGCCTACCTTGTCGCACCTGCGACAAACTCGATCACACTGCCCATAATGATGAAACCCACATTTGTTACACTGAGGCTTCTTTCCCACATAAGGTCTCTGATTTTGATTCACTGAGGATGATTGGCCAAAGCTGCGAGTACTGCCAGTATCTGCCTTCCTTTGGGGCTGGACCGAGTTGGACGCCTTGTCCATATCACCCCACTTGCGTTTGCCATCAGTGACAGGAGTAGTGGCTGTAGTGGCGGCAGTAGTAGCTTTAGAAACACGCGGTGGCAGTGAGTTGCTTTCCACCTCCTGATCAATAATCTTGTGAGTCAACCGGACAATCTGGGTCAAGTTATTGAGGTTTGCAGCGGTAACCAAACCCTTCACTCGTGGAGGTAACCCCTTGATGAATAACTCGATCCTTCGAGACATAGGTCGAGACAAATTCGGACACAAGTCAGCCAACTCATACGACCGCTTCACGTACGCCTCAACCTCAGATCCCACCAGTTTCAGGTCGTAATACTCGTTCTCTAGCTTCTGTATCTCATCACGAGGACAGTATTCCTCCCTCATTAATTCCTTGAAGTCGTCCCAAGTAGTAGCGTTTGCTGCATCAATACCCAGCAGCTGAACCTGGGCATTCCACCAGGTTAAGGCACCATCCTCAAGCGTGCCTGTCGCATACTTCACGCGGTCCCCCACAGGACAGTTGCACATAGCAAACACTGACTCAGCTTTCTCGAACCACCTCAATAGTCCCACAGCCCCTTCCGTTCCGCTGAAGGTCTGTGGCTTACAGTCCATAAACATCTTGAACGTACAGGCAGGCTGGTTGTTTGGGTGCGCTGAGTGAAAGAAGATACGACACAAGAGTAAGAGTTGGGTTCACGATATAGGATAAAAAGTATTTGGTACAGTTCATACCGGCTTGGTAGGCTGCCAGAGCCTCAGCCACACGTGTGTTTATCAGATTTGTTAACTCAGCCTGAGTCATGTGGATGCTACCACGACCGTGTCCTCGTCCACTCATGTTTCTATAATAGGAGAAGGGAATGGATTTAGGAGTCGAAAAACGAGGAATGTGTTCAGGTTTATCACGTTAAGAACGATTAACTACCATATTCATACACAAACAGGGAAGAACCCCTCTTACACTCGTTAAGCCTCATTGGGATTTACATGCACCACGCGTTATTATTATGTGTGCACCCATGATAATAAGGCGGTTTGCATGCTCCTCTCAATGCTCCTTAACTTATGTTTGAAGTTTCTCCCACCCCAATCAACACAAAATAAGCACTACCAACAAGATTAGAATTTACTAGATGTAAGTGTTATGTTACACTATCAATGTGTCATGATGCTTACCATGTCGTATAGTGCATGCTATAAATATAGTTACGTTTACTAGGCCTATAAAGCATAAGCTAACGAGGAACGAACCTTGCAGTCTGAAGCTGAGTGTCATGGTCAACGTTTGGATCAATTCGGTTATAGTCTGGTTTTATGAAAACATTTTAAAACCGAGTTCTCTATAACCAGTGGCTCTGATACCAAACTGTCACACCCCCAAATTACCACCTAGGGCGTGTCCCTAATGGAGGTGTAACGATTCAACAAAGAGCCACCAATCATATCAAACACAAGTTATAAAGTAATAAAATACCCAATTGAAAGAAATGTATCGTTTGAAAGTTCAACCAAAACCAAAGTACTGAGCGGAAGCATAATGTATAAGGGTGTAAATGTATCAAAAGTAAATCAAAATAACTGTTTATTATGACCACAACCACTCCAGCAGCATCAGACAGCAAGCTCCCAAGTTCCTTTAATAATTACCTACAAGCATGTAAACAAGTGTGTCAGACTACGCTGGTGAGTTCAAGGTTTGTGTTTGTTCACCAAGTTGTATTACCGATCATGTGAGTAAAACAGTTTACAAAACGATATGTTGTTCGTTGTTATGATGTTTGATGTTTCGATGTTTTGATGTTGTTATTACTCGAGTACCGAATGGCCATATGGTATGTGATTGCCAACCCCAATGCCTCTATCAAAGCATTGGTCATGTCTTAAGGTAATTAGTTCACGCCCGTTCTCCTCGAACGTCGTGAGGGTGCCAAACCTAATAGCGCTATCAACTAATAACCCCCGTTGCCCTACAAGCAACGACCCGGTAGATGTAGTGGTCTTACAATGATAGAAAAACTGAGTACAATAACCAACATCCCGTTACCCACGCATTCCTCATCGGAACGTTACCCGTTATCCCTTCACTGGGATCCATGCTTGAGAAAAGAGCAATGAACTCACCTTAGGTTTGCTCGGTTTAGACAACGACTTGTTAATTTATTCAATACTCGTGACCTAGGAGAGTGTTTGGTAATGATCAGTTTTACAGTTTGTTTTCACATAGATCACATCAATGGTTGTCACGTATGGCACATATAACAGTTAAGCAACAATTCAAGCAAGAACAATAATTATTCAACACAAGATCAGTGAACTAAATAATCCATATTACGTCAACCGTCCAATTATGAAGTGTGCAACTATAATCAGCTACGGCCCACGGACAATGTACAATTGGGCTCTAATGTGTGAGTTAATTCAAGTGCGCAGCCCACTGATCCGAAGCCCAACCTGAATGGCCCGTTTGGGCTGTGCAATTTATCCCACTTCGCGGCCCAGCCTTAAACATTTACATGTGAGGCCCAAACAAATAATAACCCAAATCAGTTCAATTTAGTCTACTGCCTAATTCCCAATTCACAATCCTTTTACATCATTCACCGAATTGTCACATATTATCAACTACACAACACAATGCATGCGAGCCCAGAACACATATCAATTAGTTATAAATTTCCAGCCCCTTAAAGCCCAACCATGCAAGCCCATGTGTACCCCGCCACCATTCCAAAGGGGCTGCTTGTGTGTGCGGCCCATCTACCAACAAACAAAACTGATCTCAACAAAATCCGCAGTCCACTCACGAGATCTCCAACAGTAACTACTTATTACATTGGCCCAAACTAATTTATATAAATTTATTAGTTCAACTGTATATCAACCACTTAACTGAAGACATATGCTATCGGCCCAACACCCTTATATTTATCCAACTAACTAATATGTAAACAGATTCATATGCAAGCCCAATAACCATAACAGTAACATATATATATTTTTGCTTCTAAAATTTATACCCTTATAACAAATTTAATTCAACCGGGCCTGCTAATGTTCCCTAGTCTTTATAAACCCTCTATATTATCAAGCCTTATATATCATCAATCATGCATATAGTGCCTACCTATCACAACAGTTTGTCATGCAATTTAAAACAATTGAAAAGGTTTTCATCTTTGACTAATTTTTTTACAACAAATTCAAGAGGTGCACATGCATCAATGAGATAAAGTATCATACTTTCACATGACCGACAATTACTAATGTGTGCACATGGATCAAGAATTCGCAAATTTACATGAGCCGCCTTTACTTAATCAAAGTCAAACAATTCTATCAGCTTACTACATACAAATATATATTTATAAGACCTTTTATCTAATAGTTCATATATTCAAAACAATCAACAAGTTAACTGAACATCAATTAATACTAACCGAAACCTTTACTTGATTCAGACGTGGATTGACTGGGGATTTGCGTCCGTGAGGGGGGGGGGGTTCTTCAGTCGAACTTAATTATAAAAGAGCGAGTAGGGTTTGTTTTATTGGTGAAGTAATCCTAATCAGATACGTATTCATACTGTTTTGGCCGACTTGCATGCTTATAACCGGATTGGGCCTAAGCCCACATCAATATGAAGTAAGTTAATTTCTAATCAGATGGTATGGTCATAAGAATGTTTAGTGGGCCGATTTCTTTGCTATACATCTATTAGTATATTGGGCCAAGGTTATATTTAAATAAATGGGCTGCCAAGGTTGAAGTAACATGAGTGGTGCATTGGGCTCGATCATGAAGATGTGGCCCAGTTGAGGCGCGATCCATTGCGTCATACCTTAGTTATTAATTTAGTGAACCGATCAATCTATTGCGGGCTATACGAATAGAATGTTTTAACGTATTAAAGGAAGATAACGAAGAGTAAGGATCAAAAGATGGAGCGTTACTTGCCTTGAAAGTTCGGGTTGTCACATTAGGCTCGGTTCGGAGCCGAAAGTCGCAAAAGTTGACTTTTGCTTTGACTTTCAGTTATGACCCGATTTAGCTTAGTTTAGATATGCCTTAGGATTTCTTTAGGACCATGTTATAGGTTAGTATAACCCTTTGAGGTTATACAACTTGGATCCTAAGTTATCCGATTCGTTTGCATGCTTCCATTATATGCCTAAATGTTGACCATTATGCCCTTTTGCCCTTAAAACGAGATTTTTGAAAATATGAGAGGACAAACACCTTTGTTACTGATTTATAAACTTGTCCTAAAAATTTGACATCAGTTTGAGGTCTAGATTAGGAGTTATGCTCAATATCGTAATTAAGGAGCTTTTTATTAATTAAACGACGTAATTAGCATAAAGCCTATCTAAACCCAAATTTTGACACCAAACTTTTTTCCCACTGATGTAAAATAATATTTTGGGATTTTTGAAGATTTTTAATTATTTTTAAGCTGAGCATAACATAGGGTTCTTGCTTTAATCCGGTAATTGTCGGTTATACCCTTTTCTTGAATAAAATTAGTTTTACATAACATATTGATACCAAACTTTTGCTACTGATTTTATATAAAAAAATAAAACATTTTGAACTTTATAAACTGATCAAAAACTCAGATTTCCTATTTTAACCCGGAAATCGCTTAAAACCGGCTTTTACACGTTTTTAGCGCATAGTATGAGTTAAAACTATTTTCGGTATATGAAACTTAATACCTACTGATATTTTAAGTAAATTTTTATAATTAAACAGTAAGAAAAAGTTTTAAACCTAGATTTCCATATTTGACCTTTAAAGCTTATGTGAAATTACCAAAATGCTCTTACGGTGCATAGTTTGGTTATAAATGATAAATTTCACATATATGCAATACCCTACTGATATAACTTACTAAATTGAGTATTTTTACTGATTATATCAGACCTGAAACTCAGGAAAATTTTTAATCCCTTTTTTAACCTTTAAAATGACCAAAATACCCCTACGGGGCATAATTTGAGTTTAAATCCATTTTGGGCATAATGGAAGGTATCCTACTGATATCACAACATATTTAAGGCATATTAACCTAGGAAACCTGTTCATGACTCATTTGATTACCCGTTACGCATATTTCGCGTTCAGTACGGTTTATGTAACTAGTATGCATGAATTAGCCGAAACGGGTCAAACCTTATCATTTTTATCTCAAAATCCAGAATGTGTTTATTTTACCCATATTGTACAAGTATACAAACTTGTTGGGTCTAAACCACATTCTAATCCGGTCTTCGCTTAATCTTGCGTTTTGAACCGTAAACCTTTCCTTAAAACTAACCGGTCTAAGTTACGACTTAAATAAGACCCGTTAGGATTCTAATAGGTCAATAAAACCTTCGTTCCAGATTAAGAGCCCCAGTAGAGGTACTTGTGCTTGCTGATTAGGATATACGGCTGAGTATAAATTGCATTTTAAGCTCAGGTAAATACTCTTAACTTATTTTCCCTATACGGGCTTGGGATACGGTATTATAATAATACCGCTTGGTCGGGTATTGAATGTTTAATCGGATTGTGATTAAATTATTGAGGTAACCCGTTTTAATCTGTATTGTTTGAAATAAAAGCCTTTGGGGGTTAATGACCATGTCCCGGATATCCTTGGCATCATTATAATAAAATGGCCACGTCTTAAGCACGGGGTGTAGGCATACACCTGACAGTTGCATAAGGGAAATGGTATCTCACTCTCTTGTGGGCCTATACTTGTGGTGTGTCTGTTAATCTTGACTCGGTTTCTAACATCGGGCCCTGAACGTATAACGAACATGTAAATCTTTATACAAGATTATTTTTATATAATTGTCCCAAGTTATAAAAGAATATTTGTGCCTTGTGCATTCAAACCAATTTTCTTAAACATTTTTCAAAAGAGTCAGTTAATTGTATTTACTAGTGTAAACTGGCGTATTTTCCAAAAAGATTAAGTGACAGGTACTGTACGTAACTGGCTGGGAGCTCAGGGCGTTAATAGGGAATCTTGCAAGTTCTAGACGTCTAAAGTCTGTTGAACAGTGTTATCTTTCTGTTTTAAGATCCGCCTGTGGATCCATCTTACATTCCGTTGTAATATTTGATATTACTTTTGAATCGGTTTGTAATATATTTACTTTAGACTTCCACTGTGCATTGAACTGTGATTATTTGACTATGATGATATCAACTACGTCACGATACTCCCCACCGGGCCCACCGGTAATACGTGGAAATATCGGAGTGTGACATATTGCCATTTGGCCGTTGGCACTCTCAACTTTGAATTTGGCTCACACCACTCCCAACTTAACACTTGTGTTGCTGTGTCAACCCGTCGTTAAATAAACACTAACTGGGTTAGTTCTTTTTGCTGATGTGGCCAATATTTGCTGATGTGGCATGCTGATGGATCCAATATACACACACATGCTGATGTGGCACTGTATTTAAAAATCCATACCATATATTTGTATTAGGATTTGTAACTGTGTTTGGGTATTATGATTGATTCTGATTATTTTAGGGTGACATTTGGCCAATAACTGATTGCAAAGAATGAATGAGCAAATTATAGAATAATGTAAATAATCGAGAGGATGAAGGAAGAGAGCCAGGGTATGATTGAAGCAAGGTTGTGACCGGAGAAGGGGGCTGTAAGTGAGACGACACCGTTTACGAAGAGCAGCATCTGCAACAAACAATGAAATGAGAATGGAAACTTACTATATTCATTGAAGACCACTATCTCATTCTCCAAAACCCAAAAACCCATCCAACTTTTTTGCCCATGAAGAAAGAAGAACAAGTGATGAAAAAGGTTTTCACTGCCTGTTTGGGGCTTTTATACATACTTGATAAAATGTGCGCCTCATCTTCACCTCATCTTCAAGAACATCACCGGCGGCGGCACCGGTACTCATCGCCGGAGGAGTGGTTGCGTGGTGTGTGCTTGACCGGAGTCACTCCGGTCACCGGTCAGAATCGAGAGAGCAGAGGGGGTTTGGGGTTGTTGGAATCGGGATTGTGTGCATTTAAGAGTGTTGGATTTTGTTGATTTGAATGTGTAGATTGATTAGGTCTTGGTTGGGGATGATGATGATAAATGGGTTGCTGAATCTGTGTGTGGGTATTTATAATAAATCTTATAACCTTTCACGATATATGTATATCACATAATACAATACGTCATCAAATCATAGTTAGCTCAAGTGGTCATTGTGTATTTAATGCATTCTTGGTTATACGGACGCGGGTTCGAGTCTTGTTAGTCCCATTTTATAGTTTTTTGGATCCATCAGCATGCCACGTCAGCAAATTTGGATCCATCAGCATGCCACATCAGCAAATATTGGCCACATCAGCAAAAAGAATTAACCCAGTTAGTGTTTATTTAACGACAGGGTGACACAGCAACCCAAGTGTTAAGTTGGGAGTGGTGTGAGCCAAAGACAAAGTTGAGAGTGCCAGCGGCCAAATGGCAATAGTTGGGGGTGTTTAAATCCATTAACCCAAATTTATTTATAAGTCTAATAATGCCCTGAATGGGCTTCAGGGCCCAACCATGAAACCAAAAAAATATGAAAAAACAGATGGATGTTGGTGTCGAACCTGAGTCTTGAATATTAAAGGGGAAGCGCAGAACCAATTATTGCACACCCTGCACATCCTTTGGGCCGGGCCTGCCTGAAGCTTTTAATAAAATGAACAAAATGGCCATAAATTAAAATTTAAAAAGCTTGTGCATTAGAAAGTTCATAATCTTTAGAGGTTAAAATAGTCATTTTTTTTCCTAAAAACTTATAGCTACTTCTAAACGCTCCTAGTAGGAGCGCTCAGCCAAAAGCTTCAAGCACCTTCAACCAAACAAGGCTTTTTATTGAGCAGTGGTTTTTTCTTAAAATGTTAAAGCTAGAATCTTCTAAAAGCTCATAAAAGCTTCTTTCAACAATTTCTGCATTCAACCATTCAACACTGTGCTTCTCCATCTACCATGTTACCAGTGAAAACTTATTCACTACGAAACGCTACTCTCACAAACATGACATATTCTCCTTCGTTCATTATCATGCTCGTTTTCTTGTTCGAAAACTCGTCCACACTTAGTGCTTCAGTGTCATTTATTAAAACATAGTTTTTCCATGTGTTCACTCAAAGTTCTTTTTTTGATGGATACATCGGGTTTCTTTCACTACAAGAAAAAACCCCTATAGGGACGACACCTATAGGGACAACACATGTCCTCTCTATAGATCACCATATAGAGATGACATATCGTTTCTATAGGGTTTTCGTGCCTTTTTAGATAGGTTACCTTATATGGACGGCATATCCTCTCTATAAGGTGAAAATAATTTTTTTTTGCTTTATTTTATTCTCTAGTTTGTTGAATTGGAAACTTTAAAAAAACTTTTTAACTTATAGAGACGACATGTTGTCTCTATGTTGTCACTATAACTTTAAATATTTTTATTTTAATTTAATTTTATTAATGATCAATATGTATGAAAATTAAAATAAAACTAAAAAATAAAGTTTAAGTTATAAAAACGACATATCGTCTCTAAAAAGTTTGACTAAATAATTTTAATTTAGGCGGCAAAATTTCCCCCCATTCCGAATTTGTGCTGAAAAAAAGTCTAACATATAAGACGATAGGGAAACATAATTTTGTTTTGTTTTTTAGTTTTGGTTAATAAATAATTAAAAATATAAAACAAGTTATTCACATATAGAGACGACATGTCGTCCCTATAAACCCAACTAAGTTTATTAATTTATTCTTGTTTTTTAACTAAAAATATATATATTTAAACTCTTCTATAGCAACGACACCTATAGGGACGACTTTTGTGGCCTATAGGGACGAGGCTGTAGAGAAAAAATTTATAGAGATGAAATGTCGTCTCTATAGGTGAAAAAGGCCTATAGAAACAACATGTTGATGACCGTCGTCAAAGTCATGCAAAAACCTAAATAAGCTACGTAGATAGCGTAAGTAGGGTATCGTATCCACGGGGAATTTGTGGTCAGTGTCACGTTTTTAACTAAGAACTAAATTAACTAGATTGGGGGTTTTGTGAATTTGATTATAAAAACTAGAAAGCTAATTAATAAAGTTGTAATCAATACGAGAAAGAATAACCTCTACCCGGAATCCCAATTACCCGTTTAACATCAAAACCTGTTTACCGATTCGAAACACCACATAGACATGGCCTCGGAATTAATGAATCAGATTAGTTATCAAGGATAGTTTTTAAGATTCACTATGCCACCTAATAACCCGTTCGATTGTATCAACTACCCGCCAATTTACCAACCCGCTAACAACGCAAGGAAGTTGCTAATACGCTTAATAAACGACAAGTAATTCAAACACAATAAACGTTTACCAAGAATCCAACACGAGTGGTCAAGCTGTACCAGTTATACGAATCCGCAAACAAGAATTAATGCAAAACAATGTAAAAGTTCATCCGAGTAGAAGTTATAAGAGATTTAGCCGCACATCGTAGTCATCATTGCTTCAAGATTTGTTAGAAATTGATCGAGCATGAAGGACTTGCTTGGAGGATGAAAGATGATGAGAAAAATCGCCCAAAAGTGCTCCCGATTGTTCCCTGGCGGCTGCTTGATGATTTCCCCCCGTTTCCCCGTGAAAACTAGGTTAAAAACATTGTTTCTACCCTATACCCCTTTCGCGCCACGCTACAGCACCTACTCACTCCCTCGCGTGGCGCGAGGAAGTATATTTTGACCATTCCGTTGACTTCTGTCTTTCGCGCCACGCGCTACAATGCACAGCCTCCCTCGCGTGGCGCGAGGGAGTATGGTTTTCAGCAAAACTGTTTTATTGCTCCAGATTGCTTCGTAACATCCGTTTTCCAACTTGTATGATCATTATACTGCATTTAAGCGCTGTTAAGCCTGAAAAACCCGACAACCAATAACTACAAATATCAATATGAATAAACACACTTGAACGCTTAAAGCCGACACAAAACTATACATAATATGACGTGTTTACACCCGCACATCACATGTCCTCCATATAAATTGAAAAAATGTTGTCCCTATAAGGGTTTTTTCTTGTAGTGTAATTTATGAACAATCTTAAATTGTTAGTACTACTAACAATATCACGTGGCTCCAATGGCCTTGGTTTTACATCACACACACAACTGCAAAATCAACATTGTGCTATGTCTTCATCCTTTGAACATGCAAATGCTTCCTTGATTAAGTTTTTTGTCTTATAATCACAAATTTAAAAATTGCAAAAATTTTAAAATCAACCAAATCTATATATATTAATAAATGAGATGATGTGGGCTATGTGTCATTGAATGGTGAAACCATTTTGATGATGTGGCATCCTATGGTTGAGGAGATGATGATTTTGGGAGGGAAGACACAATATTAGATGGTTTGAGAATTGGACACGGGATCCGAATTATAATCGAGTCAAGTTAATGGATCTTATATATCATCTTTTCCGAACAACAATTGTTCACAGCCTCACTTTTTTCAAACCCTAGATCTATTTTTCTCTAATCTGTTTTTTCCTTCTTCACCGATCGAGCATAGGTATGTTAATTTTCTTTTCTATCTTTGATTTTTCTTTGTTATTTTAAACACAATCTATCTCTTTCTTAAACCCTAGATATGATCTATCGATCATCGCCGCATTTTCTTCTTAAATCACCATATACCAGGTTCGTTCTTTCAAATGAGGTCTTATTTTTTCGCCATTAAATCTTCTTTTGATGTTATTTGTAATACAATCCATACAAACTTGGCTGAATCATTTGAATCGTCCATCGATTTGAGCTGATTCATGTTGTATCATTCATATTTTCCTTTAATTAGGGCTCTTTTTCTATCATTAGAGTTTTTATAGATATTTAACTTACCTAATCCATACAATTTTTTTATGTTTGAATTGTCCAGCAATTTGTTGGAAAATTCGAAATTCTAACGATTCAGTAACCAGGTTTGCGATTTTGTGTAGTATTTTGGTTTTTATAATATTCATTTTATGTATGTTCTTCAGATCTTCTACGTTCCAAATAGACTGTTGACCAGCATGTAAAAATATTTTGAAAATTTTATAAAATTAGGGCACATCACTAGAATATGGCGTGAAAAAGAAGTTTTGTCAATGAATATTTCTAAACGAATGTAGCTTACTATTCTTGGGTTGTTTTTTTACAGAGATAGAAGTTGAGTTTTGTTTATTTATCTTGGTTTTTTTTTCTGTTCATGCTTTTTCTATTTTTGGGGACTGATTTTGCTGTTCAATTTTTCAAGTTGCCATGGCTTAATGCTCATCTTACAAAGATCTGGCCTTTTGTTAACGAGGTTAGTTGATTGTATTCAATGGTTATTTGATGCTTTAGTTGAGTGGTGTATGTCTGTATTTTAGGTTTTTGATATTTATTATTGTAAATGTTAGTAGATATTTATTTATTGTAAATGATATGTCCACATAATTTGCAGGTATGTAATCTATAGTAGATATTTATTTATTGTAAATGTTTAATGTCAATTTTTGATGAATTTTCTTTTTTTTATATGTAGATCGAACATGTTATAGGTGCATTTAATCAATAATTATAAAAAGATTTAGGGTAAAACTACATGATTAAGATTAAATACTGTTTCTTTATGTTGTTCGATCTTCAATTTATTCAAGAAAAGTTATGTTTTTGATGTTGAAAACTGTTTTGGCAGCTGCTAATGTTTGTTGTTCTTCTTATATTTTTGTAGATCATTAGACATATAGTCAAGGTATGTAAACAATATTAGATTGTTTGTTTTTCATCATGATTCATATGAAATGATGTTTTGTTAAAAATTTATTTATTGTTTTTGATATTCGGACTCGGAATGTTCGTCTACCAAAACAGGTTAGTTAAATGTTGTTGGTATTGTTTGTTTTTTATGTGTATACTCTTTCTTATTTCTTATTAATTTTCTGTTTAGGCATAATTTTGAAACTTTATGTCATTATCTTTTGAAGTTCATATTGTTAATTTTGTCAGTTATGAGTTTTTCTATTTACGTTTAAAGATACCTTTAATTTCTTTCTAAAGATGTTTTTGTTTCCATAAACACATTATTGTTTTTAAGGTTAATTTTTCTATTCTCAATTATAACTCGGTTTCTGTAATTAGACATTGTTTCTATAAATAAGTTACCGTTATAGTTTTTTTTTAAATTCCTTTATTCCTTTGCAGTTATGGATCCTAAAACAACGCTCCAAACGTTTTTAAAGTTGATTGATGACTATGATCCTATATAAAAATCGGACTCCGATAATTCCTCAAACAAAAGAGGTTAGTCAAATTTTATAGTTTTTTTTTATCTTTTTTAAGTTTGTAATATTTAATTTTATCCTTTCTGTTCAGTATTTTTTTAAATTAGTAATATATGTTCTGAATGATTTATGGTTTGTATTTTCCCATGGTTAACCGTCAATCTTTTGTGAAATTCGTACTCGGAATGTTCGTCTACCAAAACAGGTTAGTTAAATGTTGTTGGTATTGTTTGTTTTTAGATGTATTTCTTATTTCTTATTTCTTATTAAATTTTGTGTCACTATTTTTTTTTAAATTAGTAATATATGTTCTGAATGATTTATTGTTTGTATTTTCCCATGGTGAATCCTCAATCTTTTTTGAAATTCGGACTCGGTATGTTCGTCTACCAAAACAGGTTAGTTAAATGTTGTTGGTATTGTCTGTATTTTGATATGTGTACTCTTTCTTATTTCTTATTAAATTTTCTGTTTAGGCATAATTTTGAAACTTTATGTTATTATCTTTTGAAGTTCATATTGTTAGTTTTGTCAATTATGAGTTTTTCTATTTATGTTTAAATATACCTTGAATTTCTTTCTAAAGATGTTTTTGTTTCCATAAATACATTACTGTTTTAAAGGTTGCTTTTTCTATTCTCAATTATAACTCGGTTTCTGTAATTAGAAATTGTTTCTATAAATAAGTTACCGTTATATTTTTAAAAAAAATTCCTTTATTCCTTTGTAGTTATGGATCCTAAAAACACAGCTCCAATCGTTTTTAAAGTTGATTGATGACTATGATCCTATATTTTTGGTATGTTTCTTTAGTTTTCATTTTATCAACAGACAATAAGTTATTTAAGCTTATATGTTTTTTGTATCGATTCATAGGAAATACCGTATGATTTTGCAAGCTTATTGTGGGGAGGAAAAGTTTCATATGGTCAATGTCTTGAACTTATTGATGATGACTTATGCAATTGCAGGAGTCTGAATCTTCTTCGAACACAAGAGGTAAGTTTAATTTTATCGTTTTTTTGGTGTTTTTTGATCCAGTATAATGATAGTTTTCATCGTTTATGCTAATCTCTATAATTTTTAAGTTATTTTGTTTATTTTTTTTTTTGGCAAATCTAACTATGATATTATTTGAAATTTGAAAATTTTTGTTTTTTTACTAATAAATTTTGTATTGTATTAATATGTATTAATGATTCTTTTGTTTTGGTTTTTTATTTCTGTTTTTCTTTTTTTCATGATTAACTAATAAATTTTATATTGTGTTAATATTGAATCCATTAAATATTATGTAAATTTTTAGTGTGTGATATGTTTTTACGGAATATTGATTGTGTTTCTAAAAATAAATATGTTTTAATTTTTTTTGAAACCGTTCCTTTTTAATTATTTGTTTTAGAAGTTTCTCCCGATATTATAAGTTTGTTTCTATAAATAGTTTACCGTTTCAATTTTTAAAAAGCCTTCATATTTAATTTCCAGATATGGATC
Source organism: Helianthus annuus (assembly GCF_002127325.2). Taxonomy (NCBI): domain Eukaryota; kingdom Viridiplantae; phylum Streptophyta; class Magnoliopsida; order Asterales; family Asteraceae; genus Helianthus; species Helianthus annuus. The sequence continues at coordinate 36,495,271 of NC_035447.2, read as the reverse complement.
AGAGTAACAAATGTCCTTCATTTTTAAAGCTTATTGAAGAAGATGACCCGTTATTTTTGGTATGTTTATTTGTTTTCTAATTATTTTTTTTTTGTCATTGTTTTTTTTTTCTTATTTTGTTAAATTTAATTACTATTCGTATTAGATTGTTAAATGTTTTTCCCTTATAAGTAGTTCAAAGATGATTGGGATTAAAAAAAAAAAAAAAACTGAACCGAAAGGGAAAACAAGTGTTCTTTTGTGATGAAAATCAAAGTTCAAAGGTTTGTGTTCATTTACTAAATTATAGGAGTTTGTAATTAACTGAATTGTTTTACCTTTATTTTTTCATTCTCAAAGGTTAATGTTTTATGTTTCTTAAGATGATCCGAATGGGAAATCAAATGTTGTTGTGGATGAAAATCTAACTTTAAAGGTTTTTATTCACTTAGTTAATTATAGTTTTATGAATTTAAGTGGATTACTTTACATTTTTTTATTTATATTTTTACCTTTTTTTCAGGTCAAAGACAAGTTTGAGATGGATCTGGACAAATTTTTGATACCGAATAATAAATCTCATGTATACCTGGTTACTTAAGTATTATATAATGCAATTCCATTAAATAAGTAGATCATTCCACTTATTCTGCAGGTATATAATCAAGATTTGATTGTTATGTATTTTAAATCTTTAGTCGCAATATTTTTTGATCATTTATATGTATTTTTTGTGTTGTTGATGATTATTTAAGTTTGTTCGATTATAATGTTTATGAATGGATCTATTATTTGATGTGGAGGAGGTAGGGGTTTGGGTACTACAAGTTGTAAGGGGGTCTACGGTGAGGCCAAGTTTAGACACGGACAATCTTATAAAGTTGTTTCACGGTTTTGGATTCGTTGAACTCGAGCTTAATCGATTGGAAATTGAAGTCACAGGTGATTAATGCAAAATGATTTGTTGGATTAATTGAATCTTTTATGTTTTTGAATGTTGATATTGTTTGTTCTTCTGCAGATTATGATCGAGAACCGAGCAAATCACAATCTTAGATAGATTTTAAATTAAATGTCTACATAAGAAAAAATGATTGAAAACTATAACTTTAATGTCATTGTGGGTTTTTACTGGTTAATGACCTTCGAAGTTGCTCAACTGCTCATTTAATTAGTTGATGGTTGCATAGGTGTTCACGTGTTGAAGACATTATTTGATTTATATACTTCATATTATAGATGGAAGGGATTATATAGAATTTAGATCTTTAACTTATATAGCCACCAACTATCTTACCTCCACCAACAGATTTTCATGTATTTTCCATTGAGTAATGTATATTAATGTTTCACGGATTATTTTTTTTAACGAACTGAGCCATCTGGGTTGGATTTGTAGTTTACTTTTTTCCATGTTTATATATTAGTGTTAGTTGGTTTTGTTTTTTGTTGTAGCTGATGTAGGTGTCATTGTATCATAATATAAGAATCCAAACATGTATTTTTTTTGTTGATGTTTTTTGTTGTAGCTGATATGGGTGGGGCAAGGTTGGGAATAGGTATGAGTCGGGTCAAAATAGTTTGATTTAGAGTGTAGAGTGACAGTGAGGTATTGTCTATATGTGTATACAAATTATAAAAAAATAATCCGTTATACTAAAAAATATACATGATTAATATACATTCTTGCTTTTGTATGTTTTTATGGCTCTTTACAACAAGAAAAAAGTTTAAGAAACCGAATTAAAAATTTTTGGTGGAGAAAATGGAAAGATGATACTTTAGATGTAAAGTGTTATTTTTATATTTATCTCTAATGGCTCAAGTAGGTAAACTTTGAAAAATTATTTAAAGACGGACTTATGATTAGTTTGTTTGTATTTACTTTGAAAAATTTACGGAACTGTTTCAAAGGATTATGCGGCTGACTTGAAGCAATCATCAGCCGATCTGAAGCGTAACCTTAGTGATTTGTATGCGATTGAACAGGGACTTGGGTCGTCAGCAAGTAAACCTCGCATAAGTGTTGATAGCATTTGTCTCGATGAAGATGTTGCCAAGAATTGATAAACGAGAGAAGTGATTGTTACAATAAAAAACATTTGGTTTGTTATTGCAGTGTTTGCTTTGAGTTTTTTATTTTGTCTTTAAAACATTTATATGGTTTCCCTATTTAATATGACATTTTGAGTTATCTATTTTAGCGTTTGGTTCGAAATGATGTTTACTTATGTTTCTTATTTTATGAGATTACATTTTTTATTTACTAATCTAATCATACAATAAAAAAACGAAAATTACAAATTTTATATTACTCTTATCCTTAGTTACTTTTCATGAAAGTAACACTAATTATTTATTTTAAATTCTTTGTACAAATAAGTTACAATTTTATATTTAGTTTATAAAATATCCTGATTATAGAAATTAGATTGTAGTATTGACTAATTTAAAAAATTCGTAATCTTTCTAAATTTAACATCCTTTCTATAATTAAGCTCATTAATTTGATTGTAATTGATTTGTAATGATGTCATTATTTATTCCTTAAATAGGTTATGTCTATAAATAGAAAAAAAATTACATACTTCTTCATTTCATCGTCAAGTTTCTTTGAATCTTAATTCTGACTTTTTCTACGTTGTCATATTTTTTCTATCACTCTTTAAATTTCCAGTAAGTTTTCATGTATTGTACTATCATTTCTACGTATTTTCATGTTTTCAATTGATGATAAATCTATGTTAGTTTTAATTATTTTTTTAGAAGATAAAAGTTTTGATTTTATAATTACAACCGTGTGTTATGATGTTTTATTTTAGCTTTCTGCTGGTGTTTAGAAAATGTATAATGCGTTCAAACAACTATATTCATCTTCTTCTGAACTTCCAATGAATGTGGTCGCTAATGATTGTTCCTTTGCTTCTTATTTTGTTTTATCATATATTATTGTTTAAAACATTAAAGAGACTAATGAAATTCTTTTTTCCCAAAATCTTTCAGATTTCAGATGTTGGTTCTCTTACGTTATGAAAGGTAATTCAATATTGTTCTCAATTTTACATGTATTCTTACGTTTTAAAACTTAATCCATATTGATTTTTAATTTTTTTTTGTTACTCCTTACTTTACCTCTTTAATTTTTTTGGAATTGAGTTAGAACTTATATAATAATGCAAAACACATATAAACAACCACATTTTAATTTATAAATATATATATTTGAACATCGATAATCAACAAGCATTTAAATTCGATACCAGTGTTAGATATATTCAAAAATATGGTATTTGTCATGATGATATACCACTAATTGTCTTTAAGCTTAAACTACCAACGACCAAAATAAAACATGACAAGAAGGGAACTTGCATGTCCAAAAAAAAGATACATAAAAGCAGTAGCACAAAAGAGTCATGATTTCGTCTTCACAAACACCTTCAACATTATCTTATAAGATTACATGTTAACCTACATTAATTGCATCCATGTGTGATAAGATCAGGAAATTTCCTGAACTTACAAATGTGCTATAACCGTTTTTCCTAACCGTACATGGTTAGTTGTTATGGAAAAACATGGTCAAAATATTTATATGACTACTGGATGGAATCAAATTAAAGAAGACATGAAAATTGAAGATGAACACTTTATTATCTTCGACATGATTTCGGAGTCAAAATTTGATATGATGGTTTTTAGAGGCACAGAAGATTTGGTCCGTATTCGTGAATGACGTCTTGCACGTGTTAAAGTAGAAGTTAAAGAAGAAGTTAATGAAGAAGTTGCTGCTTAAAGTGTTTAGTATTAGGGTTTATAAATGTTTTTCTCAGTGTTACATTTTATAAATCTTTACTTCTACAGACGTTCGTATCATTGATTAATCTACCCTATTCATCATGAAATTTTCATTTATTCATATATATGTATATATTTATTTTTTTAGAAACATAGATTAACAATCCGGAAGTATTCCCGCGTTATAACCTAGTACATATATATATGTTAAGACGTTGATGGTCAATTATTTTGTAAGACACATAGGTAGACTGCTTTCTTTCCAAAGTGTTGTAGTAATTAAGCCATTGAGTTGAAATAACCTTCAAAACATGTCTAACTAATTAAAATAAAAAACCCTATATTTAAACTCCAAAAATCTAATATACTTTGGTGTAGCGATTCAACCTGGTAAAAAAAAAATATATTGTAAAAACGATCAATAGAGTAAAACAAAACCAATATAAAAATGGTGTACCTATTTGGACATCCATTTGTCTATTGGCACACCAAAAAGGTATTTTTGTCCTATAAGCACACCCTGCAATGTTGAGCTGTGGCCAAAGTGCGACGTTTTGGTTCGGTCAACCAGACAAAGACTGACGGGCGTCTGACGGGTCTGTTGACCGGACCAAAACGCCGAGCTTTGGCCGCGTTTTGGTCCTGTCAACCAGATAAAAGACTGACACCCGGTCTGGTTGACAGGACCAAAACGCGGCCAAAGCTCGGCGTTTTGGTCCGGTCAACAGACCCGTCAGTCTTTGTCTGGTTGACCGGACCAAAACACTGCGTTTTGGCTACAACTCGACACTGCAGGGTATGCACATAGAACAAAAAACACTTTTTTTAAGTTGGCTATAGTTTTAGCCTAGGACATCTTCATATGCATACATATGCCTTCCAACTTCCAAGAAATTACTGCAAATTTACATCTTTATAAGTATATTATATATGCACATGCAAGGAAGCTTCCCATATCATATAAAAATCAAAAAACATCTAACGTAACGCGGATCTACACCAGATAATCTTTGATGCACACATAACAAAATGTCAACAGTTGGACTTAGTCACATCACATGACATATAAAACTCAAATTACTTGTTTAACTTCCCCACGTTATATATCTATAATCATACTAGCAAAACTACTACTTTCAAAACCATAAACCCAAACCAAGCCTTTCTCTAGTAAGTTTAGTTTCAGATATGTACGTGACCCGACCTCTTTCGCACTATAAGACCTCTCCGGAAGCTCTCTATCTTCCTCCAGAGGGTCCCAACTCGGGTTACTTGGTAATCCAAGATGAAGAGTCCGAAACATACTCGTGTTTTGGGCTTTGCAAGAATCGATATCTTGCAGAGTTACCATTTCCTCAAAACAAAATACTGACCACACGCTATTCGTCAGGATCCGGTGAAAACCGACATGTTTCTTACAATGAAGTTGTCTTTATTCCTGTCCTTAACCAACCGTTGTCTTCGAACCGATACTATGCGTTAAAACCAAATGGATCGCATAAAGGGTATGTATATGTATTTACTTGTCTTGAATAATCTTTTGGAAGTAATTATTCATGTTTGAGGCCTGCCAAATACTACCGTTAGGTTCCTTCTTTTAGGGTAATAATACACCATAAACTTGGTTTACCGACGACAACCATGTCATTCATTATAGTGTAAAATGATATGTGTTATGTCTTATGTATCTAAATTAGCATGCTTTGTATATCAATTATTTATGTTGGAGACACCAACTTTAACTTATAGTTAAAACTTATTTGACTATGTACTCGGCACAGCTGGCCATGAGAATTCAGGTGTTCTGTCTGAGCTCGAAAAAATGTGTCCCAATTACTGCCAAAAGAAACATCGGATATTGTTTAAATATTACGTACTATTTTTTAAATCAAATGGGTATTGAGCTAATGGGCTAACTTCTAAAACTAATGAATTGTTTTGTAAAGGGACTTAATATTCCCACACACTCCCCTGTATCTCTCTCTCTATATACATATATATACAAACATAGGGTTAGGATCATGTGAGAAGCACTAGGCTAATTGAGAAACTTGAGAAGCATTCTGGACCACACATTTTCCTTAAGCTTTTCGTAATATACACATATGTATAGTATAGTTTAAAACCGACTATATTCATATGTGGATAATTCAAGATTTGACTATATACATATATGTATATAGTCAATTTTAAACTAAACATATGTGTATATTACGAAAAGCTTAGGGAAATGTGTGGTCCAGAATGTTTCTCCAGTTTCTCAAATAGGGTGGACTTCTCTTAAGATCCCTACCCTACATACATACATATATATATATATATATATAGTGAAAAGGGGTGTGAGAATAAGATATAGGGATGTGGAAAATTGGAAATAATGAAAGCTTTGTAAGTGAACCTATCAATAACTTGGTCTTCTTATAGATATAGTATTATTTAAAAAATTATAACATATATCGGATTTTTTTTTAAAATGTGCCTCTTGGAATCACATGCCCTGGCCGATGGTATTCCCCGCCCACCCTAGGGCCGCGCCCCTGGTACGTGGCCCAATAATTTATTATCTTTGGGTTTCACATGTCTATCATATAGTTTTTTTTTTTAATCAGATCAGGTAACTAGACTTTTTTTTTTTTTTTTTTTTTTGCCGAGTGAGTCAGGTCATTGATATATTTTGAGGGCTTTTTTTGGTGTAAAACTGTAAATACATGGGATTTTTTTTTTTAATTTATTTAGTTAAACAAGTTTTGAAGGTTGTTTTAATATCTAACTGTAATTCTTTTCATATAAAAACAGATTACAGTGACTACAAATTGTCTATACATGTTTAACTAATTATTAACTACCAACTTAACTTATATTATTAATATGTGGTTTGTTGTTTAGTTTTTTAATTTAAATTAAGTTGGTGATTATATATAAGTTTATTAAGATTAAGATATAGGTCAGTGGTCCCAATAGAATAAGCTGACCAAAAACCTTTATTACAGGGAAGCCTTCACATGTTCAAAGGAGGAAGACATGGCACAATGTTGCTTTTGCAATTGTGTTCGTGATGTAAAACCAAGGCCATTGGACACACACGACATTTACCAGCAGTTTGAGATTGTTCAGAAAGGAACACAATGTAGCGGTGATGGTAGTTTTTATGCAAAATCTCTTGCGGACGATGGCTATCCTCCATACTTCTTAAGAAGAAAAGGTTGGCAAATTTATTCCAAAACACCTAAAAACTACGAGTTACATGAAGCAAAGGGAATCGACGATTCCCTTCGCTCACGTCTCCCTGATTTGAATTTCCCTCCATCAACCAAGACTTCAAATCCTGTGGTTGTTGGCAAGTGGTATTGTCCTTTTGTATTCATTAAAGAAGGAAGATTAAGTGATATGGTAAAAAAGTCTATCTTCTATGAACTTACATTGGAGCAAAAGTGGGAACGAGTTTTCGAACATGAAAACAAGCAAAATAATGAAGGAGATGTCGTATACGTGGATGTTGCACTTCGTAGTGAAGCGGTTTTCATTGGTGAGAGTCGGGTTGAGGCAACATGGGATGAGAGAAATGTGGTAGATGGAGCCATATGGTTTACATGTCTAGGGGGTGATAATGGGAGAGAAGAAAGTGTAGGGTTGAATGTTGAAATTGTTGAAAGAATGAGGTGGGAAGAAGAAAAGGTTGGATGGGTTGATGGTGGGGAGAAAAGGACAAATAGGGTGAAGAGAAATGAGAAGTTTGAAGGGATTGGTGGGTGGAAGAGATTTGGTTGTTATATTTTGATTGAAAGGTTTGTGGTTAAAAGAATGGATGGAAGTTTGGTTTTGACGTATGAGTTTGGTCACACCCATCAAATAAAGTCCATATTTGAATAAGATTTTTGTTTATAACTTTAAGTAGCTACATATGTTTATAGTCTTGTAAGGCTAAGCATGTTTATCGTGAAGTGTTGGACCAATTAAGCTACTAGGATCGATATTTGATAATATCCTATATCTTTTATTCCTACATCCTTTTTCACTTTATCTCTTTTTTTATATATCTATGTATGTATAAAGAAAGATGGAGAGGAGGGATGTGTGACATTTAATTAGTTTTGGAATTAATTCTTAGTTAATGAATAAAGTTTGGAAGTATCATTTGTTATCTAGTGTAAGGATCAAATACAAATGAGTTAGAACATACAAAATGATTTTAACATTAGAAGTGAATGAGAGAATTTTTTTTTTTTTTTTCTGAAATCTTTTTTCTCATCTACTTAAGCTTGAGGTTTATTTGCAAAATGTAGAAAAAAAAATCATGTATTTACTCTAGTAGAGTAATTATGTGTAATTACTCTAGACTAGAGTAATTATATTTACCCTTACCCTATGGTAATTATAATTACTCTACTAGTGTTATTTGTACAATTTTCTAGATTCAAAATACATGGTTAATAAGATGAACTTTTTTTAAAATATCTCTCCTTCACTTCTTACCTATTAAATTGAATACTAATATTCATGGTGCTAGAGTGTAGGTAATAATCTTAACAAACATATTCACATCGTCTAACTTAGGTTCTTCCAATCACTCAAATCCCTATTCCCTCATGATGCACGAGAACACAAATATTGATTCGAATAGTGTAGGCGGATGTACATCAACACTTGGCATCTCCGAGATTTATGTACTGACGTAGTTTAAAGTTTGTCGTGCATTCCCACAATGATTAATCATCAAACAACTGTCACACGCGGTCACATTCATGGATTCCTTAGAAAGTCATGGTTCTAGGCGGCAAACATCACCACCATTTTTTAAGAAGAAAACAGGGTGGCCGCTAGTTTTTGTTTATCGTGATTGACGAGGAAGATGAAGATTATGGGTGTAGCTTTCGACATCTCGTACCACCAATATTATCCATTTTGCCCACTGAGAGTTCACGATTTTTTTTGTCAGAGTGAAGACATCTCAGGAGGTCACACATCCAAGTACTACTTTCATTTAAGCACGCTTATACAGTAAAATCTGATGAGATATATAACCAATCAGGATGTGTGATTTGTCTAAGGTGTCCTCCTGAACACCCATTGGAACTCATCATCCTCGATGAGCTTTACCCTACCATTATAAGCGGCAAATGAGTGACATTGATACAATTTCCAATCTCTTCTACCACCAATATTGTCCATTATACCCTCTAGGAACTCATATATTTTTTTATTGTTCGGGTGGAGACTTCACAGGAGGTTACCTATCCTAGTACTACTTCCATCCAAACACGATTAACAATGGAGTTCTGATGAGACCCATAACTAATGTGCCCAAAACGTGTTGGTGATATTTGAGGTTTGGTGTTTCTTGTGAACCCAACATTTCTCTTATCCATTGTCGATGTGACATTTGCCTAGGATGCTGGGAGGAGATGATCCAATTCAAGAGATAATGTCGTTTGTGGTGTTTTTATGAGATTTGTGATGGCGTACAACTATGTGTCTCATCACTTGGGGTGCCAACCTTGCAAATTGAATCAAAAGCAGTAATTCAATCAAGCATGTTTGTTCAGGCCAATCATATTCACAGTTGGAATAACTAGGTGACGATAAAAAACAACTTCTTTGTAATGTAGTCAAGTGTTTATACTTAAAAATGCTCGATAAAATGGTTATTTTAATAAACTCCTTTAGTCAAAGTATATATTTTATAAAATTAAATTCGCTATCAACCGGTTATAGATTAGCAATCAACTTGCTCATGCTACAAATATCATGTGATATGGCAACATCGAAATACCCCTAATACTATCAATACTTAGCAAGTAGGCTGATGTTTGTATTTTGTTAGTATGTTTGTACATGCACATGGTAGATGCCTAGATTATAAGTTATAACCCTGTGTGAGCAATATAAATAGAAAATATATTTTCTTATAAGTAAACTCTTATAATTATAAATGTAACTTTGAATACTTACAGTTACTAATAATTATTATTATTATTATCACTTTTGTAAGGTTTACGATAGCTAATCCTTTTTGAAAATGCACCACAAATGCATTGCATTGGAGATGGTCTTATTGACCCGCATTCTAGCATGACATTTCATCTATTCGACTATTCATTGACCAAAGCACTTGCTAACCCAAAATCCTAGCGATCGATTTGATACTCACGAATCATGATCAACCAAACTCCTTAGAAAACAACTACAGGATGTAATATTTTTTATTTCATTTTATAATGTCTATCGTGTTTTTATTATCTATTTATTGTGCATTTTTATGGTATTCTATTTTATGTATGTTACCCGACCCGACTGGAATCAGAAATTCAAATGCCAAGTTAAGAGGAATCCGAGAATTAAAAAAAAATAACCATGCCAATGTGGGGTAGCCCACTTGGTAGAAGCACATGTCTCTTAAAGGGGTAGCCTCGGGTTCAAATCTAGACAACGAAAATGATTTAAACTTATTGGTGTAAAAGAGTAACATTTGCCATTTAAAAAAAACTGACCCGAATAAAAATAAAATCCGAGGCTGCATTCACGTTAAATCTCTACATGGGTTCGTAATTTGACAAATAGTGTCCTGTACATTACTATATAGAAAGGTTTGGGCCATGTGAGATTTAGACCAGAAAAAAACTGGCCCAAAACTTTTGAAGTTCTAAAACAGTACAACCCAAAACTGGCACATTACTTCAAACATAATAAATTCAAGTTACTTTAAAACTGGCACATTACTAAATTTCGACCCGCCGCAACGCGCGGGGAATTTGTGTCAAAACGAACGGAAAACGTACATAAAAAAGGAACAAAAATGTATTATATTTGAATCTACCCATTTTTGAAAAAAAAAATTAAGTTGAAACCTGAATCAACTTAAAATTGCACCGACACGTACATGTACATAAAAATAAGCACATGAAATTAATTACAAAGTCTTTACAATATTGAGGGGTTGTAAGTACCAATGCTATATGTTGAATGGTAAAAGAAAAATAAACTTATACTGAAAGACAAAAAAAAGCTATAGTTACTGTATATGTAGCTTTTGATTGTATTTACATCCAATTATTTTTCTAAAACATCGACACGCAATTTAAAACCTTCAATTGGAAAGCATCATTGCCACAAATTTCAACCTTTTGGTAGGTAAAGGGTTCGAGCTCCGTTAAAAACAGATTGATATAAAAATTTGTCGTTAAAAAAAAGTGTATGTATTATTTACAAATGGATCACCCCAACCTAACTTGGTATATCAAAGAACATCACAAGTAGACATTCATGTGTAGGATTAAATGAAGATTCATTAGACTTGTTAGCTTCTACTTGAATCTTGAATATTAAGTTGAAGTTAAGGTTATATAGAATTTGATTTGAAGCATCTTTGTGTCATCAAGCAACTTGTGATATTGAAGTGTTAAGTGTAGATTGTCTTAATTACACTTTAATTATACTATATTTAAAAACAAGATTGTTTATTAAACTAAAATTTACGCTAAATTATTGACTTGTTATAATGTTACTATATTAGTAAATGACGATGACGATGATTAGTATATCTTTGTATTTAAACCATGGTTGCAAAAGTCGCTAGGCGCTCCCTAGTCGGTCGACCGGGGAGTTGAGAGTACTCGACCTAGGCGGAGAGTACCCGGGGAGTACTCGTACATGTTAAATTATAAAGAAATTAGTTTTTGGAAATTAAATACACGTCAAATAACATAAATTTACTAATATCTATAACAAAATACGTGAAAATAATATTCATTCTTTAATATGATAAGCATAGAAATTATGTTTTATTATTTTTAAAGTCAAACTCGGCCCAAGTTGACCGACTAGATACGATTTTGGCCTCGGTTGACCGCGTTTGACCGATTCCGAGTAATTAGGCGGAGTCAAAGAAAGTCGCCTCGGCAGCCTACCTTGTAGCGACTACTCGGGGAGTACTCGGCCTTGGAAACCTTGTTTTACAACCATGATTTAAACTATTTGTGGCTTCAAAAATATTTTTAATGAAATTTATACATGTTTTTTGTTCTTAATGGTCTTTACTTTATGAAATTATACATAAAAATTAACTAAGACTAGGTTTGTGTGAAAGGCATTCCATTGTTAAAGGGGGCGCTAAGGAACCCATCGCAACCAGAGCAACAAGTGTTGAAGGGGAGGGGTGTGAGGCCAACTCAAACCAACTAATCACACATTTTGATTTTTATGTCTTTTTCCTTTAATTTATTTTTTAGTTAAGACCACGACACGTTGTGGAAGTGTGATTTTGTAAAAGACTTCATGCCTACGTGACGCTAAGGTAACATGTTAACTAGCAACTTTAACACTCTCCACTATATACAGTGTTTGATGGTGGTCAGATGGTGGTGTGAGTTAGTCGGAGATGGTAGCTTCTCAATCAATGTAAAGATAAGTGCTCATTGATGGTGTGAGGTAATGTTTGACATACCATGCTCATTTATGGGCTTTAACAGCTTATATTAAACTCGTTTTTAATACAATATTAACTATAATTTATTGTACAAATATACATACTATAGACACATGTACGAGATAAAAAATAGAAGCTAACCTATTGATATAAGTAATAAATTAACATAAAGAAAGTTATTGAGTATGTAAAAGTAGGCGAAACTAAATACAGCTCAACCTATAACATTAAATCTATGATTGTACTTTATCTCGATATCACCAAAACCTTAAAATATCTGTTGGGATAAACAAATAACTACAAGTTTAAGAGTAAAATTAAACTATAAATATAAAAGGGTATAATGGTATTTACCTAGATTTAATACTGGTTAACTAATTTTTACTTTGAGAAAAAAAGAAACAATAAAACATAAGGGAAATCCGTAATTTACGCTAAAACAGACACGAATTTCGTGTATTGTTGCTAAAGTATGTGAAGTGGTAGATTAAAAGGGATAAAGTTAGTAGTATCTCATTTACTATATGCGGATGATGCTCTCATTGTGAGAGAGTGGTCGGTAGAAAATATCAAGATGGTCGCTAGAATTCTTCATGTTTTTCATGCTTGTTCTGGGTTGAGAATAAACTTACGTAAATCGAACCTTTTTGGGGTGGGTGTTGAAGATGTGGAGTTAGCAAGCATGGCGGAAATTGTGGGTTGTGTTAAAGGGGGTTTTCCGTTTAAGTATTTAGGCATCCCTTTAGGTGCCAACATGAATCGAGTCAGTAATTGGGATCCTATTATTTCGATTTTCCGGAATCGACTTTCTAATTGGAAAGCTCGTTTTCTCTCCATTGGAGGTCGAGTTGTTTTAATCAAGTCGGTTCTCGAAAGCTTGCCCATCTATTTCTTCTCCATTTTCAAGGTTCCGGTCAAAGTGGTCGTGAGGCTTGAATCGCTCATGAAAAACTTTCTTTGGGGTGGCTCGGACGAAGTTAGGAAAACAAACTGGGTTGCTTGGGATTATGTCACGCGGTCGATCAAATTTGGCGGTCTCGGGATTAGTAAGCTCAAAACAGTGAATGACGCTCTTTTGGTTAAATGGCTGTGGAGATTTAGGCAGGAAGAGGAGAGTCTATGGAGGAAAGTTATCATGGCTTGCCATGGCAATTCTAGGAGATGGTCGTTCTTTCCGTGTAATTCTTCTTTAACTGGGGTATGGAAAAACATTATGGGGTTAGAAAAGAAATTGCTTATTTAGGGAAAAAGAATCAACAGTTATTTCAAAGGAGTTCTGGGTAATGGGAATTGTATCAGGTTCTGGATTGATGTTTGGTTCGGTGAGATTCCTCTCATGTTCAGATGGCCAAGATTGTTTGCATTGAAGGTTGAAAAAAACTGCTGGGTAGCGGACAGGGCTTCGGATGTGGGTTCGGCTGGGCAGTGGAGGTGGAGTTGGGCCAGTGTCGAGTTGAGTTTTGATGAAACCAGGGAATTATAGGACTGTTTAACTCAGCTGAATTCGGTTCGAATTTCGAGTAATAGAGACAAATGGTTGTGGGCACCGGATGCAGCTGGGAAGTTCTCTACTTCCTCTGTCAAATCGTTGCTTGCTAAACCCCCGGATTCGGATCAAGTCCTTAAACTGTGGAAAGGTGGTTGGGTTCAATCTAAATGCAAAATTTTTATTTGGAGAACGAACCTTAATCGGATCCCTACAAGAGAGGCTCTGGTGAGGAGGAACATCCCAGTGGAATCGACGGACTGTATTCTCTGTGACGAGGTTACTGAAACGGTTGATCATTATTTACGGCTTGTAGAATTGTGGATTCAGTGTGGTGTAAAATCAGTGATTGGCTCAACATTTTTCCAATTTTAGCGTTCTCATTCGGGGACCTTCTGGATATTCACAATGGCCTCAGGCTTGGTTCGGAAGCTAAGGTCATCGTCAGAGGGATCGTTATGGTTACTTGCTGGTGCATTTGGACAGCGTGAAATGAAAAAAAATTTTCAGATGGTAAAGGGTGTTGTATAGAGATTGTCGGGGAGGTGAAAGCCGTAGGATTCCTTTGGTTGAAATGTAGGTCCAAACATAAGAATTTAGTTTGGAGCGATTGGTGTACTTCTCCTTTGTATATGATGTAATTTTCGGTTAGTCCGTCCCTTTGTTTTAGTTTGGGGTTCGGGCTGCCTGTGTTTTAATGAATTTTTCCTTTAAAAAAAAGTATGATTTACTCTTATTCTAATGAACACCATAAAAACATAAGCCATGATCAACACCCACAACCACTACAAGAATATCGAGTTTTAGTGGCGCCACCATTAGCGACGACAACCTATTTGCCGTCGCAAATGGTTCGATCCGGAACGTGGTGTCCCAACAATTTATTTCTAATCCTGGTCCAACGGCTGGGGTTATTTTGACCAATAGCAGCGACCCGTTTGACCAATAGCAGCGACATATGACGCCGCTAAAACCCTAACGTAGACACAATACCATTAAGCGGGATTTCTTCCCACCATTGCCCATTTTCCCCCAAAACTCTTCACCTCTCTCCTGAAAAAAAAATCACTTCCACCTCTTCAATTCCGCCATCTCTTGCCCTAAATAAATTAGCATTGTTGATTTATTCTCTTATTTGCAGAAGGTTTTTTTCCCATAATTTCTTGATTAATTTGTGTTTTGTGAACTAGCTTCTCACCACCACCAGAGCACCTCGACCACCATCTCCACCAAATCGGATTCACCTCTTCAGGATCGGTTAGTGTTCTTTCAATTTCTTTTTTAAGTTGTTTAGTTAGTGCGTATTATGTATATATGTAGGGAAATTTTCTATGCATAACACGAAATATTGCGAGAACACGCAGAACAAAATGAATCACCCATTTTTTTCAATCCTAAAAAATCAAAAAGTAAATGAAAATGTTACAAATGTAAGATTTATTGTTTTCCACACTAGAATTCAAAGCAAAATTTGGAAAATTATCATTTTTTTATATAACCTACACATATGTAGGTTATGTATAGGTTAAATTACCTACATGTATGTAGTCTATATGTAGGTATAAATATATGGGTTTTTTGGAGAGGTTCATTTGAGAAAAATCTTCTTAAAAGAAGAAAAAATGGATTAATCTAGGCCCTATATTTTATTGATCAATGGTTGTGAATCAATATATCATTTTTGTCCACTTTTAATTAATGTTTTAATTACTAAGGGTAGTATAGACATTTTGATGTAGAATATTAATAAATATTTTAAAAAGTTACACAAATCTTTTTAATGCAATCATAAATTCCTCCTTCACCATCATTAATGTATTGGCTCCTACACAAATTTTATTAGAAGTGACAAAATTATTTAAAAATTTTGTGTCCTACACATATTTTATTACGACTCGCAAAATTATTTAAAAGTGTTTGAGTCCTACACATTATGTATCCTACACCAACATATTGTTTTAATGGTGTAGGAAACGTTGAAAATGTAAAATCATGTACATGATTGTTTTTATTGTGTAAGATGCACAACTATTTTATAAGATAGGCTCATTAAATGATTAGAGTTCATTAATTTGAATAACAAAAACAAATAATAGAATCATTAAATGATTTGTTCAAATTACCTTTGTATCCTTTATTCTTTTTATTCTTAATTTTTAGTTCTTCTCATTTGAACTCTCCACTGGGTTTTTATGTATATATAATACACATATGAATGTAAGAAACATAATATTTAAATATGAACCTTATTTAGTGATTTAAAGTTGTTCTTTTTGTTTTCGTAATAATTAGTATTTTGTAATGATTGTCTCGTCCTATGTGTGTATTTAGGTAAATGTATGTGTATGTTGGTATATATATATATATATATATATATATATATATATATGAGTAAATTACTTTTTGAGTCCCTATGTTTTAGTGGTTTTAATCGCTTGAGTCCAAAACCAAAAAGTTTAACGCCCTGAGTCCCTAGCCATTTATTTTATAACGTTTTGAGTCCAATTTTGTTCATTTTATAACGATTTGAGTCCAAAAAATTGGACTCAAAAGGTTAAAATTTGGACTCAAAAGGACTCTAATGGTTAATGAAAATGCTTATAGGGACTCAGGTCGTTAACTTTTTGCTCTTGGACTCAACTAGTTAAAACCACTAAAACACAAGGACTCAAAAAGTAATTACCCCTATATATATATATATATATGTGTGTGTGTGTGTGTGTGTGTGTGTAAATATGTCTATCTAAGTATGTATGTATGTGTGTACAGTGGCGGATCTAAACTGAAATTTCAGGAGTAACGTAAAAAAAAATAATGTTCTTTCATACAATGTAAACGAAACAAAAATAAAAACATGATAATAAATAAAGTTAAACACATAACTAATAGATTTCTCCTCTTCGGTTTTTGAAAGCTTGAAATCGAGCCATTACATCCTCTTCTTTTATTTTATGAGAAGTTTCTCTTTCAACAGCACAAATTAGAGCATTGTTCAAATAATCCTCACCCATTTGATTACGTAAATCCGTCTTGATAAGCTTCATTTAAAAAAATGTGTTTAACGGTTACGATTCCAAGCGGTAAAACCAACTCTAGCTTCAATATCCGATAGACCAAAGGAAAAGTATTATGTTTTCTAGTTTCCACCTTTACACGAGCAAGGTCACACATTCCATCCAATTTTTTAAATGTATCATTATCCTTTAAAGTGTTATACAAGAACGTAAGATCACCCGAAAGACACCTTCTTTCTTCTTTACTAAAATCATTCGGATACAAAATGTAGGGTTGTTGTAATGCCCATAAATTTAAAATCATTATTCTAGAAATAAAAAGAATAATAGACCACTAGAAAACCCTAATTAAGACACCCAAGTAATTCTGCACAACCCCTGAAAGTTTCAGAGCAATCAGAATCAGGATCAGGACCCCTAAAACTCAAGGGGGGTAAACCCTAGTTGACGATTATCTACTCAAAACGTTGTCTAAATATAATTGGACCAAACTTCCGACCAATCAAAGCTAGTCCCGTGCAGGGCAAGCCAAAGAAGTATAGGTGTCCCTTACGGACCGTAAGGGCTTAGGCTTACGGTCCGTAAGCAGGAGCAAAATCGAGTATAAATAGCAGAACATTGGCACTTGCTTCTGTGCACAAAAACGACGCTCAAATTCTCAATTGACGTCGAGTTATACTTCTTCCACTACCCAAACACACACACACCTCGAAACGCTGCCGCAATCAGGGTAATAACTCGATCGCTATTACGATTCAACGTCCGATCGATTATAACTATCCAACGATTGTCTGAGTGCTGTTCAAATTGAGCTTCTACTTTGATTATTCGTCGTGATTTCAACTTGAATATTTGAGTGTTGTTCGAATTCGGACTATGCTCTGTTACTCGTTGTGAATCCGATTGAATTATTAAGTATTGCACTTGATAATAGTTGTGAGGGTTTGATCTCGTGAATTGACGTAAATGCTGTATTAAGTTACTAACCTAGTTTGTGTGCATGTTATTAGGTGAAAAGATTAATCAGTAGTCGAAACTCTGCCCATATAAATCTAAAATATTAGCACAAGGTAGCTTCACTTTGAAGTTATTAAGGTACGGATCCTTACCCCACTCTTTATTGTTTCATATTCAAGTTGTTATAAACCACTAAATTACTATATCTGTTAATAACTCCTCACGTCTTTGATTATCGATTCATTTGACAGTCCGTTAAATTCCTATCCTAATCATTTGATTTAGCTTTCATGTCATGCGATAGTATTATGTCGTTATACTCATTATCGCATGTTCCAATATATGTTCCGTTTTGTTATGAAAATAAGTTTTATAAGTTATGTGAATAAGACCATTGTACTCTGATACCCTGAGTATCGCTTCTCGTGGAGTGTCCCACGAGCATGTTGTTGCGGCATCGACATCATGTGCTCCATCCGTGACGGAGAGATCAGTTCACGGCGTCTCTTAAGTACAAGTGTGGTACATAAGGGTATTAGGAGGCGTATGGATCGATCCTAGAATTTAAGTATAAAGAGGTGGATAACGGGTATGCCAATTCGCCATCTCATGTGATAATTATGCAGGAGTAGCTACCTGTGTATTGTCACGTTTTAAGTTTGCTCATGGGTACATCCGTAAGATATGATGATGAAATTTTGTTCTTGCATCGTATCATTGTCGCATAAAGTTCTATCCGGATAAGATTTCATATAAAGCGTTATTTGTTATTTGAGCCTAAAATTCCGTACTGAGCATTCGGCTCATTCCGTAAACTTTTTGTATATACAGGTCCACAGGTTACTTTAGGAGGGGAAAAGAGAGAAGAATAAAACCTAGGAATAAATCTGAAGATGTTAGTTAATTAAGATGAATGTCTTCGCTTGTATATTAATCTTAATTTAATAGTCGTGTGGTTGTATCCTTATCAAATAAATAAATGGAATTATGACTTTTGTTTATGTTACCGTTATTGTGACATGTCAGCCCTTCCGGGTTGGGGTGTTACAGCTATGGTATCAGAGCAAAGGCTCTTTCCTGTAGAAAACTTGAAGATAGTAATTAAGACCTGTGAGGAATGGGTAGATATCTATGATAGGATTCAATTTGATCTCTTATTTGGTTTAACTCCTATGTCTATTCTTATAGATGCCTCCTCGTCGTCCGCCACGTAGGAATACTCATACTAACCATGAACGTAGCAACAGTTCTTCGAATGAGACTCCAGTTGATCCAAACATAATTAATGTTATCAACCAGGTTGTTGCTGGGTTGCTTCCAAACCTTGTTGCCCAAACAGCTGAGGCCGTTATTCAACAAACTCGTCATCCAGAACGCACTAACACTAATCCAACCTCTGGTGGTGAAACTCGTGAGAATACCACTAACAATATTACTTATAGTATAGACATATGGATTAGTAAATTCCAAAAACAAAAGCCGAAATCCTTTAGTCACGCTACTAATCCAGTCGAAGCAAGAAACTGGATAGCTCATGTTGAAAAAAATCTTCGGAGTTCTTGGAGTTCCGGAGCAATACAAAGTTAGACCGACTACCTACAAATTGGAAGATGACGCACAAACTTGGTGGGAAGGATATAAGCAAGTCAAATGAGGGGATGATTTTGACGCTAATCTTTCATGGGTCGACTTTCGTAATATCTTTTACGATAAGTATTTTTCGACCGCTGATAAAGAAGCTTATATCAGGGAGTATGCAATAATTCGACAGGGGAGTGATGAACCAGCCTCTGAGTTCATTACTCGATTTTCAAGGTTGGCTAGTATTGTAGGAGATGTTGCAGGATCAGCAGAAGTCCAGGCAGAAAAATGCAAGTGGGCAGTTAATGATCGAATTCGGAAGTCGATCATGTACATGAAATTTAAGGATATCACCGAAGTTGCTGATGCAATCAAAACTTTTGAATTCGAAAGGAAAGAATTCCTATCTCGAACTGGGGATAATAAGAAGAGAAATAGGGAAGGCCAATTTAAGCAAGAAATCGGCCAATCATCCACTACGCCACAGCATCAAGATCGTAAAGTGCAAGGAAATCAAAACTCTGGAAATCAAGCACGTCCATGGCAACCTAGACTTCAAAACCCGAGGCCTGCTCAAAACCAGATTCAGTT
This sequence comes from Helianthus annuus, assembly GCF_002127325.2. Lineage (NCBI taxonomy): Eukaryota > Viridiplantae > Streptophyta > Magnoliopsida > Asterales > Asteraceae > Helianthus > Helianthus annuus. Next base: position 36,475,443 of record NC_035447.2, on the reverse strand, counting down.
GTATGCAAAACCTATTAGAGCTCAACCACTAATAAACCCGAATCAGATTACATATCCTCTATGTAATACTTGTGGTAAGAGACATCAGGGCGTATGTCACCGAAGTACAGGAGCATGCTTTAGATGTGGCCAAACTGGACACATGATCAAGGAATGTCCTAAGAAAGATACTAAGAAGAATAATCAACCCAATGTTGGAGGAAGAGTTTTCGCACTTTCTGCTACTGACGCTGCTAATGTTCCAGGTACTGTATCTGGAACCCTTCAGATTGGTGAACGTAGTATCTATGTGTTATTCGATACAGGAGCGACCCATTCTTTAGTATCCCACTCGTTTACTAAGTATCTTCCGATAAGACCAACTCTCTTAGATCATACTTTAACCATTTCCACTCCCATAGGAACTTCATCCGTAATCACTTACGTATATAAAGATTGTCCGATCTGTATTGAATCTATTGTGTGTAAGGCAGACCTATTTCCAATACATATGTGTGACTTTGATGTTATTCTAGGAATAGATTGGTTATCTCGACACCACGTAACTATAGATTGTCATTCTCGCCGTGTTATTTTCGGTGATCTTCATCATCCTGATATTATATATCAGGGAACTCAAGCTCATAAATCTCTTAAAATTATCTCTGCACTCAAGGCTCGAAAATCCATATCAAACGGCTGTGCTGGATTCCTAGCATCGATTAAGGATACTTCTGCTAGTATTAAGAATATCGATAGCCACTCTGTTGTTCGTGAATATCCTGATGTATTTCCGGATGAACTCCCGGGATTACTACCCGACCGTCAGTTAGAATTCACCATCGACTTGATCCCTGGTGCCGAACCTATTTCTAAAGCTCCATACCGTATGGCCCCGATGGAACTGAAGGAGTTGAAGGAACAATTGCAAGAATTGTTAGATCTAGGATTCATAAGACCCAGTGTTTCACCTTGGGGTGCTCCGGTCTTATTTGTGAAGAAGAAAAACGGTAGTATGCGTTTATGTATTGACTACCGAGAGCTGAACAAGATTACTATTCGTAATCAGTATCCTCTGCCTCGCATTGATGATCTCTTTGATCAACTTCAGGGGGCTCAGTTCTTCTCAAAAATCGACCTGAGGTCTGGGTACCATCAGCTAAAGGTCAAGAATGATGATGTTCCCAAGACCGCTTTTCGTACTCGATATGGTCATTACGAATTTTTGGTTATGCCCTTTGGGCTAACTAATGCACCCGCAGTCTTCATGGATTTGATGAATCGCGTATTTCACCAATTCCTAGACAAATTCGTTATTGTCTTTATCGATGACATTCTGGTGTATTCTAAGAGTCGCGAAGAGCATGAAGTACATCTACATGTAGTACTTGGAACCTTGCGGCATGAGAAGTTGTACGCGAAGTTTTCCAAATATGACTTTTGGCTTAGCCAAGTGTCATTTCTAGGTCATGTCATATCAGCAGAGGGAATTATGGTAGACCCAACAAAGGTTGAAGCTATTACAAAATGGCCAAGACCCACTTCTGTTACCGAAATACGAAGTTTCTTGGGTCTTGCTGCCTATTACCGAAGATTTGTTGAAAGATTCTCGGTAATTGCTTTACCACTCACAAAACTCCTAAGGAAAGGGGTGAAGTACTCATGGAATGAGGAACAAGAGAAAAACTTTGAAGAATTAAAGAAACGACTCGTATCCTCTCCAATACTCGCTCTTCCTTCTGGATCAGGAGGTTACCAAGTCTACAGTGATGCCTCAAAGAAAGGATTAGGTTGTGTGCTAATGCAACATGGGAAGGTTATCGCTTATGCCTCCCGTCAGTTGAAGCCTTATGAAGTTAACTATCCTACACATGATTTAGAACTAGCCGCAGTCGTCTTTGCACTTAAGATTTGGCGACACTATCTGTATGGTGAAAGTTGTGACATCTTTACCGACCACAAGAGCCTCAAGTATATATTTACGCAGAAGGAGCTAAATATGAGGCAAAGAAGGTGGTTAGAACTTTTAAAAGATTATGACGCAAATATTCAATACCATCCAGGCAAAGCCAATGTTGTAGCTGACGCATTAAGCCGAAAGAATTCCGGGACTATATCTTGCCTACAAATTCAACCTCGTATTAGGAGGGATCTCGAAAGGATGAACATTTGGCTTCAGGTTAGTAAATCTGATGGATATCTAGCTAGAATGCAGATTGAACCCGACCTCATATCCCGGATCAAAGATGCACAAAAGCAAGATGGAGAACTTTGGGCAATTGTGCAAAATCTCGAGGTGGGTAAGCAATCTGAATTTAGTATAGACCATCAGGGGGTGATTTGGTGCGGCAAAAGACTTTGTGTACCCGATGACTCCACCCTTCGCGAGTCATTGTTAGCCGATGCTCACAGCTCACCATTTTTGATTCACCCAGGATCTACCAAGATGTATAGAGATATAAGACAGAACTTCTGGTGGAATGGCATGAAGGAAGACGTTGCTCGATACGTAAGTAAATGCCTCACTTGCCAACAAGTGAAAATTGAACACAAACGAGCAAGCGGTCTGTTGCAGCCATTGGATATTCCCATATGGAAGTGGGATGAGATCACAATGGATTTTGTTACTGGTTTACCTAAGACATTCAAGAAGAATGATATTGTATGGGTTGTTGTCGATAGATTATCAAAGTCAGCACATTTTCTACCAATTCAGCAAAGATTTTCGGTTAATAAGTTATCCGAAATATTTCTTCAAGAAATTATTCAAATCCATGGCACACCATCTTCCATTGTTTCCGATAGAGACCCACGTTTCACCTCACGATTTTGGAAAGGTTTTCAGGCAGCTTGGGGGACACGACTAAAGTTTAGTACGGCTTTCCATCCACAAACAGATGGACAGTCAGAACGTACGATTCAGACCTTGGAAGACATGCTCCGAGCATGCGCACTTGAATGGTCTGGAAACTGGGAGGAATATCTATGTCTTGTTGAGTTCGCTTACAACAATAGTTGGCAAGCAAGTATTGGCATGGCACCTTTTGAGCTTTTGTACGGTCGGAAATGTCGCGCACCATTATGCTGGGATGAAGTCGGAGAAAAGATTATTGAAGGGCCTGAATTTGTTCAGATTACAAATGAAAAAGTCACTATAGCCCGAGAAAAACTGAAAGAAGCTCAGAGTAGACAAAAGAGCTATGCAGATCAAGATAGACGACCCCTCGAATTTAAAATAGGTGACCACGTATTCTTAAAGGTATCACCTTGGCGTGGTGTTCGTAGATTTGGAATTAAAGGGAAACTTAGTCCCCGTTTCATCGGTCCGTTTGAAATCCTTGAAAGAATTGGAGAAGTGTCATATCGACTGGCTTTACCGCCTCAACTCTCTCACGTTCATAACGTTTTTCATGTATCCTCTTTAAGAGGATATAATTATCATCCACTCCATGTCATTAGTTATCCGTTTATTACAATTCACGAAGATTTGTCCTACGAAGAGGAACCAGAAGCCATCTTAGATCGACAAGAAAGGGTTTTGCGTAGGAAAGTAATTCCGTTTGTTAAAGTCCTTTGGAAAAATCACTCTGAACACGAAGCAACATGGGAATCAGAAGAATCAATTCATTCTCTATACCCTAATCTATTCTCGCAATAGAATTTTAGTCAAGTAACGGTAAATCTTGCTCTTTGACATATGTTCATTTGTTTCTGTTTACGGTCATTTATGCTTTACCTTATGTGAATATATTTTAGCTATGACTAAGCATATCTATGTAGAAAATATCAGTACTAATAGCCACTCTAAGTATCTGAAAACTTTTCGTACCGTAAGATATTTTATTAAGATACGTTATAGAAGGACCATTAGGGCACATATATAAGGTAATTGACAAGTATAGTCATGACTTTAGTTATGAATTTCAGATACACATGTGTGGTTAGGAGATTCTGGTTATATAAGTTAGTAACTCTGCTATGAAATTTCATTTCTGTTACTTATGCGATAGGTTATATTCTTATTTGAAAAAATTTCGAGGACGAAATTTCTTTTAAGGGGGTAATAGTTGTAATGCCCATAAATTTAAAATCATTATTCTAGAAATAAAAAGAATAATAGACCACTAGAAAACCCTAATTAAGACACCCAAGTAATTCTGCACAACCCCTGAAAGTTTCAGAGCAATCAGAATCAGGATCAGGACCCCTAAAACTCAAGGGGGGTAAACCCTAGTTGACGATTATCTACTCAAAACGTTGTCTAAATATAATTGGACCAAACTTCCGACCAATCAAAGCTAGTCCCATGCAGGGCAAGCCAAAGAAGTATAGGTGTCCCTTACGGACCGTAAGGGCTTAGGCTTACGGTCCGTAAGCAGGAGCAAAATCGAGTATAAATAGCAGAACATTGGCACTTGCTTCTGTGCACAAAAACGACGCTCAAATTCTCAATTGACGTCGAGTTATACTTCTTCCACTACCCAAACACACACACACACCTCGAAACGCTGCCGCAATCAGGGTAATAACTCGATCGCTATTACGATTCAACGTCCGATCGATTATAACTATCCAACGATTGTCTGATGCTGCTCAAATTGAGCTTCTACTTTGATTATTCGTCGTGATTTCAACTTGAATATTTGAGTGTTGTTCGAATTCGGACTATGCTCTGTTACTCGTTATGAATCCGATTGAATTATTAAGTATTACACTTGATAATAGTTGTGAGGGTTTGATCTCGTGAATTGACGTAAATGATGTATTAAGTTACTAACCTAGTTTGTGTGCATGTTATTAGGTGAAAAGATTAATCAGTAGTCGAAACTCTGCCCATATAAATCTAAAATATTAGCACAAGGTAGCTTCACTTTGAAGTTATTAAGGTACGGATCCTTACCCCACTCTTTATTGTTTCATATTCAAGTTGTTATAAACCACTAAATTACTATATCTGTTAATAACTCCTCACGTCTTTGAATATCGATTCACTTGACAGTCCGTTAAATTCCTATCCTAATCATTTGATTTAGCTTTCATGTCATGCGATAGTATTATGTCGTTATACTCATTATCGCATGTTCCAATATATGTTCCGTTTTGTTATGAAAATAAGTTTTATAAGTTATGTGAATAAGACCATTTGTACTCTGATACCCTGAGTATCGCTTCTCGTGGAGTGTCCCACGAGCATGTTGTTGCGGCATCGACATCATGTGCTCCATCCGTGACGGAGAGATCAGTTCACGGCGTCTCTTAAGTACAAGTGTCGTACATAAGGCTATTAGGAGGCGTATGGATCGATCCTAGAATTTAAGTATAAGGAGGTGGATAACGGGTATGCCAATTCGCCATCTCATGTGATAATTATGCAGGAGTAGCTACCTGTGTATTGTCACGTTTTAAGTTTGCTCATGGGTACATCCGTAAGATATGATGATGAAATTTTGTTCTTGCATCGTATCATTTTCGCATAAAGTTCTATCCGGATAAGATTTCATATAAAGCGTTATTTGTTATTTGAGCCTAAAATTCCGTACTGAGCATTCGGCTCATTCCGTAAACTTTTTGTATATACAGGTCCACAGGTTACTTTAGGAGGGGAAAAGAGAGAAGAATAAAACCTAGGAATAAATCTGAAGATGTTAGTTAATTAAGATGAATGTCTCCGCTTGTATATTAATCTTAATTTTAATAGTCGTGTGGTTGTATCCTTATCAAATAAATAAATGGAATTATGACTTTTGTTTATGTTACCGTTATTGTGACATGTCAGCCCTTCCGGGTTGGGGTGTTACAGTTGTAATCAAACCAAGCTAGGTTGGGCGCGAGATCAAGCTAGAACTAGAACTTAAACGAGCCATCTCGGCTCGGCTCGAACACCTAATATTATTAACACATATTCGCGACTGAAATTTAGTCACGAATAAGGTAACTAAATATTATTGATTGATTCTCAGTCGCTAACATAAGTCAAATAATAACCGGTCCACAATATTGTTAGTAACTGATAAATCAGTCCTAGATAATGCGTATTCGAGACTCGTATATCATTCCCCAATAGTTTAATGGTCATTTTTTGTAGTGATAAAAAAACAATAATAAAAAAATTAACACGCATTTCTAAAAAAATACACATATATACACACACATACATACGAGCCATAGAGTTGAGCCACGAGACAGATACACAAAACGAGTTGGCTTGGCTCGAAACAAAACAAGCTTTATTCGAGCAAGCTTTATTCCGAGCGAGCCACGAGCTTTTTGAACACCGCTAAAAAAATGTACCTAAATTTTAAAAAAACAACAAAATGTAAAACTACAATCAATTGCACATAAAGTCATAAACCCTAAGTCCCTAATCAATTTTACATGATGACATAAAACTTAGAAAATCTAAAATCAAAATTAATCAACACATAAACCTTAAAACCAATTTCACATAATCCCTAACAACTCCATTAAAATTATAAACCATCAATGTAGATCATAAACAATTACAATTTGCACATAATCAAATAGAAGAGTAAATTGCTAAAATCGTCCATGAGGTTTGGGTATGTTTGTCATTTTCTTCCAAAACAACTTTTTTGTACCATATAGTCCTTCACTTTTGGGATTTTTTGTCATTTTCATCCAAACGTCTGGCTTTTTTTTTAACCAAAATCGTCCCTAAGATTTGGGATTTTTTGTCATTTTCATCCAAATGTTTGATAAAAAAATAAAGCAAATTAGATATTTGGATGAAAATGGCAAAAAATCCCAAAAGTGAAGGACTATATTATACAAAAAAGTTGTTTTGGATAAAAATGGAGTAAACTGCCATTTTGGTCCCTGTGGTTTGGGCATTTTTGCCATTTTAGTCCAAATCTCAAACTTTTTACATCTGGGTCCCTGTGGTTTGCATTTTGTTGCCATTTTAGTCCAAAACTCAAAATATCTCATTTTTTACTGTTTTAAGGTCCCTTGTTTGTCTTTATCTGCAGAGGTAGTTTGGTCCATTTAATTTTCATTAAATCAATTCCTTTTATTAAAAAACCCCAAATATACACACCTCTCTACCTTTCTCTCTCGTTCCTGCTATACACCACCACCACCACCACCAGACTACTTCCACCACCAAACCAATTCCTTAACTCTCTCTACAAGCTCTCTCTCATATATACAGATCCACCGCCGAAAACCCACCATGAAAAACCCTCAAATCCACCACCGTAACCACCCAAAATCCCCAAATATTCACTAGAAACAAAAACTCAAAATCCCCAAATATTCACTAGAAACTTCATAAAACACCCAAAATCCCCAAATGCTCACATTTTCACTTACCAGAAGTGGATGAACCCTAGCTTTCTTGTGGTTGCTAAATCTACTGCCGGAAGTGGATGAACCGTTGTTGGAGTTGTCGAGATTGAACACCGGAGTGCTTGAATGATGTAGAGAGATGGGGGCGATGGTGGTAGATGGGGGCGGTGCCATCGAGCTCATCATCTGCAGGTCGCCGGCTCCATCGAGGGGAGGGAGAGCAGTGAGAGAGAGAAGCCGAGGGGAGGGAGAGCAGTGACCAGAATAACAAGGATCGGAGGAGGGGGGCTATCGTGGGTGTTTGTTGTCGGGTTTATGGCCAGAACCGGCTGTTTTCCGGTGACCAATGAAGAGAGGGAAGAGCAGAGGGTTGTGGTGTGGTGGTTCGTCGAAGGTGTGGCGCCGGAGATCCTCGACGGCGAGTCCGGTCGCCGGATCTGAATCTGAGAGAGAACATGGTCTTTGTGTGCTGCTGGACTTGAGAAATGTGTGTTAGGGTTTTTCTATCTAGTGACATTAAATAGAAAAAGATTTAAAAATGACCAAAATGCCCTGCACTAAAGGACAAAATGATCAGTTTTCAACAGTCAAAATAGAGGTTTTTTTGGATTTTGGACTAAAATGGCAACAAAATGCAAACCACAGGGACCCAGATGTAAAAAGTTTGAGATTTGGACTAAAATGGTAAAAGTGCCCAAACCACAGGGACCAAAATGGCAGTTTACTCGATAAAATTGGCAAACATGCCCAAACCTCAGGGACGATTTTGACAATTTACTCCAAATAGAATTTAAAACTAGAAATTTGCACATACCCTCTTTACAAATTACAATGGACATTTGAGATTGGATATTTGGAGGCATGGAATTGGATAATGGTGGGACTTGGGAGGTGAAGTGGCTGGCAAAAAAACGGTTCTCCATCAACACTTAGTAGAACCCAATAAAATGTTTCAAATCAAATATCACATATAACAGTAAGAAGAGTAAATTACACAAATTGTCCTTTAATTATACACCAAATTTCACTGCTTGACTTTTGTCTTTAATTTGCGCACTGCATGTCCTTTAAATAACAAATTTGCACACACTTGTCATTTTCTCTAAACGCCATCCACCTGCCCAGTTAAATGCACCCATGTGCCCCTCACATGAGGGACAAAATTGTCAATACCCTTCCCCTACCATTTAAACCCCCCCCTAGACTCTTCTTTCTCACATAAATTAGGGTTTCTTCATCAGGCTTCAAACACGAAATCTTGGTATATTGCACATTTGGAACAGCAACAACTCTTGAGACATCTTGTATTTCAAAGAACCCAGGGAGAAGGTTTTATGGCTGTGGATTCCTCTGTTGGTTTGATACCGTAGTTTGTCAAAGATCACAAGCTGGAATGTGGTTGAATCTGATAACCAACACTTAGCATTTTAACTCAAAACATCACAAGTTGCAAATATGAACCTGAACATGATGTTGATCATGAGTTGGGTGTTTTTCATTGTGTTTGCTTGTTTTTCTTAATGTAATATGATGTTTAGTTGGTCTGGTTTGTAATATGTAGGTCTATGTTTAGTTGGTTTGGTCTTTGTTTAATTGGAGGTGTTTTGTAATTTGGAAGTTGCAAGTCGATTAATGCAAGTTGGTTATGTAATGTTTTGTACAATATGATGTGCTAAATTTATGCACAGAAGTGATGCACATGACATATACGCTGAACAATCCTGCAATAATGCACATATGCAATAAACAAACCTGCACTAATGCACATATGCAATAAACAAACCTGCACTAATACACATATGCAATAAACAAACCTACACTAATGCACATATGTAATAAACAAACCTGCACTAACCTTTACTTCATTAAACTATCTAAAGTGCACTAACCTTTACTTCACCAAACACACACATGTCATATCTGCTGCCCAAACTAAAACCCAAACCAACCTAAACTATCTAACCCTGCATTGCACAGTCTAAACTGCACTAAAATAACATGTTGCACAAACCAAAAGCCAAACCAAAAACACCCTAAACGTGCACTAAACTATGTAACCTACAGCACAAACCAAACACGCCCTAAACCTGCTGCACAATCCTGCACTGCACAAACCCAAACTGATAACATAACTATAACATATCATTCCAAACATTCCCAAACTAATAATATAACATTCCAAATTAACAAAAGACAAAGATTTAACATCCAAACATTTCAAATATCTAAACAAAACATAAAAATCACCAAACATTGTTTTAAGTACAAAAAGCCATATTTTAAGTTCAACAAACTATCAAACTTCTTAGGATGCCACCTGTCCCTAACATGTCATGCGAGTGTGCCTTATTTTGCCACACTTCAAACAATTCTTCATGGTCCCCTTCTCTGTCAGTCTTCCACCTTTTGTTAACTTGGAAATTTGGTAATTGACCCCTGCAAACATCCCTTAGTCTTTTAAGATCATCCTTAACAATCCTAAGTTCCCTCTTAGTTTCCATAGCATGCTGTTTGATTAATTCCTTGGCCTCTACCTTGTTTCCAAATATCTGTCCTAGGTAGAAATTGCTTTTTTTCTCATTGGCATTCCTTAAACCCATAAGCATTTTGTAACACCTCGTAAAATCACGTCCAATGATATGTTGACACGTGTACTAAACCCTAGTAAAGTCAAACGTTGAATTTGAAGGACTATTTTTGCGAAAAATCGAAAACTTTGATTATAGAAGGACTGAAAATATCAACGTGCTTAATATAAGCCTCCGAATGACGTTACACAGTATTCATATTCACAAATGAGCCACTTGTTGATCAAGAGTAGCCGTTTGCGTAAATAATTGAAAGTTTGCGCGATGAACGGTTAAAAGCGTCAACATGTAAATTCTTACCTCTGAGTGACCTTTTAATAAACCGGGAGCTTCATGATGTTTGATTATACTCTCGGGAATGCCAAATATTGGCCGTCTAAGGCTTTTATGCCTATAAGTGACGTTACGCGCAACTTTGCAAGTTAGAGGGACTAAAAGCGTCAATATGTTTAATTATACCTCTGAATGACCTTTTTACGAACCCGAAGCATCGTGATGTGTAATAATACTCTCAAGAATGTCTAATATGAATTAGATTGGGCTTTGACGCAATTAAACGATGATATGCGCAAGTTTGCGCATTAGAGGGACCAAAAGCGTCAACTTTTAAATCTACGCCCTTTGATGACCATTTAAGCGAACGAGAGCGTTGTAATATTTAAGTATATGCTCGGGAATACTTATTATGGGCCACGGAAGGCTTGGATATCATTAAACGACATTTCGCGCTACTTTGTGCGAAAAAGGGACTAAAAGCGACGACTTGTGAAACTACGCTTTTGAGCGACCGTTTAAGCGAACCATGAACTCCGTAATGCTCGGTCATACTTCCGAGTGTGCCTAAATTGGTCACTAAAGACTTTCGTGCCTTACAACGATGTTATCCTAAGAATTAGAAACTTTCATGCCGAAAGTGCCAAGTATAAAAGTTTAAAAGATATTAAAACATGAAGGGGTTGTTCTTGTCAAACCTTCAAAAGTTATTGCTGAACTTGGATGTACCTGATATAAATTTTGAGGAACCAGATATGTCATTATGACAGATTATAAAGGCCGGTTATGAAGGCAGGGACTATTACTGCCAAATTGTCAAATTGTTGACTGGACTTACCTTGTCACGGCCATGACCCAGGTCTGGGCCTGCTCTCATGGACTGCCAAATTGCAAACAGCAACATCAGTATTGTTGCTATTGATTTATGCATTTTCTTTATGGTTCGAACATTGTCAAAACTCTTAAAAACGCTTAATACGAAGACAGGGACTAAATCAGCAAAAGTGCTAAATATTTAAGCTGGGTCAGACAGCCTCACCGGCTGCAAAGCCCACTGGGCTGGTGTTATGCGGGCCGCCAAGCCCAACAGCAGCAGCAAAACAGCATCTGCTGTGTTTTGGTGCGAGAAAATGATAACAGGGACCAAACCTGCAAGCTGCCAAACTTATTACTGGACTGGGCCTCGGTCGCGGGCCGCGAACGCCGGGCCAGAGGCCTACGCGGGCCACCAGCGACCAGATCTGCAGCTTTTATAATTTTTTTTATTTGTTTTCTTGCTGTATTCCATTTTAACAAATCCATGTGCTTCTAAATTGAAACTATGGGCTGTTATACTGATTTCTAAATCTAGTATACACATGTTTCAATCCTAGGGACTCCCTCAACACTTGTTGATCATCTAACCACCTTCCAAACTCTATAAATAGAGATGGGTTTTTGCTCAAAAACTCACAATTCATTCAATTCTGCTATCTCTCAATTCTAAAGGGGATCCTAAGCATTTTTGGAACCTCTATTCAGTCCATTGGACCCTTCGTAAGTGTCCTTTCGTGACTAGTTAATATTATTTGGCTTAAAAAGCCGAAAAGTCAAGCGTTTATGATAAACGCTTTGACTTTTAAACGGTCACGCCATTATTCGCAACGAACATGGCTACGTGATCGTAATTAGGTAGGTATTAAACCCTCAAAAGGGCACCTCATAATTACCATGTTTGCTTAGTTAAATGTCGGGTCAAAGTAATTAAAATAAAAGTCTAACGAATCGGTTTTTAAATAAAATTCATAACTAATGATGTAAAGGCAACAAAATCAGTTTTGTCACTTTAATAACTTGGTAAATATTAAATGAACATGTCTAGGCATGTTCAACCCGACAATTCTGAGTTTAGGCTCGGTTCGCAACTGAAAGTCGCAAAAGTTGACTTTTGCTTTGACTTTCAGTTCTGACCCGATTTGGCTTAGTTTAGATATGCCATAGGATTCCTTTAGGACCATATTATAGGTTAGTATAACCCTCTGAGGTTGTACAACTTGGTTCCTTAGAAATCCTAGTTCATTGCATGTTTCCGTTAATTGCTTAAAAGTTGACCATGATGCCCTTTTAATATAAAAACAAGATTTTTGAAAATGTGAGAGGACAAAAACCTTTATTACTGATTTATAAACATGTCATAAAAATTTGACATCAGTTTGTGGTCTAAATTAGGAGTTATGCTCAATATCGTAAATTGAAGCCTTTTTATTAATTAAACGGCATTTTCGGCATAAAACCTATTTAAACCCAAATTTTGACATCAAAACTTTTACCCACTGATGTAATATAATATTTAGCGATTTTTGAATATTTTTGTTGAATTTTAAACTGACCATAATATAGGGTTCTTGCATTGACTTGGTAATTGACGGTTATGCCCTTTTTGCTACTAAAATGAGTTTTACACATCCTTTACATACCAAACCTTTTGCTACTGATTTTATATATTAAATAAGTTATTTTAAACTGTAAAGGCTGTTCAAAATCTCAGATTTCCTTATTTAACCCGAATACCGTCAAATATCGACTTTTATGCGATTTGGGCGCATAGTATGGTTTAAAACCATATTTGGAACCTAAAGCTTGTTACCTACTGATGTTATGAATAAAATTCTATACTTTAACAGTAAGTAAAAGTTTTAAACTCATATTTCCAGATTTGACCCTAAAGCTTGTGTGAAATGACCAAAATGCCCCTATGGTGCATAGTTTGGCCATAAATGATAAATTTCACACATATATGATATCTTACTGTTATGACTTACTAAAACAAATACTTTTACTGATCATTTTAGACCAGAACCTCAGTTGATATTTAATCTCTTTTATAATCTTTAAAATGACCAAAATACCCCTACGGGGCTTAAATTGGTTTTAAATCCGTTTTGGGCATAATGGAGGGTATCCTACTGATATCACAACATATTTAAGGCATATTAACTTGTGAAACCTGTACATGACTCATTTGGTTACCCGTTATGCATTATTCGCGTTCGGTGTGGTTTAGGTAACTAGTTTGCACAAATTAACCGAAACGTGTCAAACCTTATCTTTTTTACTTCAAAATCCAGAATGTGATTAGTTTACCCATATTATACAAGTCTTCATACTTGTCGGGTCTAAATCACATTCTAATCCGGTCTTCGCTTAATCTTGTGTTTTGAACCGTATACCTTTCTTTAAAACTAACCGGTCTAAGTTTAAACTTAAATAAGACCCGTTAGGAATCTAATAGGTTATTAAAACCTTCGTTCCAGATTTAGGAGCCCAGTAAAAGATATTTGCACTTGCTGATTGTATACGGCTGAGATAAATTTGTATATTTTGCTCAAGTAAATACTTTTAACTTATTTTCCCTTATACGGGCTTGGGGTACGGTATATAAAATACCGCTTTGTCGGGTATTGAATATTTTATCATATGAAGGTTAAATCACTGAGATAACCCGTTTAATCTGTTTTGTTTGTTTTAAGCCTTTAGGGGGTTAATGACCATGTCCTGGATATCCTCGGCTCATTCATTGAAATGGCCACGACTTAAGCACGAGGTGTAGGCATACACCTGTCGGTGCGTATGTAAAATAATATGCCCGCTTGTTCGAGAATAACTCGCCGTGGGTCATATTATGTGGTGTGTCTATTAATCTTTAACCCGGTATCCAACCCGGGCTACTGAACATATAACAAACATATAACTCTTTTACAAGATTATTTTTAAATAATTATCCCAAGTTATAAAAGATTATTTGTGCCTTGTGCGTTTAAATCAATTTTTTAAAACATTTTCAAAAGTGTCAGTTAATTGTATTTACCAGTGTAAACTGACATATTTTCCAAAAAAGGTTAAGTGCATGTACTAAGCAAAATGGACTGGCTCCTCCTAGTATCAATAAAGAGTCTTGCAAGCTTTAGATGCTTAAAAATCTGTTGAACAATTATCTCCTTTTGTTTTGATCCGCCTGTGGACCCTTTTACATTTCGTTTGTAATACTTATGTTACTTTCGATTCGGTTTGTAATATTTTTACTTTAGACTTCCGCCGTGCATTGAACTATGATTATTTGACTATGACGATATCAACTACGTCACGATACTCCCCACCGGGCCCACCGGTAATACGTGCAAATATCGGGGTGTGACACATTTTCTTCCTAACACTAGACTCATCCAACTCAGACTCACTTCCACTGTCTAATTTATCATCATTTAAACACATCTTCATCAATGAAATGTCCTCAATCCTTTCATCAATGTATAGCCTAAAATCCCTCATGTCTACCTCCACATCCTCCCTAACTTATCATCACCTAAAAAGTCATTGTCATCATCCTCTGCACCATTTTCTTCATCTAAGCTTTGATCTACAACATGCCTAACACTAGCCTCAACCTTGTTTTGGTGTTCGTTGTTGGTCATGTTATCATTCAGACCTAAGAAGGGATTAAACTCATTCATGAAATCTACAAAGAAAGTTGAACTTTCTTATGCATGCATCTCCTCAGCAGTAATATTAACACCTTTTCAACTACATGTTTATATGCAACATCACAACTACTTAGGTTCTCATCCACATTTTTATCAGTAATACTAACACCTTCAACTACAGGTTGCACTCCATTATCCACAATGTTCTCAGTATCATTACAATTAGTTAGGTTCTCATCCACATTGTTATCAGTAATGCCAACACCTTCATTTACATTGTTAGCATTATTCTCACGTGTAGTTTGGTTCTCATGCATTGGCTCATCTACATTATCACATGCATTGGGATGCCAGCCTAACAATAGCCTTGAATTTAATGTTTCTTGTTGTTGACCAGAAGATTCACCTAAATCATTTCCTAACGGATGCCAGCCTAACATCAGCCTTGAATTTTTGCTAATGATCTTAACATCATCACTAACTTCAGTTGCAGAGGAACAAAAATATGTATGCACATTGGTTACTTCAAACTCAGTGTAAACATTCATGGTTTTATGATCACTTGTGTAGTTGCAAAAGCCAATAACATCTAAGTCACTACCTAGAGCATGGAGGCCAAATCCTAGTTCCTGATTAGGTACCATATAGTGATAATACCTAATAACATCTGTTGCATACCTTAACTTTTTCAATACGCAATCCAACTCATGAACAAAGAAAAATTATGGACCCAGCTCATCAACATAGTTGTGATTACCCTCACATACTCAACCTTTGGAAATTTAGTGAAACAACCACCATGATGTAGCTTTATAGCGAACAAATGGGGAAAACGCTCTGAAATAAAAAAAAAGTATAGTTTTTTTCATAAATTTAATAGCCAAGATATATTTTTGAAAGAAATTGAGCAAATGCAACTCATTGTAGTAATTGTCAACCGTTTCTTGATCAATGTTTGCACGAATAGACCACCTTGGTCGCAATTCATAACTGTCTGTCATCGCATTTGAATCGATTTGATTAGGGTTCGATTGTATCGGATTGATCGTGTCGTGTCAAGGGTTTTAAGCGCGTGTCATGTGAGAAAGAAGAGTCTGGGGGGTTTAAACGGTAGGGGGAAGGGTATTGACAATTTCACCCCTCACCCGAGAGGTACATGGGTGTATTTAACTGGGTAGGTGGATGAGGTTTAGAGAAAAAGGACAAGGTGTGTGCAAATTTGTTATTTAAAGGATATACGATGCACAAATTAAAGAAAAATGTCAGGGAGTAAAATTTGGTGTATAATTAAATGACAATCTTTGTAATTTACTCTACTAAGAATTGTGTGGACTATATAAAATAAAATTTTAGTTTAACTTAAATACATTTTCATTCAAAAAGCAAACCGAGATGTCCTCGAAGAAAGGACACCCGGGCAAACAAACAAGATTACATCAAGTCTAGCGGATATTTACACCAAACATTTCAATCTATACCTTTCACATTAGATCTATTTTTAAACCAAAAATACGAAGTCATTTTGATGCTCTCAATCACTTCTGTAGCGCGTCGCCTTTTACCTTGAAAAATACGATCATTGCGTTCATTCCAAATGGTCCATAAAGTAGTAAATATTATACCTCGCAAAATGTACTTAGCTTGCTTGGAAAGCGGCTGGCTCTTGGTTATCTTCATTAAGTCATTAACATGAAAGACAATCGACGAGTTCAAGCGGCACCAATATTCCACACGGATCCAAATCTCAGCAACAAAGAAGCATCCCGTAAATATGTGGGTAGACGTTTGAGCGTCTGTGTCACACAACCCACATAAAACACTTTGAAGGCTAACTCCACGTTTGAAATTTACCTTTCAAAAAAAAAAAAAAACTTAAATACATTTTCATATGATTTACTCGTACTTATTTTAATGGTCTCTTTTAAAGTAAAATCATACAGCTAATCAAGCATTAAAACTAATTGATTTGAAAAAACGTAAAATAATTTGATGTAATTAATTATTTTTTTATGTAATTAATTAATAATGAAAAGTAGTGATGTAATAATAGGCCAAAAGCAGGCTTTGTCTAACATGCTTCCAATTTATGGAAGCACCCACCAATTCCAATATTTATGTTCTTTTATCATTTATATATTGTAATTATAGTTAAAAATTGTTTATAAATATATTATTATTATAATGGTTATTTTTAGTTTTATTTTTTTACCAATCAATTATTATAATGGTTATTTTTAGATTTATTGTTTACTAATCAACCGGTAACTAAAAATATTATCGTGAAATTACTGAATAAATTACACCTGAGAATTCAAGAATCAAGTAATTAGAGATCATTAACTTGTATTATTTAAATCAATTTCGATTCAAAATTGAGTTGTACGTATTATGACGGTGAGAAAGATGAGTGGTAACCAGAGCTGTTCCAATCTTTTTGAAGGTCTAAGGCGAAATGAAATTTTGGGGTCATTTTTTTTTATGATTATCATAAACGGTATTTTTTTATCCGTGCTTGGAATCTAGCAAAAATCTAACAGAGAATGGTTTACTTGTATAAAAGAATAAATTTGCACTAATATTAATAGTTAGCATATAAATTTTCTTTTAATTGGAAACCCTACGCCCAAGCCTTGGTTATTTATACTATAGGTCCGGCCCTGGTGGTAACAGTAGTTTGATTTCTTAATTACTGTGAAATTCAGGGGCCCATTGGGCCGGCTGAGCCAGGTTATGGTCCGAGGCCCAAGTTTTCAGAGGGACCGAAAAGTTATTTATAAGTTTATACTATATTATATATAATAAAAGGCTAAAAAACCTATTTACTTATCAAATTCTGCAACGCGGTCAGATTTGTTGAAAGCTCAAAATTTGAACCCACTAAAAAATTAATTATTTGCTAGGTTGTGGTTTTTGGATATATAATTGATAAATTTATATTATAGGGAGGGACCCAATTTTCATGTCTCGCAAAAGACCCAAATTTTTTTTATCATTCTTGAGAACGAACCTGATAGAATTACCCCTCGTCTAAAGAGCCTTACCATGTTTTATAAAAGAAAAAAAAAACACCTTCGTTAAATAGGTAAACCCGTCCTTTTTCGTAAATGTTTATTTCGGTTCCCAGAAAATGCATATTTCATTATTACTTAACTTCCCACTATTGTGTATTGTTTATTAACTCTATGTTTTTTTAACGGTAAATTTGGATTATTGACGGACTATTGGAGTATCTTCGTGTCATCGGTGGAACCATCCGATCTTATCCATCTTCACCAGACATAATGTTTATATTAATTTAAAAAAAAACCCAATAAATATGAGAAAAAACCCTTAGCAAAAATCAAACCGAGAACTTATGGAGAAACGAAATTTTAGACTAAAGCCATTTCCATATTTGGAAAAGGAATATAGAAAAACGAAAAAGTTTTTCCACTTTTACCATATGATATCCATGGCATGTTCGTGTTTCATGAAAGGGAACAAACGTCTCTCTAAAACATGCTAAAATTAACAATTAAAATGTTTCAAATTTACTTCATCATCATTAATTCCAAATTTCGATCAAACTATGAAAATAAAATTATGAGACAATATTGGAATATTCATGACTTAAAATTAGCATCTATGATTATTTTTAAACTATGAGTCTATGACCATATTTTATGAGGAAAGTATACGAATGGTTTCGGTGGTTTTTCAATATTTTGGATTTAGTCTTTAACTTTTTAAAAGTACACGGGTGATCTTTGTGGTTTGCAATTTGTAACGCGTTTAGTCTTTAATCAACAAATCTAAAGGTTTTAGCATGTACAAATTAGGGACTAGATGCGTTAAAAGGTGCAAACCACCAGAACCAAACATGGACTTTTGGAAAAGTTGGGGATTAAATGCGTTACAAAGAGCAAACCATAGGGACTATTTGTGTATTTTTAGAAAGTTATGAACAAAATCTAAAATTTTGGTAGACAACATGAACCATCCATGTATTTTATTCACATTTTTATTAGAAGAGAAAAATGCCCGGATAGTCCCTGTGGTTTTACATTTTTTCACCTATAGTCCCTAACTTTCTAAAATTACCTAAATAGTCCCTAACTTTTCATTTTTTGTTCCCGGATAGTCCCTAGGTCTAACTTCAGTTTGTTTTCTCTGTTAAGTGGGTGTGAAATGACAAAAATACCCTTTCTTTTAAAAGACCAAACCACAGGAACTATTCGTGCATATTCTTCATTTTTAGAGAAAAACCCCACCACCACACTTCATGTTCAACCTCCACCCACCATCACCCTCCTCCACCCTCCACCATCATCATCTCTCACACAATATCATCATCTCTCTCTATCCAGTGGCGGATCCATGGTCGGATTCCACTGGGTTCCTTTTGGTAGTTTTTCACTAATTTTCATTATTTTTTTCAAATCATACAAGGTTTACACTAATTTTTTCCATTTTCTTCTAATCGAATGGGTTCCTGGGAACCCATGGAACCATGCTAAATCCGCCCCTTCTCTATCCCTCCTGATAACCCCTCTCTCACACAATCACTCTGCTTTGCTGGCTTCAAGCTCCCCCCCCCAATTGTTAATTCACTCAACATCATCAACAAGTGCTGTAATTTTCTCCCCCTCTTCATTCTTCAACCAAAAATTTGTTCCAATTTCCCTCTCGATTTCATTCCAACCATAGATCTTGTAACGCCCTGCGTTTTCATAATTTCCCTATTTAGAAACCATTGCTTGGATTTCTATTTTTGGAAACTTTGTATTCTTGTAATCGTTCCTTTCTTTGTAATCATTATCAAACCGAGACTTGGATTATTAATGAAGCTTGTATTTTGGTTACATTTATGTTATACGCATTCGATGTATGCTCGTATGTTCGATTTGGTGAATCAATCGATGTTTAAACGTTATTCTTGGAAACTATGTGCTAAACTTGTAATTAATCTAAACTTATGCATTGAACGTGTTTTGAACGAGAACGATACTTGGTTATGACATTTATACGCTTAAACATACCTTGGTTATGATCATCATGCTTAACTACACCTTAAACTATGCTTTTATATCAAAACAAGTCCCTAAACCATCAAAAATGCACCTAAAGGGATCAATTACAAACTTCAGGGGCTAAAGTGTAACAAAAACAAAAGTCGGACAACCACACCCGCCGCGCGACGCGAGGGTGCTAGGCGTCACGCGACGCCCTTGTTTCGGCAGAATGTGTTTTCTTGAGCTGATTGTGCACGAAATCCCATTAACCTAAACCACCCAATCACCTTTAATCCACCTCTAATCACCTCCAATCACCTTCTAACTCCTCCATTATAAATACCCACCTTCTCCAACCCATTTGACACTTTCACAACTCTCTAATCTTCACTAAACTACTCTCTAATCAGCTGAGAATCTGAGTTTTGGACAGATTCGTGAAGACTTACAAAAGTGAGTGTAACTTGCTCATTTCTCAACCAAATCACTTGGTTCTTCTTCCTATTGCTTTGTTATGTCCTTGGGTTTGAATCCTTGGTTTTTCCTTGGAAGAATCATGCTTGGATTTGCCCTAAAATGGACTAAAACTTTCTGTTTTGTTTATTATTATCCAACCACTTGTTATTTCTTATCCAACTTGTGTCTAACACATCTCACACCAATGTCCTAATGCTTACAACCTCTTCTATGGTTGGGTAAGCTTAAAAACATGGTTGAGACACTTAAAATCAGAGGATTAAACCTCATAAAATTGGTGTTTTGATTAGGGTTTTAACCCACAAGTCATGTCAAACTTAGACTTTGATACATGAGTGATTATGGAACAACTTGGGTTGTCCAAACATACAATCCTCACATGATTTGATGTTTTCTATTCGTTAGCTTATCTTACATACTCGTATAAACCTTAGTTCGTGACCCTCCTTGGTTGTCTTTACATCAAGAGAAGTGGTGAACTTCAAAGGGGTGCCTAAATGGAAGTTTAGACTTTCTACCCCATGCATGACATCCTTGTAACTAAGAGGTGCCTAAATGGAGATTTAATCTTCTACCTCCTACTTGACATATTGGACCTAAATAATATGTAATATTTAGCCTAAGTATAAGCATATACTCATTCGAACCTTTGACGTTAAACTTGTGTTTACATGTTAAAGAAGTAGAAAATCATCCAAGACCTAAACCTTAATATGATTCTAATGGGTTCACTACCCATGAAAAACATTAAATAACCATATTGGTTACCTAGTGTCATATGATGGTTATAAAGTCTAAAAGATGATTATTTTCACATACACATATACTTTCGTTATACTAAGTTATTTCCACATTCTTAATCTTCCGTAAACGCCAAACTCACACACCTACGTTTCCTCGTGTAGAAGGACTAGGTGCTCCAAGCTAAATCATCCACCAAACTTACTCTCGGAACTTCCAAGTCAAGTCATCCACCAAACTTACTCTCGGAACTTCCAAGTCAAGACTTGTAAACCGTGAGTATACTCGACCCCTTTTTCCCCTTTACACTTTGGGATGCAACATGTATACATATTCAAAACAACTTTTATGCTTAAACAAAACATACTCTATCTATGAACGTGACATGAAACTATTATGAATATTTGCTATGCTTGTATGCTCTATGAACGATTTGAAACGTTATATGCTCATTAACTTTGCTAGCCCACCTTAACAATTATAGCGCTATAGGATTAACGCCCCCCCCCCCCCCCCGCTATTCTAATTGGGTATTGTTGAGTTAAACATTTCTATCCCGCTGAACGATTGGGATTAGGCTCTTTGTGCGTTGTATTCTTGGGTTTGATCATATAGTACGCCAAAAATTGCATTGCTAGTAAATCTATTCACTATGTTACATGTTGGATATGAGTTTTTATTCTATTATGCTATGTAGTCAAACTTGTATACTCGCCTTTGCTTTTGCATTGAACTCTATTTTAATACATGTTGCAGGTTAATTATTGAGATGATATGCAAGACGAAACAAGATTTAGGGTGGACTAGATACACACCTAGATAAATCTATCTTTTGTTTGTTATGTTATGTTATGAAACATTGTTGTTATTTCTTTTGAATCTTGTATGACAATTTAGTATTGCAATGAAATTTGAATTTAATTAAATATTGTCACATAACACACTTCGTCTCATCCCGATGTTTCCGCCATCGGTTGGGGTGTGACAGATCTAACTCAATTCACCTTCAGATCATCTTCAATTTCCCCTAATTTATTCAAATCGAACAAATTAGGGTTTTATATCCTCTTCTCTTCTGTAAGTACACTATTCAATTACATTTTACTATGTATCTTTTTAATTTTGACCACTCCTATTTAGGTTTTCATTTCATTTATGTAAATTTCATCTGTTGTAATCATATTTCATATATATTTTATAATTTTGTAGAATTATTATAGAGATCGAGATTGAGGTTTGACTATTTGACTGGATTTAGTTAATTGTGAATAATAATAATAGTAATAATAATAATAATAATAATAATAGTAATAGTAATAATAGTAATAATAATAATAATAATAATAATAATAATAATAATAATAATAATAATAATAATAATAATAATAAGATTTGTTTCATTTTCCTTTTGTAATTCAAGTTATAGACTGTTGTAATCATAAATTATGGTATATAAATTTACAACAGATGAAATTTACGGAGGAGTTCCAGCGGAGCCGGCAACGACATTGAACGGATGACAGATGATGATATTGTCGATGATGATGACATGATGATGGTTGACGACGTCGCCGGTGGGATTCTGGCGACGACCGACGACTGTTTACGGCGGTGGGATTCTGCAGTGAGGCTCCGATGAGCCCTTTTCAGTTCATTTTTATTTGCTTCTCAGTTTCTTTTTCCTTTTTATTATTTTTTTTCATCGGACATGATTATGGCAGTTCAGGTGACTGTGGTGGTGATGGTGGGTGGAGGTTGAAGATGAAGTGTGGTGGTGGGGTTTTTCTTTAAAAATGAAGAAGATGCCCGGATAGTCCCTGTGATTTTGGGGACTATAGGTGAAAAAATGCGAAACCACAGGGACTATCCGGGCATTTTTCTCTTATTAGAAAACCCAATCAAGATTAATATTCCTAAGCTACTTAAAATCAACTAACTAAAACCAAAATCAAATCAAAGGCATTATGGATTCCTAACTATTTTAAACCAACTAACTAAAACCTAAATCGAATCAAACTTATCATAAGTTGAAATTATGATACCATTACATAGATATCAATGTCATAAATAGAAGCGTTTTCACGTAAAAATAAGTTAACACTTATATGCTTATCTTAGTTACTAGAAATCTTTCATACAAATCTTCACAATCCGCACATAATGTTGAAATTATGATACCATATTCAGTGGCAATTAAGTTAAAGAAGAATTACATCAAAATATGAAACACTAAAATACAACCATAGACATCCTTCAACTAATCTCTAAACCACTAGAGGACCTGAACCCTTTGACTTTTAAGACTATCAATCTTTGACCCTTTG
This sequence comes from Helianthus annuus, assembly GCF_002127325.2. Classification (NCBI taxonomy): domain Eukaryota; kingdom Viridiplantae; phylum Streptophyta; class Magnoliopsida; order Asterales; family Asteraceae; genus Helianthus; species Helianthus annuus. The sequence continues at coordinate 36,452,302 of NC_035447.2, read as the reverse complement.
ACTTTTGTATCATCTTACTTCAAGATTCCAAAATGTGATTCAAATCTTTCTTCCCAGAATGTTGCTTGAATATCCACTTCCATACCTTACTATGCCCTTTACTCCCCTTCTTAATCCCCCTCTCATTCACTGTAATCCTACATGATGATGATGATAATAATCCGCCACCACCGACACCACCGCCACTGCCACCGCCACCACCACAACCACCAACCTCTAATGGGCTTTTGAAAACAGGGTACTCTGTTTTATTAAAAACAGAGTACTCTGTTTTCGACCGATCCGATAAATCAAGTTTCAAATCAATAAAACTCGAATCATCATGAATTCGACTAAATTCGCTCTCTTTTGCCGAAAACCCATGTTCAAAATCCATCAATCCACCTCTAAATCCACTCTTCCTGGGCTCAGACTCATTAAAATCCGATATTTTCGCACTCGAAAACGCCATATCACTAACACTCCCCCCCTCATGATCAAACCCCCCACCCCTAAAACTACACAAAGACCTTGATCTAGACACATCCATCCCACAATCATTCACCCAAATCTCACTGTTTCTCTCTCTACACTCCTCTTTCTCTCTCCTCTTCTTGAAAAGCTTCCCAATCCTCCAAAACCCATGACTCTTTTTCACCTCAACAACACAACTATTACTCCTTTTGAACATAAGCACATCCTCTGTTTCCTTCTTGCTCTGTTTCTTGAAATCAAAGAGTGATCTTTGGTCATCATTTTCAATCAAGAATGAGATTCTACCAACACTTCCAACATCAACAGTGCAAGAAGAGTTTCTGTAGGAGGAAACATCAGAGCAAGAACATGAAGAAAGCCTCTGTTCTCCACAATCTGAACACACAAGCTTCATGAGCCTGTCTTTAAGGCAATATGCACATATTCCAACAGGGGATGAAGATGGGTGTTTTTTACAGGGGATGTTGGAAGATGATGAGTTGTAAAAGTTGTAATCTTGGTAGAAGTTTGTGTACTCTGTTTCTGATTCAACAGATTTGCCTCTTTCCTTCATGGGTGGTTGTTTGTTTGCTGTTTTTACTCAAGATTTTGAGTCCTTTTTGGTTGCTGAATTTGGGTTTTTAAAGAGGTGAAAATCACCAATTTTATAAAAGATTTTGTGGGAAGATGAGATGATATGAATGTTGGGTTAATAGGCTGACAATATATGTAGAGGGTGAGTTATCAAGAATGGAAGATACTATGGATGTTGACTTGTGAGGGGGGTAAAAGTCACCTTACAGTGTGTTTGTGTGTGTGTGTGTGTGGTGGTGGGGAGGGGGGGGGGGTGTTTAGGGGGGTAGGGGTCATGTATTCTGAAAGAGGAAGGCATGGAAGGAGAAATCAAGAAAACTTGAACTTTAAGTTATGGGAATGGCACTATTTTTTCTGCAGGCATTATTGCACATTGGTGAAAAGTGATGTGATAGCAAGAGTGAAAAAATGAAACAAGTAATTGCATTGGTGCTAATCAATGATACAATTTTAAATACTATACAAGTTAGATATGAATTTATACAATTAACTCTTTTAATTTAAAGCTCACACTATTCCTGTGTACAACTTGTCTTATTTGACTTACTTAAACCGTTTAATTAAAAGAAAAATCACATAAATAGCCGTTGAAAAAGATACCGAATATCAATTGACTTGCCCTTATAAATTTTTGTTGAACGGCCAACATAAGAATTTTATTAATTTCTAGCTAGCGGCTAGCACCAAAAATACAAACTCCAATTACAAAATTCTACCAAACTGATACATCCAGACAAACAGACTTGCATAAAACTCTGATTTAGAACACATCAAAGTTGTACCATTGCTCCCAGCTGAGCTTCGAACTCTTGGATCGATGCTTTATCCATATAAAACTCTTTGACTTGATCTCTTCAACAGTGTTGCTAATCGTCTTAGCTCACCCCAAAAACATTTGCTCATTTCTCATGCTCCGTATACTCCAAATAGTTACTAAACAAAGTGCATGAAATGGCTTTCTCTTTTTCCTTGAACCACCAAGCTGCTTGTAGGACTCGAGAATATCCTTAAGGCTGAAAGCTAAGATGGGATGGGTTTTGCACCACTGAAACACAACTTGCCACACAAATTGAGCATAGCCGCACGAGACGAGAAGGTGATCACTAGTTTCCGAGTAATCCCTACAAAGAATACACTCCGTTGACTGTATCGTAATACCCCGTTTGGCTAGCGCTTCTCAGGTTGGGAGTCTCTCCTTTTCAGCTCTCCAAGCGACTATACCAACCTTTTTTGGTACCCAGTTGTTCCACTCCAACCTTTTTTGGTACCCAGTTGTTCCACTCCAATCTTTTTTGGTACCCAGTTGTTCTTATAAATTTATGAGTTTGATCATTATAAATTTGATCGTTATAAATGACTAATAAATGTAATTAAAGAATGTGTCACGTGTATCATTGTCATCTTTACACAAAATTTGGTCAGTTTTGCACCAATTATGAGTCAGTTTTGCATTTTAATCCACAGTGTTGCATTTTAATCCAATTGGTGTGAAGTAGTATACTTTTTCTATCAAATTACAACTAACACCAATTTTTCAATTTATTTTTAATAATCGCTAGATTCTTACAAAGATTCTAGCCAACCGTGTAAAATTTTTTAGTCGTTGGAATCTTCATCCATCGTCACACACTTTCGCCGAAATCTATTGTTCCATCTTTGTGCGGCCTATTTCGCAGCTTTCTACACACCACGACCGCCAAAAATCAGTTAATCGAGTTGTTTTGACACGATTGGGCCTCTTTCGCCGCTAAAACGACCAACGCATGCCGCCACTAATAAGTGAGTATCTTGGTTATTGAAAAAAACATGAAGCATTTATTTATTTCTATAGTATTTTAACTTATGATTTGATATTAGATGGTAGTCATCAATAATTAAAATTGAAAAAGGGTTTCGTTTACAATAACGTTATGTATGGAAAAGACATTTCATGTGATGGGAAAAGGGATTTTGGTCGAGTGTAGTGATAATAATGTGTGTAACTTGTGGTTGATACGATACTGCCGGCCACTCTCGAATGATTCGAATTTTGGGCCCAAATAATTGACACCCATAAAAGCTAAAAGTAAAATCTTTTGTGCATGCTCGTCCATATCACTCAATATTATGTTTGGTTCTTGGTGTTGTACATTTTGCAATAACCCATAGTACATTAGTACGTTTGGTAAAACGTTTTGACTTTTGATTTTTTTCAAAAGGTGTAAATTATTCGCGAATGTCGGAAGTTCTAGCATACGTTGTCTTAACCGGGTCCCCACTAGAGAGCCCCCTCGCACAATAGATCTCCAATTTAAACACCTCAATAAGAAACCCCTATCACTCAGACTCGAACTTAAGACCTGGAAAAAAAAAACTCACCCGCGCCCATCATAAGTGTAACATAACCCGTATAATCTTTATGATAAAAAATATAAGTTGTGTTTCTTCATATAGCATAATGTTGGATATCTTTTTCTTTTAGAAAATACTAATACAAAATATAATTATCTTCTACTCATAGACAAATTCTTATATAAAAATATAAGGTTAGTTTAACCCTTTTATAATATTCAAATAAAAGCATAATCTTTCTAGTTTTCTTGGTTGATCTCCGGTCGTGAATTTGATTTGTTAATTTTGCATGGATCTTTCATCTAGTTCTCAACTTTTATTTGACTTTATGATACAAAAAGTTAACTCTTCATAATTAAACGAATACTAGTATTTGAGACCCTGCTTTGCAGCGGGGACGTAAAACAGTGAAAAGAATGACCTCAAACGTTTCAGCGAACTTGTATGAGAAACGGTTGTTGATAACATACGTAACTTTATTCGAAACTTTATATAACCGTCGCAAACCGTTACGTTATGGCAAGGTCGTTGATAATATTTGAAACCTTATAAAAAAGAACCAAACCTTTAGAAAATTCATGTCGCTATATCGATAAAATAAACATTTCGAAATGAAAAAAAAATACATAAATAAAATTAGTTTGTTAAGTAAAGTTTGTCAATATTCATGACATAAAATTTGTTAGTCAAGTAAAGTTTGTAAATATTCATGACGTTTTAAGAGTGTGATGCATAATATGCTAAGGAAATTAGATAAATATGTTAAGGAAAGGTGTAAAGAAACATGAGAGAAAGAATAGAATAACAGAAACAAAGAGAAGAGAGTGAAAAAGTGAACAAAGGAAATTTAATTATTATAGTGAGGGTGAGAAAATCTGTAAATTAATATAGGAGAAATATAACTATTAATTATTATACGTGGTTATATTTTATAATTTATTCAATAAATAAGAGAAGCATATATATTTATAAAAAAAATATTTTTGTCTGCAGCGACATCTGGGTTGTGGTGGTTAGCATAGCTTGTAAACAATCACTAACGGGATGGTTCATGTTTGCCTCGTTTAACTTTAATCAAACAAACGGACACACAAGAAAATATATTTGCTCATACTCATCTTTGTTGTTTATTAATATTCTAAAGAAACATATATAAAACATATATTAGTGAATATATCGGTAGAGGATCCTGTAAAAAGTGCTCAAAGTGTGAGAAGTGTAAGAAGTGTATTATAACACTATATATAATACTATATAACACCATATAAACACCGTATAACAATATATAACACCATATAATACCATATAACACTATGTAAAACTATATATCATTATATAACAAATATAACACTATAGGTTGTCTGATAGCATGTCTATTATAGATGTATAGTGTTATATTTGTTATATAATGATATATAGTGTTACATAGTGTTGTATGGTATTATATGGTGTTACATATTGTTATACGATGTTTATATGGTGTTATATAGTATTATATATAGTGTTATAATACACTTCTTACACTTCTCACACTTTGAGCACTTTTTACACTAACCTTACCCGAATATATCTGGTATAAATTAAATTGGGCAAATGATTTAACTTCTAAAATGTGAAAATTAAGCAGGTTAATGTCTGTTTGGTACGATGTAATGAAATGGACAAAGTAATGAAATGGATCTTTCCATTCCATAATCTTATTTAGTTATCACATGGGAATGAAATAAACCATTAGCTTGTAGAGGGTGGCGGTGGCGTCGGTGTTCAGTGGCAGAGGGTGGCGGTGGATGGCAGTGGTCGGTGATGGCGGGTGGCGATGACGGGAGCGGCAGCATGGTCGGCACCGACGTCGGTGGTCTACGGTGTAGGGTGGCGGCGGCTAGTGGTGGCAGCGGTGGGTGGCTAGTGGTAGAGGTGGTGGCGGTGAGGGGTGGTGTCACCGATGTTCGGTTCCGGAGGGTGGTGATGACGGTGGGTTGTAGTGTCGGTAGTGTTCGATGGCGCCGTTGTTCGATGGCGAAAGGGGTGGTGACAGAGGGTAGTGGGTGGCGGGTGGTGGCGGCGGTGGGTGGCTAGAGGTGGAGGTGGAAGTGGTGGGAGGTGTTGGTGATGAAGATGAGAGAGAGAATGAAATTAAAAAAAAAACAAATGGTGTGGATGTAATGAATTTAAGGGAATTAAATGTGCTATGTAACGAGTTATTTAATTACCTTGACTAACCAAACAAATTTTTTCATTCCCTCGTATTCCATCGTAATAGTCTATTCTATTCCTTCCTGCATACCAAACACTATTCATCATATCTGGGTACACAAATAGCAAACAAACGCATATAACAAACAAATTTGAACAAGTATAAACGAAAACAAGTAAACAAATGAGATATTGTGTATACTTTCATTCGTTTGTTAAATAAACAAACATAAATTAATTTCTTGTTAACCGGTTCACTAAACGTCCGATGGTGGTTTAACCGGTGAGACGATGGTTTCACCATGGGCTCACCGGCAATGACTGACAATATAGACTCAAGGGATATGCGAATAACAACTATAATAAAGATCAAAAATGTTTTGACACGAACAAGATAAAGAAACGTTTTAATATCCAAAATAATCCATAACTTCAACAACAATAGCAAGTAACAAATAAATAACTCAAACCAACTATTGTTTACATGTATTTATTTTTATAAGATGTAAAGAACAATAAACATGTGACGACACGTGTTTAAAGTATGGAACCACTTTGATTCGATTGAGAGTTATTTGTAATGATTTTGTCCCCCTTCCCATTCGTTCTCTATTTTAATCCCATGTATCTATACAGATTTTGAACATTCTCGATTCAAAGAACCAAACCTGTTTTTCTTAAACACATAAAAAGTTTATTAAAGTTTTAACTAAACAAAATTATTATATAATTTACTTATTATTTAAGTAAACAAAATGCCTTATCCTAAGACCACCCGTACTCGGGTGGGGTGGGTGGGGTGGGGGGTTTGGGCGTTTCTTCTCTAAAAAATACCCCTTCACGCCATCATAAGCATCCTCTGGGCGTTTTTTTGCAATATTTTTGTTGGGCGTTTCATTTAAAATGCCTGATGATCAAAACCTTAATTAGTTAATTGAATGGGTCAATAGGAAATTAAAAAATAGATATGAGTAATGACTAATGGCTGAATGTGTGTTATGGGGCATTATACCACTACACTCCTTTTTCACTTCACATTCCATGATGCATAAGGGTGGGACATTTATTTCACTCACCACTACACATGGTCTAAGATCGATAAAAAACGAGCGAATCAAAGTTACAATATCCATGAGCACCCAACATTGTAATAATTGAGCTCGTCAACATATTCCAACTTGTTACATATGTAGTTCATTCGATTTGTAATGGTTAACATATATTGGGTTCTAAATGGTTGTCATCGTTACTAATTTACTCAATTTGCAATGTTAATTGTATTATTTAATGACACAATCATGTATATTATTTGGGACTAGACATATCACATATGCACCTGTCAAACCATACTAAACCAAACTTTAGTTTGGGCCGGACCAGACCGGTTGAAAAAATCGAATTGGAGGTTTGTTTACAAAGTAGAGATGGGCATAATAACTGGTTTCAAACCCGACTCGGTAGAACCGACCCGGAACCGGTTCCAGTTCCTACCCGACGTATAGAAGAACCGGTTCCGGGTTCAAAAAAATCCGTTGGTTCCTACCCGGTTCCAACCCGGAACCGATTCCTCCGTAACCATTTCAGAACCGGTGCATTAAAGTCTTGATTATGTTACCATTGGAATCGATTTCTTGCCGTTGCACGCCGTTGGATCTTTGAAAATATGGATTTAAAGAGATTTATGGGCTTATTTTTACATAATAAAGTTTCAAAATCGTATTACAATAAGTTTCAAAATCATATTAAACAAAAACTCTTTTTTCATTTTATCATGTTTTTGGTTTTTTCAAATTTTCAAATGTTTTTGTATTTTCAGAAAATAAAATTTCTTACTCCCCCTAAAATTCAAAAACATTTTAAGAAAAAATTTGACAACCCGATTTAGATTGTTTTATCTCGCCATCAACTTTCTGCATTACATGCCCTGATTCGCATAAAGTACCCTCATGATTTACAACACACTGATTTTTAACAATGTTAAAACCATTATCAATTGTGAAATAATCATGTTTGTTCCACCGTGAGGGTTTCGGCATTTTTACTTAACAATTCTTTTTTGAAAATTTTTGATTTTTGACAAAAAAATTAAAAAAATTAAAAACAAACACATATTTTTTTTTATTTTCCAATTTTTAGGATTTTGGAATATGGTTTATTTATGTACAGATATGAACAAACTACTTGTTTTTAGACGCAGAGACCACCATCCTCCTCCTGTGTCAGGCTGCTCCTTTGTTCATTCTGACAATCAACCTCTATCTTGAGCACATGCACATTCAACTAATTCAATCACTTGAATAAAGCAACCCAAGCCTGCTTTGACTCAGGTAGCTGAATATAAACTTTTCCAGGTAAAACTGGATAGTTCTTTTCAATCTTTTAAAAAACATTTTCATTTTTATTATCACTCACAAAAGTCTTCTTTTCCACCCAAATTTGACCTTTTGAACCTTTTGTTTGATAAAACCTTGGATCAATTTTAGGTTTCCAGATTTGTTTTCGTTCAAACTTGGATGTTTTTGGTTCACAAGTTTGTTTTCGCTTTTGAAAATCAACCTTTTGTTTCCAAATCTGTTTAGGTTCAACTGTGGGTGTTTTTGATTTTGGTTTTCAAGTTTGTTATGATTCAAACTTGGTTGACTTCTGTTTAACAGCCTCAGATTGTTGTTTCTTTTGTTCAACATCAACAGGTTTTAGATTCGGATATTTACGACCAACATGTCCAGTTTGACTACATTTGAAACATGTTTTCTTTGAAACATCTTTGACCTGTTGTTGTTGTTTCTTCTTTTGAGCATCGAACTTTTCATTAGACTGTCGTCTAAATTGGAGTTCTTTCTCTTCCTCTGAGCTTGTTCCGTGAACAAAAGTTGTTTTTTTTCAGAACATTTTGCTTTTCAACTCTTTTCTTTTGATATTGTTTCTTTTTATAACCCAACTCAGCCTTCATATTTTTCTTTTTGTAACCAGGTTTGTTATAAAAAGTTTTCTTGCTCTTTCCAGCAAATTTTTCAATTTCAGATTTTTCAATCTCTACCAATTTGAAAACTTTGTCAACCTTTTCCATGATCACATTTTGAATCGGGACTTCAATATTTGAGAATAACTTGTCCAATCCAATCATGGTATAGACCAGTCCTTTCGAATCATCATTCGCATTTTTCTCAGGTTTTGAATTTTTAAGATAACTCTCATGAAAACTTACCTCATTTTCATCTTGTGACTCGGACTTATCTGATTTGGTAGAATCATCTTGCAAAACACTTTCAACGACCTTACCTACCACCTCTGACTCACTAGAATCATCAGATTTGGAATAGGTTATGTCAATATTGTCTGGCAATTAATCAACCATGTTGAAAGCTTTTTCCACCTTCTCGTCATCATAGAATGTGAATTTTTCCTCAAACAGTGGTGGAACCTAATGATATTCTGAGCCAATTCCTTTCTTGTTTTGCTCAAAATCTTTATCATCTGGTTTTAGATTGAAAATACATTCAAGAACATATGATGAAGCGTGATAACTATGTAACTTGTTGTTATCTTGTTCTAAATCAGCTATTTTACGTTTAAGCACAACAACATCTTCAATATATGAATTCACAACTTGTTGTTTTATTTCATACTGTCGCTTCAACGTATCAGATGTTTCAGAACAATGTTTCAATCTGGATTGAACAAGTTTCATTTGACTTTTCACAGCTTCATATGATTCTTTTGTAATGTGATAAGCCAATTTTATTGAATCATACTCTGTTTTCATTTCTTGAAAAACATTTTCTTTTTGCAAACACTCTTCTGTCATTGCTGAACACTTTTCTTTCAAATTCTCATTTTCTTTTTCTACAACTGTACATTTTTGTGTCATCATTTCATCATTATCTTTCAAAACCTTTTCGTTTTCTAACATTTCTTTGCAATTTTCTTTAAAAACTTATTCAATTTAATAAATTCTAAATCTGTTGTTCTGAATTTTTCATCTTTTTTAGTACAAGCACTGCACGTTTCCATGCATTTCTTGCACTGTTCAGCAGTTTTATCTAAGACTTCAGAAGATTCAGTTGAAATTTTACCTCAGAAGTTTGCACTTTGGCTATCTCTGCCATCTGCTTCTGATCATCTTTCTTCTCTTGATGTTCATCAGTACCATCACTCGCATCTGCCACTTCAACCGATCCTTCCAGCTTCTCATCAGCTTCCTCCTGTTTCTCAACATCCTCTTCTTCTTTCCTTTTTTTATCCTCTTCAATATGTTGTTCTTCAGTAACAGCTTCTTCTATTGGTTTTTCTTCTTCTTCACCAGCTGCCTCTTCCTTTTCCACTTCCACTTTCTCTTCTTTAGCAACTTTCTTCAGTTCATCCACCAGATCATCAATATTTTTCTTCATCCTTTCTTCATCTCTCTGTCTTAGACCTACTGTCATGACATCCCTGATGATCTTATCAAGCTTTTTCACATAATCTTTATCTTTTTGCGACATTTGAATAGTATTCGCCAGATAAAGGAATTACTGCAAGAACATCGTTAAACACCACTTCTTTTGGATAGACAACCGGTTGACCTTTGCCGTTGACATAACACTCTCGCTTCTTGTCCCATCTTTTATAATTCCTAGCTTCTTCATACTCTTTCTCCATTTCTTCCATTCTGTAACCAACAATACAATCTTTCTCTGTGTGTTTTCTCTTTCAGAATCTCTTCTTTCGTTTTCTCCTTCACCACAGCTACCAATGCACTCTCTTTCACTTTAGCCACTAAAGCGTTTTCATCATCATCATCATCATCAATATAATCATTCCAATTAAACCCTTCATCCCCATAAGTAACTCTATGTTTAGCATGTTCAATCTTGGGTTTAACTTGATCACGTATCACTAAAGCTTGTGATTTTTCTTTTGAAGAATTTCCAGTAATCCGCTTTAGGCTTTCTCCAGAAGTATGCTCACCGGTTTTGTGATAAACTGCCTTTCAATAGTAGTCATCTTGGAAAGGATTACCATGATCAGCTACTTCCTAGTTGACACACTCCCGTTTGAAGTGACCTTTTTGCTTGCATCGAAAACATGTCACTTTTGACTTGTCGAAACCAAGCTTTGTGCTAAGCAACCCTTCTAGATCCTGCCTACCGGTTATCTCCATGAACCTCTGAGCTCTGCGAATGCCGCTAGCCAAACACCACCTGATGTCAATGAGTTCCATCTCCTCCGGATCTATCTGGTCATAATCTTCCTTTGTCAGTTCAGGATTTCCGATTGTCCCTGCCACCAGACTCTCGTACGATTCCAGAATTGATGCTAGAAAACTCATTTGTTGTTTAGCTGCATTGATGCTCATTGTCGGAGAATTTTTCAGCTTTAAAGCAATATTGCAAAGAATCTCGTCGGGTTCTTCTGTATTTGAAGCTGTTGAAGAATGATACCCTTGGTGGTTGCTTGATGAGCTTTTCTGTGAGTCTTTTGACTTTTCGATACTGAAGACTGTCTTTGGTGACTCACTGACTGTCATCGAAGGAACACTGCCTTTGTAATACACACCCACATTCTGTTGATATGAGGAACTGCTCATCTTGCTTTTCTTTTGCAGCTCAAGCTCATGACTCTCAATTTTCTCTATCAAAGCATTAAGAGTAATTTCATCAAACAAAGCATCATTTTTAAGAACAAACACAAATGTTTGCCAATGATCAGCACGTGGTAAAGCTTCAATGATTTTATCTATAATTTCCTCACGGGTTTTTGTTATTCCAGATCTATCGAGTTTAATTTTAAGGTGACAAAATCATTCAATCATTTATCTTACAGATTCACCTTTTATACCATCAAATAAATCAAACTCTGTTTTAAGCAATGATATTTTATTCTTTTTAATCTGTTTCCCACCCTCAGCTTTTACATGTAAAGCTTCCCACACTGATTTTAATGACCCATCGTGATTAAGCAGTGCAAATATGTCATCTCTAATCGACTGTTGGATTAGGGCAGTCATTCGTTGTTCATATGAAAAATTCTTTTTATCTTCAACTGATAAGCTTTTAATCGGAATTTCTTCATTCTTATCATCAACTGGTCTACTATAACCAATTCCATGCAAAACCAACTCTCGTGCGCATAAGCTTTAGCCCAGTTAATAAATCATTCTTTCCACCACGTATAGCCCTCAATACTGTCAAGTTTTGGTGGTTTCGAGTCAGTTCCGTAAAAATTATTATGATTAATATTTTCGGTTATAGCTTTTGAAATGCTTTTAGGTGTGACAGTTGATGTTTTGGAAGTCTCTGAAGTATAAGCTTTGTAGAACGTGTTATAGAACTCTTCAGCCATAATCACCTGCAAACACAATCAACAACTTGATTAATTATGAAAATCAAACAACAAATATTCCACGTTTGAACGAAGCTGGAATCCTGATTGGTTCCAAGCTGCTTGTTCGAAGGTATAATGTTGCTTTCGTACGAGGACGTGTTTGTACGAAGCTGGGAAAAATAACAAATCAGATATAAACGTGCGTTCGTTCGAAGCTACTGTTGTGGCTTCGTTCAAACCTAGACTGCAAAGAACATAAACATGTTTTCCATGGTTTTTCACTGATTTGATCTTGATTTTGTTTGAATTTTGATCTGAAAATTTGTAGGATTGATTAAAAACAGTTTTCACACAGTATACTCAATGTTGGATCGTTGTACGACCTGAATGAGTCGATCAGAAGAGTTTTAGTCCATATCAAAGGCGGAATTCGATGATACAGACTTGATTACAGCTTGATTCACGCTTATATTCACTTGTTTATTGATTTCAAAGCTTTACGTATCAGTTGACAGTTTGGCAGCACCTCGGCTCTGAAATCCAGGTCGTTACAAATGACAACCAATGCTCAGGTATTTATAGGCTCACCATTTCGTACGAATTGGTTCACACGAAATGGTCATTTCGTTTTAAATGGCAATACCATTTCGTGCGAAATGGATTAACCTTCATTTCGTACGAAATGGTCAATCCTCCATTTCGTGCGAAATGGCCAATCTACATACAAACCCTAATTTCTCATATACTGAGCACTGATTTATCCTATCTAGACACACGACTCGATACAAGACGAAGTTAACAGACATTTATGCACCAACAGACTCCCCCTTGGATGTTGACGAAGTCTTCGACATCGAGTCTTCAGTCTTGATCAGTCTTTTCACTCTTTCCAAACTGTTTGACACTGTAAGCATCCTTCAATCTCTTTATCTTCTAATTCTCTTGATCAGATCTCTTGATTCCTTAAGTTTAACAGCATCAGCAGCTAGCACTCGATCCTGACTTTTACAATCTTCAAACTCCCCCTTGAATGTTGATCCAGGTTACATCTTCAGACACCCCCTCTCAATAAGCTGGGATCGCAGTCTTGAATACTTCTCGTTCTTGAATTGTATTCTGGCTCAAACTTTGTTCAGACTTAGCCATGGGGATCTCACTTTGCTCCTTTCACAGGTTCAAAACTGTTTCCTGCTTCTCAGAAATGTGACATTATAATCTATTCACTTTTTGACTTCTTTTGTTGTTTTTATCAGTTTTTAATAATCCACTTAAGTATCCAGATCCAAGTTAATGACCCTGGGTACTTAATTTGCCTACCAAGTCCAACTTAATGACCTTGGTTGACCCGAGACAAAACAAAACTGATTTTTTGTTCAACATTTTTCAACACATTATTCTGAAAATTACAAGTTTCAACTTAATGAACTTGTTTTGACTTTTCATTTTCACCGGTTTAACATAATAAGCTCCCAACTCATCTTCCAGCTTAGAAACTTCCTGCATCTGTCACAAACTTGTGATTCTGAAGATCAGTTTTCCACTTTGGTTTGTCGACAAAAAAATAAAGCAGAAATGAAAAATCTTTTTGGATTTTAATAAAGTTTCTAGACTAAAATTCTATAAAATCTTTTTGGATTTTGAATATTAAACAGAAATGAAATGCAACAATGTAAACTATTTACAAACATATTTTTGGAAAGCGTGTTAGGGAATCATATCAGCTATCGACAAGTTACAAGTACCGTTAAGCTTTGATTTCATATTCAGAATTAAACAATTCGCTTAGATTGCCGTTATACTGATCCATTTTAAATTTTCACACAAATTTCAGTCTGCTCAGGATACGAATTAGTGTTTTAGAATCTTAGCTTATACGCGTGTACCATCTCAGAATATACTCCCGTTTCCAGACTACTATATTTTGTCTTACAGGTGAGTGCACACTAATGATATCTGTAAGGGGTAAATGCGAGGCCATGAGAGCTCAGGCTAGAACTTCCGTTCGTACAGAGAGATGATGGCTCGACTTTAGGTGGGTCCCCTTTGGGGATCTTTTATTTCAACAGCACATGATTAGCATTTTGTAATGTTTCATCATTTTTTATGCTGAGGGTTGGCTTTAAGAATAAAGCAATGCAGAGCATTATACGAGGACTAGGCTATTGCTTCCGCAAAATCAGAAGTCCTGGTATAATACCCCAGATATCATCACGTACAAAGACCTAGTATGTCAGAAATAGAATCTTTCAAACAGGATTTCAGGGGTTACCTATATATTAGAGAGATGTTCCGCACGAAATAAGCAAGTGATGATTTAGGTTTATATCCCGAACAAACTTACTAAGTGTGTAAAAACCTATCGGCATATCATCAGCGAGACTGCTTAATGCTTTTAAAACTTTACATTTCTTTAGCGTACCGCAACTGACTAGCTGATGTACTATCATTTTCCCTTTTTACACAAGCTCTTTTTCAGTTTTCTATTTTTTTGGATTTTAGAAATATTTCATGTTTTTGGATTTTTTGGATTTTTTATTGTTTTTGTATTTTCTGGAAATATACCCTACCTCCCCCTAAATACCAAAACAAGTAAAAAAATCGACAAACCATTGCAGATTGCTTTTCAACATCATCTACAGTGGTACCTTCATCTACGCCAAGAATCCCCTCCGACACCGATAAAAGCTTCATACCGTCAGTTTTAAAAGATATTTAAAACGAGTTTTGTCAAACGCTTTGGTATGTAAATCAGCTTATTGTTCGTCAGTGTGGATTTTCTCAATTCGTATCAACTTCGTCTCGAAACAGTCTCGAATGAAGTGATGACGAATTTCAATGTGTTTCGTTTTAGCGTGATGAACAGGATTTTTTGTTATGTTTATAGCTGCCTCATTATCAACAAAGATAGGGGTGTTAAGAAATTGCAAACCGTAGTCACGCATCTGTTGCTGGATCCACAACATCTGAGAGCAGCAGCTGCTAGCAGATACATACTCAGCTTCACATGTGGATAAGGCGACACAGTTCTGCTTCTTACATTGCCAGGTGACCAATCGTGGTCTGAAAAACTGACATCCCGCAGTTGTTGATTTAGCATTAACTTTGGAGCATCCGAAGTCGGAATCAGAATACCCTTCAAGCGTAAAGTCGCCATCTTTTGGATACCACAACCCCAATGATGGAGATCCTTTCAGGTACCGCAATATCCGTTTCACAATCACCATATGCGAAGCTCTCGGGCTTGACTGAAACCGTGCTGCGAGGCAGGTTGGATACATGATATCGGGTCTTGAAGCTGTCAAATACATAAGCGATCCGATCATGGAATGATACATCGTTTCATCTACCTTCTCTCCGGTGAGATTAGGGTTTATCCCATGGTTCGTCGCTAACGGGTTGGAAGCTGGAGTAGTCCCGGACATCCCAAATTTCTCTAAGATATCATGAACATAATTCGTCTGATGTATGAAAATTCCCTCGGGCAATTGATCAACCTGAAGCGCCAAGAAGAATTGCATCTCACCCATCGATGACATTTCAAATTTTTGCTTCATAACTCTTTCAAAATCTTTGCATAGATCTTTATTTGTTGACCCAATCTGAACTATCAGAAGATGTCCGTCGACTTCTTTGGTGAAGAGAGTGGCATCCACTTTTCCACGGATGAAGTTGTTGGCAAACAGATGTTGAGACAATGTCTCGTACCAGGCTCTCGGGGCCTGGTGTAAACCATACAATGCTTTATCCAGTAAATAAACCTTGTCTTTGTGGATTGGGTCGGTGAAGCCCGGTGGCTGTCCGACATATACCTCCTCTTTTACCTTCCCGCAGAGAAAAGCCGATTTAACATCTAGCTGATAAACTTTAAATCCTTTCCAAGATGCAAATGCTAGGAAGATTCTAATCACTTCAAGTCTAGCAACGGGAGCATATACTTCGGTGAAATCTATACCCTCCTGCTGACTAAAGCCCTGGACTACGAGTCGAGCTTTGTTGCGAATAATAACCCCTCGGTCGTCTCTTTTACACTTAAACACCCACTTGGTGTTGATCTTCCTGTAACCATCAGGCAAGTCTACCAATTTCCACACTCCCAACTTCTCAAACTGACTCAGCTTCTCTTGCATTGCGTTGACCCAAGAATCTTCACTTAGTGCTTCCTTATATGTTCTCGGCTCAATCTGTGAAATAAAACAACTAAGTGAAAACTCAGTTTGTAACGGAGCAACTTTAGAATAAAAACAAGTAAGGCCTTGGTCAATTTAACGTCTTGTGCGGACGCCTGATTGCAACTCTCCAATAATCAGCTCCTCTGGATGGTACGAAAGAGTTCTCGGCATCACCTCGCCTGGAACATCTACCTCGCCTTCCAAATTTGTGACATTCTGATTTGCACCTTGTTCACTGACTGGAATTGTTTGACTTGAAATCTGGATTTTCTCCCCCTCAGAATCAGAATCACCACGATCGAATATTGGCTTATTATCAGATTCTAAATTATCATTGACCGCCGTCTGATTGTTAGGAGCATGTTCACGTTCTGAAGATTGCTGAATATCATCATGTTCTCCATCATTGCTTGGACCAGCTTCATTGTCTTTGGAAGTTTGCCATTGACGCCTAGAAGACTCAGCTGGAAATCTTTCTTGTGATGACTCATATTCTCTAAGAATATCTAACCCATCAAAGAACTCTGGTTCTTCCTCCATGTCGAATGAATCCCACAGAGTATCGTAATTAAAACGCCATGAATCACCGGGATTCTGAGGTGGCATATTGTAACCTTGGCATTCAACATTATGTGCTTCAACGATCCGCTTTAATCTTGGAACAAAGACTCGTTTTAGTGGACTTGAGTAACCAACGAATATTCCTTCGATGATCTTTGGACCAAATTTTCCAAAAGGCTCTAGAACTGTGCAGGGAGACCCAAACGGTTCCAGATACTTCAGGTTAGGTTTGCGATTGTTTATCAGCTCGAAGCATGTCTTGTTGAATTTCTTCACTGTGAGAACCCGGTTGAGTGTATAGCAAGCGGCTGACACTGCTTCTGCCCAAAAATTGACAGGTAATTTCGAGTCAGCAAGCATCGTCCTGGCCGTTTCAATTAGCGTCCTATTCTTTCTTTCAGCTACTCCATTTTGTTGTGGAGTGTAAGGAGCGCTAAATTCTTGCAGTATACCTCTCTCATCACAATACTCTTCCATTTTTTTATTCTTAAACTCTGTATCATTGTCACTCCTGATTCTTCTGACTCGAGTTTGGTACAAGTTTTCAATTTTTCTGAACAGCGCCATCAAACTTTCGAATGTCTCATCTTTTTTCTTCAGAAATGATACCCACGAAAATCTCGAGTAATCGTCAGTTACTACAAGACAGTAGAGATCACCAGTTATGCTTTTGACGTTCACCGGACCAAAAAGATCCAGATGAAGTCTCTCTAACGGTCTCGAGACTGAGTTAACCTTCTTTTGAGGGTGTGATTTCTTTCGTTGCTTGCCTTTAATGCAACTAATGCACTCCCCTTCCAGATGGAAACCTTTCACATGAACACCGTTTACTAAGTCATTGTGTACCAAGTAATTCATTTTTTGCAAGTGAATATGGCCCATCTTTCTATGCCATAATTGTGACTCCTTTTCAGTGGCTCGTGACATGAAGCAGTGAGCCTGACCCGTGGTAGTAGTGGCTACGCTCATATCCAACACGTACAGATCATTGACTCTTGGTGCTCTCATGATAACCCATTCTTCGGGAATAACAAACCCTGGTTTCAAAATCAAACATTCCTTATCCGTAAAGTGCGTTGTATACATGCGATCGCATATCTGAGAGATGCTCAGAAGATTGTTTTCAAGCTCGGCGATGTAGTTTACTCTTTCAAACGTGACAATACCATTAGATAGAGTTCCTTCACCAACTATTCGACCACCTTGATTACCTGCAAATCCCACATATCCTCCATTAAACCCTCGAACATCGTACAGTAGGGTTTTCTTCCCCGTCATGTGCCGAGAAGCTCCACTATCCATAATCCAACATGAAACGGATCTTGGAAGCTCCTGCACATATCACAATCACTTAGTTAGATTTTGATGCCACCCAAGCCTCTTTCGACTCAGGTAGCTTGACATTGAGATAAGTTTTTGTATTGTAAAGTGGAGGAAAATTCTTTTCATTCATCTTTAAGCTCTCTTCAGACCCAATCTCAACCTCTTTATATAAAAAGAAATCATTTTTAGGAGGTTGACCAGATGATTGGTCTTTCTTCAGAACATCCTTCTTCTCAGAAGTGGATGTTTGTTTTTCAATTTTCTCGTAGTAATCCAAAGGAACATTCATCTTTACCGGTGTGGTAGAAGATGATTGTTTCGCAGACTCTGAAACCTTTGATTTTGGAGAACTTGCTTTCTTTTCAACAGATTTTGGCTTCCATGCTTGTTGAGATGATGCAACCCGCTTGTAAAACTTATCATTTTTAGTTACCACATTCTTTACAGGTTCAGTTTTGAATTCTGTGTTTTCATTTTTCAAACTTTCTCCTCAACAATCATTGGAGCTTTGCCTTTTGCATCAACTTTCTTTTTCGGACTCTCAATAACTTCAGACTTAGGCTTTAAGTTGGTGCACTTTCGTGCAATGTGTCCAACTTTGTTGCACTTGAAGCATGTACGGGTATCAATTTCCCGACTTGTGCCTTCGGTCTGAGGCTGTGAGGCCTTCTTTTCAAAAAACTCTTCATTTGATTTTGAGAAAATTTCGGATTCTTGTTCAGAAAGTGAACTTGAACTTTTCACAAATACCTTTTTCTCAACAAATATTTTGTTTTGAAAGTTCCTTCTTTGATAATTCTTACCACCCTGATATCCACCCGGCCATTTGTTTTGATTGTTATTAGAAAATCGTGGTAGAACAACAGGTTTTTTGTAGTAAGCCTTGTCTTTTTCAAAGTTTAATTGCCGTTTGAAACGTTTCAAACCTTCAATTTCAGACACATCAATCTCAACCAACTTGAACACATTTTTCAATTTGTCAACATTCACATTCTCCAAAGGAAATTCAAGATCCGAATACAACTTATCTGATCCCGACATCTTGTACATCACAAGATTAGGTTCTTCACTTAAGTTGTTTTTGGATGTTGATTTCGGAATATATTTGTCCAGAAAACATTCTTCATCCTCACTTGTGTCACTTTCAGATTTCAAAACATTTTCAACCATACTTTTAACAACTTTTGACTGGACACTGTCTTCATCAAATGATGAAGTGAATGTGACGTCGATTGATTCTGGAAGTTTAACCTTACTTATTTCTTCATCATTAACCAACCAAGACTTTTTCTTTGAAAAATTATTCAATACTGGCGGTGGAACCTGATGATACCCTACCCCAGTTCCATCCGAGTAAACATCTTCGCCAGCTTTGTTCTTCCCAATTGGTTTAGGAACGATATGTTGAAGAACAAAACTTGCGGAGTTGTAACTGTTGAGTTTCAGATTGATGCGTTCATTTTCAATCTTAGCTTCCTGAAACTGAAGCTTCAGATTAGCAATCTCATCCAACTGTTGGTTGATTTGCTTTTCTTTCGACTGAAGTACTCCTGACAGTTGAAAGTTTTCTTTAACAGTTTTGTCGTTTCTTTCATCAGAATCTTTTGTCGTTCTTTTTAGCTTCTGATAATTTTCTGAAATTTGACGGTTTTCATGAATTAACTTTTCATTTTCTTTCCTGATTCGTTCTACGTCAATTTTTTCTTTTTCAATTTATCAGTTAATTCTTTTATTCTATCATTTGAAGCTTTTACCAACTTGTCACGACTTAGGATCTGATTTTCAACTTCTCTGACTCTTTCTGTCAGTTCTTTAGTCTTTTTACCACTAAGGTAAGCAAGTGTGCTACAAACCTTGTAGTCTTTCATGCAATTTTTGCAGTCACTTTCACTTTTAGCTTTATCAGTCTTACCTAACTCATTTTTTGAATCATTAGAACTGACCTTGCTCTTTGACTGTTACACCCATCTTAATTTCTATTCGAATTTAACAATAACTCCTAAGATTTTATATAAAAGATATCCCATTTAGAACACAAGTTCCAAAAGAAAAGTTCTAAGGCAACGAACATTAGTCAACTACCGACTAATTCAAACATTCATGATCTAATTAGCAAGTTATTTACATTCAAAAGAAATAGTAACATTGTTTAACAAGGTTATGAAATAGCGGAAGCTTCAAAAGTAGTGTTCGGTTCTTCAAAAGTTGCTTGATCGCCATCCGTAGACTTGCAATACCTAGAAACTGAAATGTTTACATTAAACATCAATGTTAGAGTTCTTAGAAACATTACATAATCGAAACTATGCTTAAAACGGATTCGGTTAAACAAAGATATGCAAAATACAACATGAATGCCAAGGCTCTACCGTAACTTACGGTAGTCACCGTAAGTTACGGTAGCTCCTGGGTAACTTTGGTTCCACCGTAAAACAGGAGGAATCCACCGTAACATTTTGGTCCCTACCGTAAATTACGGTATATACCGTAATTTACGGTAGACTCTGGAATGTTATGTTTTGTTTGATTTGTTTCTTTACTCGCCCATTTCTCGGATTTCATTCCTACGAACCCACTTGTTAAGTCCTCGTATTCTAATATGTCGTTTGTCAACGATAACAAAGATGAATTTATTATATTGCGAAGCATTTGCCACGCATTAATTGATTATTCGACCCGTTTGGCTCATCTACAGAATCCTCCATTACGATGACCACCAACGAGTTCTAACCAATCCTGGCCTTATTAATCAATATAGCGATCATTATCGCTTCAATTTAAGACAACCTTTATTCTACCATTCACTATACTTATGCAAATTATCAAAGTTTACCCAATGTAACGAGTCAAGTTACATACCTTCAAAGTAAGCCCTTCTAATCGCCACCTGTTTGCCCGCTTAACGCTCCGGCGTCCTTTCCTATATTGTTCAACCATAACATGTTTAGAACTCCCTTTTAAACCATATATCGCATAATACACCGAAACATTATAATTATGCGTTTCAACTTCAAATTTCAGTTTTTTAAGCCTTCTTTGAGGCATTTCAACAAACACTTTAAGGGCAGATTTTTACATGACTACATAGCAAGTCCCTAGCTTATTATTTAGCCCAAATTTCACATCAATCAACCCATTCTACAACATTGTTAGCTTCTAAAATTCTGAAGTCACTTCACAATTGCCAAATGACACTAGAACAACATCCAATTTCCTAGTGTTTATCAAATTCTACATAACCCACTAATCACCTACTATGGTGTTCATAGATTTCACTAAAAATTCACATGATTTCACATGTGGTTGCCTAGGTTTCACTCCTAGACACTATATCTTCCTTATTCTACCCAAATAGCAAACATGCAACACAAAGTTTCAGATTTCCCAATTTCATGAGAATTTCAAACAGAGAATTAACACCAAATTTTACATACCTTGTAACCCCCTTGTGATGAGGATCACTAATCTATGTTCGGATTTTAATTTGGGACAGAAATTAGCCTTCAATTGATCAATTTTGTCTTGAACTAGGGTTTTGAGGAGGAGCTTGTGTCGCCCCTGTCTCCTGGTCGATCTCCACCAAACACAGACAAGGGTGTTTGTGTTTTATTTATTTTATTTTATTAGTTTTAGTTTTCATTTTAACACCTTTGGCCCTCCTACTTTCATTCTTTATTGTTTTCACCCTTAACTACTCTTAAGTCTTTAACTAACTAGGTTAGTGTCATTCCTAGTTAGTTTATCTTACAAATTTATTTGCAAACTAATTTGCAATTTAAGGAACTTGTATTTTCGGGATGTTACAATTTGACTCAGTTCTGGACTTAGACTCTACCCCTAACTCCTTCGCTGCAAGAACTTTATCAGCCATTTTCTTCAGATTTTCTGCTGTAAATTCTTTCGTCGTGTCAATTATCCCATCATCCATCTTTTTCGACTGTAGCTCTTTTTCTTTCTCTTCTTCTTCACTTCCCCACCACATTCTCTGTCTTTCTTCTTCCTCTTCTGCTATTTGCTCGATCAGAGTCTCGACAAGAAGTGTTGATGGTTCCACAAGTATATTTCCCTTAGGATCCAAATAGCATTCTCTGTCAGCATCCCATCTCTTCGCGCTTTTTGCCTCTTTCCATGCACGATAATGTCTGTCTTTCATTGTTTGGGCTAACATCTTTTTGTTGACATATTTTACTTCTTCTGATCGGGTATCTTTGAAAGGAATGATTTTTGCCATGAAGGCATATCCCACTGCATCTTCTTCCGGCAACACATCACTCCAATCGAATCCCTCATCATCATGAATGACGGCTAATGCCCTTGACTTTTCTTTGGGATTTTCTTCTATCTGCTTCATTCTGGGAGATTCGGATTTGTTTTGATGATAGATGGCTCTTTTATAATAGTCTTCATGAAAAGGATTAGTTGTTTCATCAGCAGCTGCATTTCGACATTCTCGTTTAAAATACCCCTTTTGCTTGCATTTAAAGCATGTGACCTTCGATTTCTCAAAACCTAGCTTTGTTGAAGGTGTTGGTGCATAGATGTCTCTTAACTTCGTCTTTATAGAGTCTTGTATTGTATTAGATATATCAGGCACGGAAATCGAGAAAACAGTATTGAAGGGTAATTCCGCTTGAAATGGACTTGATGACATTTCAAACGGAATTAGATGTTTCAAGTGGGATTACTAATTCCGCACGGAATTAGGTAATTCCGTTTGAAAAGTAATTCCGTTTGTAAAGGTTTCAAGCGGAATTAGTTTGCCTATATATACTGAAGTGCCGGTGTCATTTGAAATGGAATTAGATTGGTGTATTCAGAGCCGAGGTGCTGTCGGATTGTTATTTGAATTGTAAAAGCTCAGGAAATCAATAAGAGAAGATAATTAGAAAGTATCAAGCTGTGTTACGTCAATTTCATTGATTTCGCCTTTGATTTTGATGTTGAACTCTTCAGATTGACTCGTTAGGGTCACACGACGATCCAACAAGTGGTATCAGAGCTCAGGACGAGGAGTTCATACCAATTCAGCTTGATTTGATCGGGTTCTCTCACTTCTACTCATTCTTTTCTGATTTGAACGAAATTTAACGGTCAAAATGGCTTGATTTTCACATATAATAAGCAAAACGTAGTTCTAACTAATCCTTGAAAGAATTGAACCTTAATTCGAACAAATTCTGATAAAAATTGTTAATTCCGCTTGAATGACAGATTGAACATGCTGACGTCATAAGTAATTCCATTCGAAATCATCATTGTAATTCCGCACGGAATTACACATTTGGCCTAATTTCGTTTGAAAAGTGTTGATCATTTCACACGGGATCTAATTTCGTTTGAAACATTCAAACGAAATTACTTGTTCCGCACCAAAAAAGCTAATTCTGCACGGAATTAGATTCTATTTGGTAATTTCGCTTGAAATACCTAATTTCGTTTGAGAAGGTATTCCGCGTGAACTAGTAATCTCGTTTGAAAGGTTGTTTCGTGTGAAAAGTTAATTTCGTTTGAGCTATTCCGCTTGAACTGATTCCGTTTGAAACTACTTTTCAAAATTTCAAAAATTTTTCTAAGTGTTTATTGATTGTTTCAGATACATGAAGATGGATGAGTTTATGAATCCTTTCAGTGACATGTTTGCTTTCGCGGGAAACACCGGAGATGATACTTCAAACAACACAAATGAAAACACTCCGAGTGCAAAGAAAACTTTGTCCGATGCTTTAAGTGTGGAGAGTGCATATGGTACATATAACAAACCTCCAAAACTGATGGCGATTGAAGAGTACAATAGGTGGGCCAAAAGATTTGAAGAATGGCTAAAAGCGTTTGCATACCCAAGCTGGAAAAGTTTAAAGATTGGTTTTAGTAATGAAAGACCAGATTGTGAAAATTTGACAGAAACTGAAGATATAGAGAATTTTGTTGCTGAACAAAAGTGCATTGCATTGCTTCATCAGTCTGTGAGAGACGACATAATATCTTTGATTGAGTACAAAAATGCTCAAGATCTTTGGGAAAAATTAAGAGTGAAATGTGTGGGTAGTGCTGAGATAGTAAAAAACAAAAAGAAACTGTTAAGAAAATAGTTTGATTTATTTGGCTGTTTAAAAAAACGAATCTGTTTCTAAGATGATTGAAAGATTCGGGCACTTGAAGTTGGAGCTGGCAAGACACGGGGTTGTATATTCTCGAGAAGAATTAGTTGACAAATTGTTTGACTCACTGCCGGATGAGATGGATTGGCAATACTTTGCCTTGATGTTGAAGAATACAATCAAGTCTGAGGATCTGACGGTTGATTTGTTGATTGAAAGACTGGAGAGTCATGAGCTGGAGATCAAGAAATCAAATAAAGTCAATCATTCCTCGTATCAGTAGAATGTGGAGCTGTACTATCCAAAAAGTATGATTCCCAAGAATGTGTCTCCTAAGACAGCTTTCTCTACTGAAAATTCTAACACATCAAGTAAAGAGAGTTCAAGCAGTGGTTTTCATAGTGGTTCTTCATCAACTTCAAGCCAATCAGCCTCAAGGAACTTGTTTCAATGTAACATTGCTGTGGATTTAAAGAATGCTCAAAATTTCAGTGAAGAATCCGCAAAGCAACAGATGGTGTTCTTAGCTTCTGTGCTAGAGTCATATGAGAGCCTTGTGGCAGGCAAGATTCGAAACACTAACCTCACCAAAGGAGGACTACGATCAGATCGATCCTGAAGATATGGAGTTGATCGATATCAGGTGGTGTATGGCTAGTGCAGTCCGACGAGCATAACGGTTCATGGAGATTACTGGTAGACATTCTATCGGAGGGACGTCCACAAAACTTCGCTTTGACAAATCAAAAGTCACGTGCTTCAAGTGTAAACAAAAAGGACATTTCAAACAAGAATTTCGTAACGCACCAGCTGATGATACTGCTAATCCATTTCGTGAAGATTACTACAAAAGAGCAATCTATCATCAGAACAAATCAGAACCGCCCAGAATGAAGCAGCTTGAAGATAACCCCAAAGAAAAATCCAGAGCTGTTGCTGTTATTCATGATGACGAAGGTTTTGACTGGAGCGAATTATTACCAAAGGAGGATGCGGTAGGATATGCGTTTGTGGCAAAGCCTGTTCCATTCAGAGACAGCAGAACAGAAAAAGAAAAATTCGTCAACAGAAAGATGAAAGCTCAAAACAGGATGATCAAAATGTCTTCTACATTCAATGAAGCTAAAAAGGCGAAGAGATGGGATGCTGATAGAGAATGTTATCTTGATCCCATAGGAAACATTGTTGTTGATCCAAAGTCCATTAGTCTTGATACTCTCATTCAACAAATTGCTGAAGAAGAAGAAGGGGGTTGCAAAGATTATGGTGGGGAGGAGGAGAAGCTGAGAGAAAGAAAAAGAGAAAGAAAAAGAGAAAGAAAAAGAGTCGCAACCAAAGAAGATTGATGACGGGATTATTGATACATCACAAGAATTCACTGCTGAAAACTTGAAGAAGATGGCTGACAAAGTTCTTGCTGCAAAAGAACTAGAGATAGTTTCTGGTTCTGGAACTGAGTCCAAAAACAAGATCAGTTCAAATGATACACATGAGTCAGGTAAGAAAGTTAAATATGAGAACGACTGCAAAAATTGCATGAAAGAGTGCAAAATTTGTTGTACAATTACTTACCTCAGTGGTAAGAAAGTTGAAGAATTGACTGGTAGAGTCAGAAGTGTTGAAGATCAGATCTTAAACCGTGATAAATTGTTGAAAGCTTCGAATGACAGATTATAGAAATTAACTGAGAAAATCGAAAATGATAAAAATGACATAGAAAGAATTAGGAAAGAAAATGAAAAACTAATTCATGAAAATCGTCAAATCTCAGAAAAGTTTGAGAAGCTAAAACGTACGGTTAAAGATTCTGATGAAAAAAATGGTAAGACAACCAAAGAAAATCTTTAACTGTCAGGAGTTCTTAGAGTGAAAGAGGAGTTAATCAACCAGCAACTGGATGAAATTGCTAAGTTGAAGCTTCAGTTTCAAGAAGATAAAATTGAAAATGAACGCATCCAGTTGAAATTGAGCAGTTATAACTCCGCAAGCTTTGTTCTCCAACATATCGTCCCCAAACCAATTGGAAAGAACAAAGCAGGCGAAGATGTATATTCTGATGGAACCGGGGTGGGTTATCATCAAGTTTCACCACCAGTTCTAAACAATTTTTCAAAGAAACAATCAGGGTTGGTAATTGATGAAGAAAATAAGGTGAAACTTCCGGACACAATTGATGTCACGTTCACTTCATCGTCCGATGAGGATAGTGTCCAATCTGAAGTTGTTAAAAGTATGGCTGAAAATGTTTTGAAAACTGAAAGTGACACTACTGAGGATGATGAATGTTTCTTGGACAAATACATTCCAAAACCAAAATCCAAAAACAACTTAAATGAAGTACCTACTCTTGTCATGTACAAGATGCCAGGATCAGATAAGTTGTATTCAGATTCTGAGTTTCCACTGGAGAATGTTAATGTTGCTAAATTGACAAATGTGTTCAATTGGTTGAAATTGATCTGTCTGAAGTAAAAAGTTTAAATCAGACAAAGAGGCAAACGAATTTTGAAAAAGATAAAGCTTACTACAAGAAGCCGGTTGTTCCACCTCATTTTTATAATAACAATCAAAACAAATGGTCGGGTGGATATCAGGGTGGTAAGAAATATCAGAAAAAGAATGTTCAAAACAGAAGGTTTGCTGAGAAAAAGGTGTTTGTGAAAAGTTCAAGTTCGAGTTCATTTTCTGATGAAGAATCTAAAATTTTTTCAAAATCAAACAAAGAGTTCTTTGAGAAGAAGGCCTCACAGCCTCAGTCTGAAGGCACAAGTTGGGCAGCTGACACCCGAACATGTTTCAAGTGTAATCAAGTTGGACATATTGCATGAAAGTGTACCAACTTGAAGCCTAAGACTGAAGTTGTTGAGATTCAGAATAGGAAAGTTGATGTGAAAGGAAAAGCTCCAATGATTGTTGAGCAAAAAGTTTTGAAGAATGAAAACATCAAAGTCAAAACTGAACCTGTTAAAAATGTGGTAACTAAAAATAACAAGTTTTACAAACGGGTTGCGTCATCTCAACAAACATGGAAGCCAAAAGTCGTTGAAAAGAAAACAAGTTCTCAAAAACCAAAGGTTTCAGAGTTAGAAAAACAATCATCTTCTACTACACCGATAAAGATGAATGTTCCTTTGGATTAGTATAAGAAACTTGAAGAACAAATGCTCATTTCTGAAATGAAAAATGTTGAAAAGAAAGACCAACCATCTGGTCAACCTCCTAAAGATGAGTTTTTCTTATACAAAGAGGTTGAGGTTGGATCTGAAGAGAGCTTAAAAATGAATGACAAGAATTTTCCACCATTGTTCACCAAAAGAACTGTTCTTAATTTCCAGCTACCTGAGTCAAAAGAGGCTTGGGTGGCATCAAAATCTAACTAAGCATTTGTGACTTGTGCAGGAGCTTCCAAGATCCATTTCACATTGGATTATGGATAGTGGAGCTTCTCGGCACATGACAGGGAAGAAGACCCTACTGTACGATGTTAGAGGGTTTAACGGAGGTTATGTGGGTTTTGCAGGAAATCAAGGTGGTAGGATAGTTGGTGAAGGAACGTTATCAAATGGAATTGTCACATTTGAAAGAGTGAACTACATTGCCGAGCTGGAGAATAATTTGCTGAGTATTTCTCAAATCTGTGATAGAAAGTATACAACACACTTCACAGACAAAGAATGTTTGATCTTGCAACCAGGATTTGTTGTTCCCGAAGAGTGGGTTATCATGAGAACACCTAGAGTCAATGACCTGTACGTGTTGGACATGAGTGTTGCTACTACTACCACAGGTCAGGCTCATTGCTTTATATCAAGAGCAACGGAAAAAGAATCGAAGTTGTGGCTCCGAAAGATGGGTCATATTCACCTACGAAAAATGATTCACCTGGTGCACAATGATTTAGTAACTGGTGTTCATTTGAAAAGTTTCCATCTGGAAGGGGAGTGCATTAGCTGCGTCAAAGGCAAGCAGAAGAAGAAATCACACCCTCAAAAGAAAGTCAATTCAGTCTCAAGACCTCTAGAGAGACTTCATATGGATCTTTTTGGTAGTCAAAAATATAACTGGTGATCTCTATTGTCTTATAGTAACTGATGATTATTCCAGATTTTCATGGGTATCATTTTCTAAATCTAAAGATGAGACGTTTGAAAATTTGATGGCGTTGTTCAGAAAGATTGAAAACTTGTACCAAACTCGAATCAGAAGAATCAGGAGTGACAATGGTACTGAGTTTAAAAACAACAAAATGGAAGAATACTGTGATGAGAGAGGTATATTGCAAGAATTTAGTGCTCCTTACACTCCACAACAAAATGGAGTAGCTGAACGAAAGAACAGGACGCTAATTGAAACGGCTAGGACGATGCTTGCTGATTCAAAGCTACCAGTCAATTTTTGGGCAGAAGCAGTGTCAGCTAGGGCTGTAAACGAACCGAACGTTCAGTGAACGGTTCGTGAACCATTTGGCGGGAAGTTCGTTTATGTTCGTTCGATTAGCTTAACGAACGAACACGAACAAAAAATTCCGTTCAGTTAGCTTAGCGCACGAACACGAACACGAGTCTCGTTCGTTCGACTGCGTTCGTGAACGTTCAGCAATATGTTCGGTTAAGTTCGTTCATGTTCGTTCGTTTACGTCCGTTCGTGTTGGTTTAATTATATTAAATAATAAACCTTTTATTTAAACATATTGAAAAATTGAAACCCCATTTTTTTCTAAGTTAGCTAAAATTTGGACATTCTAAGGCATTTTTGGGGATAATTATGTCTAAGTTAGTTAAACTTGGTTCATCTTTTGGTAGTGTAGTACACTTCTTGTGTTTTGATTTATCATTTGATGGTTGTATTTAACTACTTATATCCAATGTTTAAGGGTAACAATGATTTTGGTTTTTATTTTCAAGTTAAATGACCGTTTGCGTTCGTTTTATTTGCTTGTGTTCGAGACCAGTGTTCACGAACTGTCCGTGAACAACTAAATTTTCTTAACGAACGAACACGAACATAAACTTATGTTCGGTATGCGTTCGTGAACAGTTCGCGAACATGTTAATTTCCTTAACGAACGAACACGAACATGGCCTTGTTCGTGTTCGTTTGGTTCGTTTACAACCCTAGTGTCAGCCGCTTGCTATACGCTCAACCGGGTTCTCACTGTCAAGAAATTCAACAAGACATGTTTCGAGCTGATCAACAACCGCAAGCCAAACCTAAAGTATTTAGAACCGTTTGGGTCTCCCTGCACTGTTCTAGAGCCTTTTGGTAAATTTGGTCCAAAGAGCATCGAAGGGATTTTTGTGGGTTACTCAAGTCCACTAAGACGTGTCTTTGTTCCAAGCTTAAAGCGGATCATCGAAGCATCGAATGTTGAGTGTCAAGGTTACACAATGCCACCACAGAATCCAGGAGACTCATGGCGATTTAATTACGATACTTTGTGGGATTCGTTTGACATGGAAGAAGAAACAGAGGAAGAAATGGAGTTCTTTGATGAGTTGGATATTCTGAGAGAGTATGAGTCATCAGGAGAAAGGTTTCCAGCTGAGTACTCTAGGCGACCACAGCAAACTTCAAATGATGATGAAGCTGGTCCAAGAAAAGCTGGTGAACATGATGATATTCAACAATCTTCAGAACAAGAACATGCTCCTGATAATCAGACGGTAGTCAATGAAAATTTAGAATATGATAATATGCCTGTATTTGATCGTGGTGATTCAGATTCCGAGGGGGAGCAGATCCAGATTTCAAGTCAAACAAATCCAGTTGGTGAACAAGATGTAAACCAAAATATCACTAATTTGGAAGGTGAGGTAGATGTTCCAGGCGAGGCGATGCCGAGAACTCTTTCATATCATCCAGAGGAGCTGATTATCGGAGAATTGCAGTCAGGCGTCCGCACAAGACGACAAATTGACCAAGGCCTTACTTGTTTTTATTCTACAGTAGCACCTTTGCAAACTGAGTTTTCACTAAGTTGTTTTATTTCGCAGATCGAACCACGAACTTACAAAGAGGCGCTAACTGAAGATTCTTGGGTCAATGCTATGCAAGAAGAGTTGAGTCAGTTTGAGAAGTTAGGAGTGTGGAAATTGGTAGATTTGCCTGATGGTCATAGGAAGATCAACACCAAGTGGGTGTTTAAATGCAAGAGAGATGATCGAGGGGTTATTATTCAAAACAAAGCTCGACTCGTAGTCCAGGGTTTTAGTCAACAGGAGGGTATAGATTTCACCGAAGTATATGCTCCCGTGGCTCGACTTGAAGTGATTAGGATCTTTATGGCATTTGCATCGTGGAAGGGATTTAAAGTTTTTCAGTTAGATGTGAAATCGGCTTTTCTCTACGGGAAGGTAAAAGAGGAGGTATATGTCGGACAGCCACCGGGCTTCACCGACCCAATCCACAAAGACAAGGTTTATTTACTGGATAAAGCGTCGTATGGTTTACACCAGGCCCCGAGAGCTTGGTACGAGACTTTGTCTCAACACTTGCTAGGCAACAACTTCATCCGTGGAAAAGTGGATGCCACTCTCTTCACCAAAGAAGTCGACGGACATCTTCTGATAGTTCAGATATATGTGGACGACATCATATTTGGGTCAACGAATGAAAGTTTGTGCAAAGACTTTGAAAAAGTTATGATGCAAAAGTTTGAAATGTTATCGATGGGGGAGATGAAATTCTTCTTGGGACTTCAAGTTGATCAACTACCTGAGGGAATTTTCATACACCAGACGAAGTATGTTCATGATATCTTAGAGAAATTTAGGATGTCAGGATCTACTCCAGCTTCAACCCCTTTAGCAACGAATCATGGGATAAACCCAGATCTCACCGGAGACATGGTAGATGAAACGATGTATCGTTCCATGATCGGATCGCTGATGTACTTAACTGCTTCAAGACCCGATATCATGTATCCTACTTGCCTCGCAGCACGGTTTCAGTCAAGCCCCAGAGCTTCGCACATGGTAATTGTGAAACGGATATTACGCTACCTGAAAGGAACTCCATCATTGGGGTTGTGGTATCCAAAAACAGGCGATTTCACGCTCGAAGGGTATTCTGACTCCGACTTCAGAAGCTGCAAAGTTAACGCTAAATCAACAACAGCGGGATGTTAGTTTTTCGGACCTCGTCTGGTCACCTGGCAATGTAAGAAGCAGACCTCTGTAGCTTTGTCCACATGTGAAGCTGAGTATGTATCTGCTAGCAGCTGCTGCTCTCAGATCTTGTGGATCCAGCAACAGATGCGCGACTACGGTTTGCAATTTCTTAACACCCTTATCTTTGTTGATAATGAGGCAGCGATAAATATCACAAAAAATCATGTTCATCACACTAAAACGAAACATATCGAAATTCGTCATCACTTCATCCGAGAGTGCTTCGAGAAGAAGTTGATACGAATTGAGAAAATCCACACTGACGAACAGAAAGCTGATTTACATACCAAAGCATTTGACAAAACTCGTTTTAAATATCTTTTAAAACTAAATGGTATGAAGCTTTTATCGGTGTCGGATGGAATTATTGGCGTTGATGAGGATAACATTGTAGATGATGAGGTTGAGAAACAATCTGCAATGGTTTGTCGATTTTTTACTTGTTTTGGTATTTAGGGGGAGTAGTGTAGAGTTCATTTTCAGAAAATACAAAAACAGTAAAAAAATTTCAAAAATCCAAAAACATGAAAAAATTTCAAAAATCCAAAAACATGAGAAAATTTAAAAATCCAAAAACAATAGAAAACTGAAAAAGAGCTTGTGTAAAAAGGGAAAATGATAGTACATCGGCTTGACAGTTAGGGTACGCTAAAGATTTGTAAAGTTTTAAAGTTTTTAAACAGTCCTGCTGATGATGTGTCGATAGGTTTTTATACATTTAGTAAATCTTGTTTGGGATATAAACCTAAAATTCAAACTTGCTTATTTTGTGGGAAACAAATCTTGGATACATAGGTAACCCCTGAAATCTTGTTTGAAAGGTCCCTCTTTCTGAGATACTAGGTCTTTATACTCAGTGATATCTGGGGTATTATCCCGGGACTTCTGATTTTGCAGAAGCAATGGCCTAGTCCCCGTATAATACTTTGCGCTTGCTTGAAATAAAGCTCACCATCAGTACAAAAAATGATGAAACATTACAAAATGCTAATCATGTGCTGTTGAAGAAAAGATTCTCTAAAGGGAACACACCTAAAGTCGAACCGTCATCTCTCTGCTGAACGGAAGTTCTGACCTGAGCTCTCACGGTTTCGCATTTAACCCTTTACAGATATCATCTAGGTATACTAACCTGTAAGACTGAATATTGGGATCTGGATACGGGAGTATATTCAAGAGGTGGGACACACATATAAGTTTAAGTCTTTAATTCATCTAAATCGTATCCTGAACAGATTGAAGTTTGTATGAAAATTTAAGAGGATCAGCATATCGACAATCTAAGTGAATTATTTAAGACTTAGTATGTTATCAAGCTTAATGGTGCTAGTAACTCGTCGTCAGCTGATATGATTCCCTAACACGCTCACCAAAAATATGTTTGTAAATAGTTTACATTCTGCATTTCATTTCTGTTAAAAATTCCAAAACTCAAAAAGATTTTATAGCTTTCTAGCTTAGAAATTTTATTAAAAATCCAAATTTTTTTTTTTTTCATTTCTGCTTTATTTTCTGACAAACCAAAGTGGGGAGTGGATCTTCAGATTCAGAAGGTTGGAGCAGATGCAGAAAGATTCTAAGCTGGATGATGAGTTGGGAGCTTAACATGTTAATTAAGAAAATGGAAAGTTAAAACAAGTTTATTAAATTGAAACTTGTAAATTTTCAGAAAAATGTTTGAAAATTTTGATCAAAAATCAGTTTTGTTTTTGTCTTATATCAACCAAGGTCATTAAGTTGGACTTGGTAGATAAATTGAGTAATCAGGGTCATTAACTTGGACCTGAATACTTAAGTGGATTTCTAAAACTGATGAACTACAAAAGATGGTTAGTATGAATAGTTTGTAATGTTATATTTTTGAGAAACAGGAAATATTTTTTGAAAGATCCCCATGGCAAAGAAAATGTCAAAGTTTGAACCAGAATTCAAGTCCCAGCTGATCGAGAGGGGGAGTCATCGAAAGGGGGAGTCTAGATTCTGGAACAACATTCAAAGGGGAGTTTGTAGATAGAAGATTGAAGGATGCTTTACAATGTCAAGACAATTTAGAGCAGAGAACAAAAGATCAAGACTAAAGACTGAAGATTGGATGCTAAAGACTTCGTCAACATCCAAGGGGGAGTCTGTTGGTGCATAGATGTCTGTTAACTTCGTCTTTATAGAGTCTTGTATTGTATTAGATATATCAGGGCACAGAAATCGAGAAAACAGTATTGAAGGGTAATTCCGCTTGAAATGGACTTGATGACATTTCAAACGGAATTAGATGTTTCAAGCGAGATTACTAATTCCGCACGGAATTAGGTAATTCCATTTGAAAAGTAATTCCGTTTGTAAAGGTTTCAAGCGGAATTAGTTTGCCTATATATACTGAAGTGCCTGTGTCATTTGAAACTGAATTAGATTGGTGTATTCAGAGCCGAGGTGCTGCCGGATTGTTATTTGAATTGTAAAAGCTCAGGAAATCAATAAGAGAAGATAATTAGAAAGTATCAAGCTGTGTTACGTCAATTTCATTGATTCCGCCTTTGATTTTGATGTTGAACTCTTCAGATTGACTCGTTAGGGTCACACGACGATCCAACAGAAGGTCCGCCAATGGAGTGTCTGCCTGTTATCTCCATGAATCTTTGAGCCCTTCTGACCGCACTCGCCATACACCATCTAATATCTATCAACTCCATCTCTTCGGGGTCGATTTGATCATAATCTTCCTTGGTGAGGTTTGTGTTTCCGATCTTTCCAGCAACAAGGCTCTCATATGATTCCAAGACGATGCCAAAAATACCATTTGCTGCTTGGCTGCTTCTTCGCTGAAGTTTTGTGCATTGTTGAGGTCTACAGCAATATTGCACTGGAACATGTTTTTCGGTACAGACTGTGATTGTTGTCTTGGAGCAGTTGACGATGATCCTCCATGATAACCACTGTTTGGACTTTCTTGATTTGACATGCTTGAATTTTCTGCTGAGAAAGCAGTCTTCGGGGACACAGTTTTAGGAATCATACTTCCTCGATAATATAGGTCAACATTTTGTTGATACGAGGAATTGTTGACTTTGTTCGTTTTCCTGATCTCCAATTCATGACTCTCCAATCTTTCGATTAGTAAATCAACTGTCAGATCAGTCGACTTCACTGTGTTTTTCAGCATTAAAGCAAAATACTGCCAATCTTTCTCATCAGGCAGTGAGTCAAATAACTTATCAACCAATTCTTTCTGAGTATACACAATTTCATATCTTGCAAGTTCCAACTTTAAGTGACCAAATCTTTCTATCATCTTTGACACAGACTCATTTTTCAAACACCCAAACAGATCGAATTCCTTTTTCAACAATTTTTTCTTATTTTTAACAATTTCAGCACCACCCACACACTTCATCTTTAATTTCTCCCATAGATCTCTGGAATCTTTGTATTCAATCAATGATATAATATCATCTCTCACTGATTGATGAAGTAAAGCGATGCATTTCTGTTCTGCAATGAAATTCCCTTGTGGAGTATCTATTAAATTTTCATAATCAGTTCTTCCGATGTTAAAACCACTTCTCATACTCTTCCAACTTTGATATGCAAATGCCTGTAGCCATTCCTCAAATCTACTAGCCCATCTGTTGTAATCCTCTATGGCCATTAGCTTGGGCGGTTTGTTGTAGGTGCCATAGGCATTATCAACACTCAGAGAATCAGCAATGGTTTTCTTTGGACTCGGGTTTGGTGCATTTTCATTTGTGTGGCTTGTTGTGCCATCTCCTGAACTGCTGGTATAGGCAAAAACATCACTAAACGGATTTAGAAACTCGTCACCCATCTTTAAATACATGAAACAATTAACAAACACTTAGACAAGTTTTGTGATTAAAACTGGAAATGACTTTCCAAGCGAAATGGTGAACTATCAAACGAAATGGATTCCAAGCGAAATGGATTTCACACGAGCTGGCAGGTTTCAAGCGAAATGAATAGCTTCAAGCGGAATGGAAGTAACTTTCACACGAAATGGCAGCTTTGATGAGAAATGGACACTTTTAAACAGAATGGAAGTTCATTTCGTATGAACTGATGATCTTTCAAGCGAAATGGTACTTTAGTACGAAATGGGGCAATTCGTATGAAATGAAGTCAGCTATGTCCAATATTCCGTGCGAAATGAAGTCCTCAATGTCTATTCCGTGCGAAATGATGATGACATCACCCAATCGGCCACATTTTTGTCAAATTGATCTGGTTTTAGGTCGATTTTAGGTCCAATTCTTTCAAGGATTTGTTAAAACTGTGTTTTACGTGATATATGTCAAATTCAAGCCATTTTAACCATTAAATCCTGATTAATTTTGAAAATTGTGAAGAAGAATGAGTAGAAGTGAGATTTTTCGATGAAAACAAGCTGAATCGGTATGAACTCTTCCTCCTGAGCTCTGATACCACTTGTTGGATCGTTGTACGACCTGAATGAGTCGATCAGAAGAGTTTTAATCCATATCAAAGGCGGAATTCGATGATACGGACTTGATTACAGCTTGATTCACGCTTATATTCACTTGTTTATTGATTTCAAAGCTTTACAGATCAGTTGACAGTTTGGCAGCACCTCGGCTCTGAAATCCGGATCGTTACAAATGACAACCAATGCTCAGGTATTTATAGGCTCACCATTTCGTACGAATTGGTTCACATGAAATGGTCATTTCGTGCGAAATGGATTAACCTTCATTTCGTACGAAATGGTCAATCCTCCATTTCATGCGAAATGGCCAATCTACATACAAATCCTAATTTCTCATATACTGAGCACTGGTTTATCCTATCTAGACACACGACTCGATACAAGACGAAGTTAACAGACATCTATGCACCAACACTAAAAAATCAACCGTTTTTAACCGTCAAAACTTCGTGAATCTGAGTTTAACGTGTCAAATGAAAAATAGAAGAAGTGTAGAAGAAGATATGATGATTTTGCTCTGATTCTGATGTAGAAGCTGCGATCTTCGTGTCTCTGATCCTTGCAAACAGTCACCCGCTCTGATACCACTTGTGAATTCGTTCCCTGGACCGAATCTCTAACTGATGAATGTGTACCGTCACGTGATATGTGCGGAATCTAATCACGTACGTGGATGAGAACACGAGGATGTAATTAATGATTGTTTTCTATTGCTGAATATAACAGTACAATACCACGAAAACAATTTGACAGAGCTTCGCCTCACAAATGCTCTGAAAGTTACAAATGACAAAGACAAGGTTCCTATTTATAGACCTACAGGTTCGAACCAGGATTGTTGTGGCTTCGCACGAAGCCACCAGGCCTCCGTACGAAGGCACTCTTTGAAGACCTCTTGCCTTCGTTCAAACTGGCCCTTCAAACAAACATCTATTTCTTCAATAACCTTCATGCTTTAAACAATTTAGCACCACTCTTTTCCCATTTACTTTAGCTGCGTGTGATTGACGCAAGCGATAGACATATGCACTCATATATTTTTTCGGGTTACAGTTCTAAAACCTGTTTTTTGTACACCTCTAGTCCCGCCTCAAACACGGGTCCTAGAATAAACTTTTGTTTTGTTCCCTGTGGTTTAGTCATTTTAATGGTTTTGCCCTAATCCTTTAAAAATAGCCATTTTACTCCCTGATGTTTCGGTTTTGTCGCCAGTTTGCTCCACGGCTCTAACTAAGTTAAAATTTTTAGTTAAAGTAAGGGTATTTAAGTAAATTTATATATAGGTATTTAATTTTTATTCTATTATCAACTCCAAAAATCAATTCTTTTATTGAAAATGAAAAAAAAACATAAGTATTTACACACACACATTAACACATATCTCTGCCTCTTCTCTCTACCACAACCTGCAGAGTGTAGACCATCACCACCACCCCTCCCCTTTCCCTTGCCACCACAGCCACCTCCTACAACCACTTGCCACAAACACACCGCCCAACGTTAGCTTCTAAGACACCGACATCACCATCTTCTTGGGTTCCTTCTCACTGTTGTCTGATGGTCCTTCACCGTCTCCACCAGATCCGCCGCCACTACCGCCAGTTGTTTCCTTCACCACCACCAATGTCACCACCGCCGCCACCGGTGCTATCTGGTTCGATATCAGTTCCTTCTACAAATCAACAGAAAGAGCAGTTTGTACTTTTCAGAAACTACACAGCCTCTTAACACACTTGAAAACCGGTTTCTTGACTGCTGTTTGATACTAATCGGACGGCATAGTGAGAGATTTGATGTGGGTGTCAATGAGAAGACACGGGTACAACTAGTTGAAGCTGTGGTACAAACTTTATAGCACGGGGTACGGTTTTGGCCTTGAGTCAACACTTGGGAACGAAATTGGGTAAGCAAAACGGAAGATTTGGATACTGCTAACAGATCTGTTGTATTGACCATGATGATGAAGCCTTGGGAACAAGAAAGATTGGGATATTGCTAATAGATCTGCTGTCTGGTGGTGGATCTGGGCGGCAGAGGAGGCTTGAGGCGGAGGTGGTGGTGGATGTGGGCGGTCGGTGATGTGGTGGATCCGGGTGGTGGAGGTTGACGTGATGGATATGGGGCGTGGAGGTGGTGGTGGTGGATGTGGATGTGGGTGGCGGACGAGGTGGTGACAGTTGGTGGTGCACGGTGGTGGTGAGGTGGTGACGGTTGGTGGTGGAGAAGAGGAGAATGCAGAGAGAGTGTAAAGAGAGAAGAGAGAGGGCAAAGAGAGAGAAGAAACATTGCAGGGTTTTGTTATATATATTACTAGGTTATAACCCGGGAATACTCCCGGGTTGTTAATCTATGTTTCTAAAATAATATATATACATATATATGAATAAATGAAAATTTCATGATGAATAGGGTAGATTAATCGATGATACGAACGTCTGTAGAAGTAAACATTTATAAAATGTAATACTGAGAAAAAACATTTATAAACCCTAATACTAAACACTTTAAGCAGCAACTTCTTCTTTAACTTCTACTTTAACACGTTCAAGACGTCATTCAGGAATTACCTTTCATAATGTAAGAGAACCAACATCTGAAATCTGAAAGATTTTGGGAAAAAAGAATTTCATTAGTCTCTTCAATGTTTTAAAAAATAATATATGATAAAACAAAATAAGAAGCAAAGGAACAATCATTAGCGACGACATTCATTGGAAGCTCAGAAGAAGATGAATATAGTTGTTTGAACGCATTATGCATTTTCTAAACACCAGCAGAAAGCTAAAATAAAACATCATAACACACGGTTATAATTATAGAATCAAAACTTTTATGTTCTAAAAAAATAATTAAAACTAACATAGGTTTATCATCAATGGAAAACATGAAAATACGTAGAAATGATAGTACAATACATGAAAAGTTACTGGAAATTTAAAGAGTGATGAAAAAATATGACTGAAACATAAGATAGTCATTTTTTGTTATACGACTGTCCCAAACAACTTTGGTGAAGCCATCACCAAGTACATGGCCCAAATCAGTTTTTTTCCGTCTTACAAACCATAACTTGTTGCCATCAACAATCTTAACAGATTATTTTTAAGGTGGTTGCTCTTCCCACATCATTGAAGCAAAGTCATTAGGTATTTCCTATGAGTTTATTAAAAAATAAAACAAAAGATAAACATCAGCTATATTAAAATATGAATACTAATTAGAAAACCAATAAACATACCAAAAATAATGGGTCATCTTACTCAATCAGCTTTAAAATGAAGGATTGTTGTTACTCTGATCCATATCTGCAATTTAATTATGAACGCTTAAAAAAAATAAAACGGTAAACTATTTATAGAAACATACTCATAATAACGGGAGAAACTTATAAAACAAAAAAAATGAACGATTTCAAAAAATTTTAAAAAATATTTATTTTTAGAAACACAATCAATATTCCGAAAAAAACATATCAGACAATAAAAATATACAAATTCTTTAATGGATTGATAATTAATACAATACAAAATTTATTACTAAAAAAAAGACAGTAAAAAAACTGAGCATAAACGATGAAACCTAAAACTATAAGGGATCAAAAATTAAGAAAAAAAAAACTATCAAAAGAAAATTACCTGTAACATGTTCGACGAAGATTGATAGTCCGGCAGTGGCATAACATTTAGGTTTATTCATGAAAAAATTTAAACCTAAACAAAAGAATCAATAACAACATCACTCAATAAAGACATCCACAAAAAATAATCCCCTCATAACATTCAAATCAGATAATGTAAATCATAAACAACAAAACAAAAAATACATGAAAATTCTTTAAAATTGAGTTAAAATACTTAAAACACATAACAATCTAATATTGTTTACATACCTTCTCTATATGTCTAATGATCTACAAAAAATAAGAACAACAACAAACATTACCAACTGCCGAAACGGTTTTCAACATCAAAAGCTTAACTTTTCTTGAATAAATTGAAGATCGAACAACATAAACAAACAATATTTAACCAT
Source organism: Helianthus annuus (assembly GCF_002127325.2). Classification (NCBI taxonomy): domain Eukaryota; kingdom Viridiplantae; phylum Streptophyta; class Magnoliopsida; order Asterales; family Asteraceae; genus Helianthus; species Helianthus annuus. Next base: position 36,412,620 of record NC_035447.2, on the reverse strand, counting down.
CATCATGTAGTTTTACCTTAGATGTTTTTAAAGATTCTTGATTGAATATGCAGATCCAAGTCAATAGGTAGAGAGATATGGAGGTCAGCCATAAATAAATAGAAGTTTCATACCTATTTCAATTAAAAAACATATCAGTAGCAGATGGAGGTCAAAACACAAAGAAACAACGATGGTGATTAAGTTTGAATCTTAAACCACATATAATCAACAAAGAAATTAAAGGGAAACTATAATGCAAAGATACTATTTTTTTTTATTTCTAACCTGATGATAAATGTCGCACTCAGCAAGGTTTCGATTACTTTTCCCCAAAAAATTGGCATGACATATAAATCTAGCCATATAAGAATGAAAGATATACAAAATTAACAATCGGAATCACAAATAATACTGAAATGATTTACTTATGGAATAAGAACCGGAAACAATCGCCGCTGATTACATGTGAAAAAATTATATAAACATTCACGTTACAAATGGGAAAGAACGATCAAATATATAACATAATAACAATTGGAATAACAAATAATACTAACCTGATTTACACTTGGAATCGTAACAATAAAGGAATCGCCGATTATATGTGAAAAACCATATAAACAACATTAATAATAAAGACGGGATAAACCAACAAATATGGATGAAATTAACAATCAAAATAACAGATATCAAAATGATTAATACATACCGATCGATTGTAGAGTTTGAATCGTAGAACAACAATGAAGAAGAAGGAGGAACATTTTGAAAGGAATCGTAAGGAAGAAGGATGAGGAGGAACATGGTGGCTGATACCTAGGGTTTAGAGAAATTAGGTTATGAAACCTTATATAATATTCATATTATTAATGGGTTATTATGTGAGACCAAAAAAGTCCGACCCAATATATGCCGGATCCCGTGTCCAACCATATATTTAAATTTTCTTAAACACAATTTTATATATATTTTAAATAATGAATAATGCGTGACTAATAAGGTATATTAATTAAATGTTAACGTCTTCAAAATTAAAAATAATTTTCAAATGTAGATTAGTTGGACAATTAAATTTAAAGACAAATGCAACTCTACTTTTTTTCAAAATTTTATGAGTTGTTGGAAGCATCTCTTTTCTTGACATAAGGTGATTCAGATATCAGTTATCATACTAAAAGCATCCAATCATAATTAGTCTTCATACTAAGAGCATGCAAAACGCTGGTTAAAGCCCAAAATCCAAACCCATCACATCACTTGCCACATCATTCCAAACTTTAACCATTACAAACTTACTTTTTCTTCTAACACTAAGGGGCTGTTTGGTAGCCTCTTAATGACCATTCAGATGCTACCTCTTAATGGTTCAAAACCTCTGAATGAATAAGAGTTAACCTCAAGTCTGAATGGTTAAGAGGTAACCTCTGAATGGTAAATCATCACATGTCACATTTTTTCTACCTTCTCATTGGTAAAATTCTAAATGGTTCCATTAAGAGGTAGCCTCTTAATGACCATTCAGAGGCTACCAAACAGCCCCTAAACCATTCAAAAACTCCACGCCACACCTCACTTTTTTAATTTTAGGAATGCCCGCTTAATACGCGGGTTTCAACCAAAACCATATTATTTACTTTGAAATGAAATATTCTGTACAAATACATACATTAGAAGAAAAAAAAACAGAAAGCTATTCAAATGCCGTAAAAAACTTCCTTGTAGACTACATTTGATCCGATCAATATCCAAATAATTTTAAATGGATGGATCACTATCCGGATCGATCCATATTAAAAAAAATATAATAAAAAAACACTAAAAATGAAAAAAATCACAAAAAATTCAAAAAATAAAAAAAAATAAAAAAAGAAGATAGAAAATTAATTCTATATTTAATAAATATAGTTAAAAATATATAGGATAGTTTAAAAAGTACAAAATAAATTTCAAATTTCACTAAAAATCTCCTTGTACACCACATTTGTTGTCTTACTTGCAACATTTTATGGTTATGGAGATCTCATAACCGAACCATTCGGTTATGGTTAGTTATGTATAAGATGATCTTCATAACCGAACATAACCGAACCGAACCAAACCGAACCGATTGTGTTTCATCTTCTTCATTTATCGATAGATATATATTCTCTCGTTTCCATCACCCCTTCTTCATTTGCAGCTTCAGATGCACTTGCAGCTTACTTTTCTTCATTTGAAGCTTCCGAAAACACCTGAAACTCAATAATGAATAATGTGTTAACCCGACCAACAACCGATCTATTTTAAATAATACAGCAAAATTGCAATATGCCACACTTTTTTTAATAATGCGTTACCCGAACAACATCCGAAACTTAATCGTAACCGAGGATTAACCGAACTTAACCGAAACCAATGATCGGTTACGGTTACGGTTACCGTTACGAATTATCCCATAACCGAGCTATCGGTTATGGTTATGGATTATCCCATTAACCGAACCGTAACCGATATGCTCACCCGTAGCTGAAACAGCCGGCCTTGCCCCGTAATGAACTAAGTTACGGTTTTTCATTAAACAAATATAGGTGAGGCTTTGCTAGCATGTGATTTCTAGAGCTTTTGGTGTAAAAAATCAGTGTCCCAATTTATGTTTATGATGATAAAATTTAAAAAAAAAAACAGAAAATAAGTGATAATAGTAGGTATATTGGTACCTAATGGGGACTGTGTAGACTCATCAAAGATATAGATGCGAAGAACACGATCAGAGAAGTTGTTATTGTTAAACGCAAATTCGAAATCACCTTGGTCGCAGTGATCTTCAGAAGAATCCATGATTAGTGTTCTTAAAATTAGTTAGTTTCCTAAAAATTTAAAAATAAAATAAAAATTTTATTAGAGATATAGATTCTCATCTTTATCAAGCAGCTCTCAGTGACAAGTGACCCAAATTAGTGACAAAGTGAAAATACAATTTAAAGATACCCGAGTCCTTTTGAAGATCATATCCTTCGATTTGCCAAAATCTTTCCCTTAGTAAATCGAGTCCATTCTACAAAAAGAACCAACCAAATGATAAGCGTTTAACTACATAAAATCAACTTTGGTGTCGATAGTATGCTACCATGCCGTACCAATGGCGGTCCCATGATTTTATGTACAAACTATAAACTTATTGACGGGTTATGATGCACATTTATAATTTACTTTTACTAAAAAAATATTATTAATAAAGCAACAGAAAAATTAGTAAATATATTTAACACAAGTAAGGAAATTTAAATATTTAATTCATATAAAAACAATACGATAGTAATAATAAGGCAATGCAGCTATGAAGGTTAGACAACTAAATCAAGTGAATGAATAAGAGCAACTTGTGCCTGGTGGACCAAATCCACTCCATAAATTGGATTTTTGACAAAATATCGATTCTTGTAATAGAGTATAAAATATTTAAATGGTTTCTTTTTTTTTTTTTTTTTTTTTTTGCAAATTAACAATTCTTGTGCACTTAAACTTACATATTGTTGGTGCAATTTGTAGTAGAAGTGTGTTAGTTGCTTATTGCTGGAACTCTGCTGGACATCGTTATGACTTCAATTTTTATGGCAGCACTTCATTGAGACATTTTGTCGAGTAATTGGCGTGCAATTATGTACCAATGGCTTTAGAACGTTGACAAATCTTAAATCTTGGATCAAATCCACCCTTTCCGTGTAATCTTTTCATAGAAATAACACCATTAAATAAAGAATACAACAATTCTTGTATAGCTAATGAAAAAAAAGTACCACATCTAACAGATCAAATTCACAATCAAGTTTATTAACGAAACTAAAAACAATAAGCAAAATCCATACTTTTGTCTTTGCGAAGAGCTCTAAGCTTCTTCGGCGGTAGCCAAGTGGCCAGCGAGCGATGTTATCCTGCAACTGTATACATCTTCACGCCGTTAATGGAGGTCGATTTCATAGTACCTCCTTGGTGCAAATGCCTGTCATTCCATAATAAACAAAATAAAGTTCTTTTATTGTGCAACATATACTATTAACAACAACAAAAAGTCTCTCCAATTTACCACACCATAAAAAGTCTCTCCAATATCTTTCACAACCAACTACTACAACATATATTCAAACACAATATACGAAGTAGGAATAAACTACCTTCAAAACAACTTCCATCACATCCAATATAGAACCGAACCATCCATTGCATCTCTAGGAGGTTTTCCGGACGCCTTTGAAGTGAAAAACTTCTTATCCACGTAGACACTCTTTATAAAATCTCAAACTTTCTCCACATTGCTGTAATAGCGAGCATGCATAAAAAACTAAATTAACATTCTTTCTACTCAAACACTAAATGTAAAAACGTAAAAGTATAAAAGTGCATCACCTGTTATGTAGAAGTCTATGTTCTCGTGGGTCCCAATCTCTTATAAATGTTTCCATTGCATGCTGGAGAAGTAAATTGTAAATATCGTGTGAGTAAATAAACAAATTCCCCCGACAGAAAATAATATTAGATGATATCTGTACCTGATTACTGCCTTCTTTAAGGGCTTCAACTTCTTGTGAAGTAAAATTAGACATTGACACGGATTTAACATGGTGAGTAAACTCACCTCTGCGAAACGCATTGATACAAATTAAAATTGATTAATCAATGTTATAATGTATGCAATTAACATTTCAAACATGACAGCACACACTATAGTGTTATTATAATAATTAAGTTGTGGAGAAAGTGATTAGCAAAAACAATATTAAGTTGTGGAGAAAGTGATTAGCAAAAACAATCTGTAAACAGTTTTCAATTCATATTTTTAGCATTATTTTAACAATTTGACCCATTAAAATAGAACATAACCCAGATCAACCCAATTAACCCAGATCAACCAATTTATAATTAAATGGGTTGAAATAGCAAACATCTATCTTTACCTGTCTATGACATTTTATTCATCAATAATTCTTTCTTCTCTTTTTCTTAAAGATAATTAATTTTGCATCTAAGGCCTGCAAAGAAGAAGAAAAGAATGTGAAACTCATTTTCATTAGAAAAAATAAACTATTTGTAAGAGCCTAAAACTTCTAGGGAACTCCACAAATTATGATTCCACCCAATAAAGATAAACTTCATTCAATGTGGGGTAATAGCATCATTGTAATTCATCAAATTAAAAACTAAATACAATTTAATGATCTGAAAGAATGCATCAATCCCATTTATTTTTAAGTGATTCTTATTGCTTATATACTCATACAAATAAGAAGTGATTTTATTATTATAAAGCTTCAGGTTTATATAATTATTATAAGCGATGAAAGCGTATGTTCAAATTATTCTTACTTGCTCTTCTACAACACCATCAAGGAAAACACCTAACGTGTTCATACTCTAACCGCCTCTTGTTTAAACAAAAAAGAGCAAATTTACATGCTTTCTCAATACAAGACATGTGTGCTTATATCTGCTAATGAAATAGTAAACATAACCATATTCTAGAGTAAATTCAAGCTAAGCTAACCTTATCATTCACTTCATAGAACTTTAACTTTTCTGTGAATATGCAATCCCCATTGCTAACCTTGAATTGATGAGCTCCAATCTACATCAACACAACATACATATCTTTATTTGTAACATATACATTCAATATTCATCAATTGCCTACACACACATGTTAACATCGGGTCCTACTATTCATCAAAACTTTTGGATCTAGATGCGGAAAAACAAACCTTTGGACAAAAGTCGCAAAACTGGCCAAACCTCAGCGACAAAAATCGCATTTTACTCTAAACAAAAATAACATACCAGCATCCTCCGATTTCTCTGCCAATGTTGCAGTTGCTCCTGTTGAGTGCGTCTCGGTACAGCAGGGCGTCCGTCACTTTGAAGAGCCCCACTTAAGTTCTTTGCAGCAGTGAAATCATTTTCCTGAAGATTAGTGCAGTCTAACGGTTTACATAATCCAAAATCTGATAGTTTCATGTGGCCGAATTTATCAAGCAGCAAGTTATCAAGTTTAATATCCGTGTCACAGTTAAAAAACATTACATTTCTGATAAAAAAAAACCCGTCACGTGTTTGTATGAAGTGAATTAAGGAAAATTGTTATAACCTCTGAATATAGTTATGTTTGTGAATGGATTCGATTGCCAAAACAGTTTCTCCGACATAAAACCAAGCTTCCTCTTCAGTTAATGTATCTTTTCACATAAGTAAAGTCATTATATCTCTACAAAAAAAAATTAGCAAAGTTGGGTAAGCGACACATAAGTTGAAGCCAGAATGATTTACATGTATCATCTAAAACAAATAAATCCTTTGGTATACGTGGTAGTAGAACCTCATCGTCACTGAAGCGTTGCGCTACAAACTTGTCAAATAGCTCTCCTCCAGCGACATATTCCATAACTGTTTTGGAACAAAGTTGACATCAACAATTAGAAAGCAACTTATATGTATAACTATTATAATGTATAGACTATTATAGAAAAATTAAATTACATCTAAAATAAATTTGTAATCAAAGAGCAAGGAACACTAAGAACCCAATTAGTAACATGTGAAATAGAAATCACTTTTGCTGTAGCATTTCATCAAGCACTTGGTGTGCGTCTTAAAACTTTTAAATTGTAAACAAAATACTGGATATCAAACCTAATACTTGTATACATACAATAACCAATGTACAGAAATAATTCATATCCAAAAGAATTTACAAACAACTGTACCGTTTATATATTCTTCAATGGCGAGAGAAGTGTTCATATCCTCATACAATCTACCTTTTGAACTTTGAAGAAAGAAAAACACATTATAAAATATAGGAATTCTGATACAAAACATCAAGATTCAAAGTGAAATCGCTCACATTCATTACCTAATCATCAAGATCCAAAGTGAAATCGCTGAATGGTGGAACTGAGGTTGAGGGAGAACTGCGTAGCGGGATTAGGGTTTGGTGATTAGAAATTAGTGTTTGACTGCAAAAAAAAAAAAAAAAAAAAACTCAAATTTAGAAACGTGAATGGGGAAGATACAATAGGGTTTGAGAGCAAGAAGAAAGGTATAAATCCATATCAAATACAAAATCAACATACCTGGAAGAACTGAGATGTGAGAGAAATTGCAGAAGAGGCAATATGATCTGGAATAGCGTAGCTGAGATGTGAATCTAGGGTTTCAAGTATGATGCGGCGAAGGAGAAGAATGTGGATGTAGAGAAGTTTAGGTTTTTTAGATGCCTTATATACACGGGTTTGGAAAACCCATACATCCGACCCGAAAATTGCCGGATCCCGTGTTCACTTCTTTTTTGGTTTGTGTTTTTAGAATTTTGGTTTGTGTATTGAGAATTGAGATGGATTCCCTCCCAAAATCAAAGTCCACTAAACCAATGCTTGCCACATCATCAAATTGGCTTCACCATCCAAGGATAAATAGCCCAAATCATCTCCTTTATTAATATATATAGATATATAATATAATATTTATTTGTAATTTTACTAAAATACCCTTAGTTTTATACTTGAAGTTACGTAATACCCTTTCAGCTAACAAACATTTTAAATGGAGTTAATGCTAAGGAGCAAAATAAAAAAAAAACTTAGTAAATTATTGGAGTAAAATGTCTATTTTTATAGAAATGAAACAAAACTGTTAAAACGTTTATATGTGAAAAATCAAAATCAAAATGGAAGAGGAAGGCTACCCAGAGGGCCGGCCAGGCCACACATTCCACCATCACCCATCAATCAATCCATCATAATAACCATAATAATAAAACCGGAACTCTTCACGGCGCCTCATCCTCCGTCACCGTTGCCGCCGCTTCTCCTCTTCTGCTGCCGCTGCCTCCGGCTGCACCCTCTTCATTAAACCTAGTCTCATTGCAGTTGCATAATTTCTAGGTAAATAGATATTAATTCTTCAGTTTTTATTGTTTTTTTGTTGTTGTATTGTATTGTTTAGTGTTTACAGTAATTGATGTAAATAAAGTTTACAACTATACTTATAGTTAGGGTTTATTTGGTTAATAAATAGTGAAGCCATTTTGGTTCAGTTAGAAACCGAATTAACCCAAAGAAACCTAACCAAATAAGAATTCGATTATTCCGCTCGGTCTGTAACTGTAACTGTAACCAAATTCGTTTTCGGTTATTCGGTTACTAGTTTAACTGTAACCGAATTCTTATTCGGTTAATCAGTTCAGTTAGCCATTTCTTTAATACGGTTTGGTTTAGTTTTTGGTTATGACCAAATAAAATTAAAAACCAAATTAACCAATAACTGATGCTCTTTTTTGAACATTGTAAATGTATTTGTTAATGTTAGATTTTCATTTTTTTTTTCATGTTTGCAGTGTTTTGCTGCAATAAATAAAATTAGATTTACCGGTGAAGAACAAACATGCTTCCTTCAACAACCATGAACATTCTTAAAATTCATGGTTGTTATCGTCCCCAACCGAAAGTTTCTCAATATTCTCATAACTCCAGACTCTGCAATGCCTCATCAGCCTCAATACTTTCTCACCCCCAATTTCCCATTTCTAAAACCGATTCAAAGCTAAAAAGGATTCGGGTTTCGGAAATTGGAGCTCCGTTATGGACATGGAAAGACGATGAAGAAGAAAACACGCGTTCTTCTGATGACTTGACGATGAACGGAGATGTTTATCAGAAGACGTTGAGGTTGGTTGAATGTTCTATGTTTGCTGCTCTTGGTGGATTAACATATATTTTAAGCAGCTCTCTTGCGATTGAGGTACTTCTTTTACTGCAAGCTTCTTGATTGATCAATCTAATTTAATAATAATGCCAAATTGGATTTTAATAATCCCACCCTTTCTCAGTTGGCCAATAATAATCCCAACTGAGAATACTCTTATCACTAGTCCGAACTTTCTAACTATTTTTTTCAGTGGACCCCTTTAAAAAAACTTAACCCAGTTTTTTTCCTGACGTGGACATATGGGGTGGGATAATTTTTTTTGTCCACGTCTGCAAAAAAACTATCTGGGTTAAGTTTTTTAACAGGGGTCCATTGAAAACAAATAGTTGGAAAGTTTGGACCGGTGGTAAGAATATTCTCAGTTGGGATTATTATTGGCTAAGGGGCTGTTTGTTTACCTCTTAATGAGGCTCTTAATGGTTCAGACTGTTTGTTTCACGAGCAGATGTCAGAATGGTTCAAACATTTGCCTCTGAATGGTTAAGATTTATACAGAGTCTGAATGGTTAAGACCTTCTAATCTGAATTGGTCAGACATTTGCCTCTGAATGGTTAAGCATTATACAGGTTCTTAATGGTTCAGACTTCTTACTGGTTCAGCACTTAACCATTCAGATGTTGCCAAACAGCCCCTAACTGAGAAAAGATAGGATTATTAAAATCCAATTTGCCTTTAATAATTTGGTAAAAGGAATTCCAAAGATAACTAATATTTTGCTGAATTCTTATCTTGATGTAATTTTCTTACATGTTACTCAAGTTAATTTACTTTATAGTGTTTACGTGGCAGAACTACTTTGGTTGTTTCTTTGCCTTGCCCATAGTGTTCTCGTCAATGAGATGGGATATTGTTGCTGGCCGAAAGACTATGGTATGTAATCTTTCCCTTTTTAAAATTTTTAGAGATACTATGACTGGCTTGTTTCTTTCTTTTTTTTTATATAAGTTCAGTTTTGTTTTGATGTTTTGTAGGTGGCAACCGCTACGCTTTTGCTTGTCTTGGCTGGCCCGATAAAAGCCATAACTTACCTGGTCAGCAAATGTTTATATAGGAGTCTTTACTTATCTGTATATTATAAGCTAAATCCTTATTTATTTGACTGTATATATTCTTGCATCTCAGCTAATGCATGGTTTTCTTGGTCTTGCCATGGGCTCTTTGTGGAGGTCAAAAGCAAGTTGGGGTGTTTCTGTGCTTGTGAGCGCACTTGTAATGCTTCTCTCTCTCTCTCTCTCTATATATATATATATATATACACACACACGCGCGCACGCGCATCTTCTCAATTTCCAGGTGGAAACATGTTTTCTCATCTTATAAGGATCACGTTGCATCTTAAAATTGTGCAGGTTCGAGCCGCAGGTGCAATGTGCTATGTTGTGATGTACTCATTTTTAATCAGAGAGAACATCCTTGCTTTGGTACTTCTACTACCTTCATATCTGAAAATTCTTCGGTACATTTCAATATTTATTTGAACTGGTCAACATTTTCTCGTAGATTACCATAAACATTCATGCCTCAGTCACATTTATCCTATCATCCTTTGGCTTCTTGGTAATTCCATCCATGAATATAATATACGCCATTTTTGGGACAGTGGTTCGTCTTCTTAACCCTCTATTCTATTACTAGATACATTTGAGATCATCAACTCCAAAGCTGATGTGGAATTTTCAAAGTAATTAGACTAAAACAAATTCATTTTAATTTTGAAACTTTTTTTTTTCAAATGTTAAAATGTACCTTTTTTTTCTTAGAACCGAAGGATGTTTTGTAACGAGATATCTTTTCCTTTTGGCAGCTTTTACTTAATTGCAGTTTCTTTGTGTTCCTGCTACATCTTCTGTATGCCCTCTTCTTTACAAGGCTTGGAATGAAGGCTTCCTTGAGATTACCGAAATGGTTCGCTAAAGCCATTTGACCGATTACACACCCGACATTGGTTTTCATTCAATTTTTATCTGTACTTGAGTGAAGACCCAGAACCAGAACCAAATCATCGAGTTTAAGAGCCAACTCATCGGTTTTTGGGGAAGTATAGGTTACATTATGTAGTTATAAAAGAAGATTCATTTAGAGGTGTCAACATGGGTTAGTTGGATAACGGGTCAAAACAGTTTCAGGTTGAAACAACTCAATCATTTGTAATTGAATTCTTTAAATGATCTGATCTAATCTTAAACAATAAATTTCAGATGGTATTTGGTTGTATCAGTTTTAGTAGTGTCTATTATTGTTGAGTGTTCATGTTTAAATGATACGCCGCAGATATTTCATTCAACGACCCGTCCTCATTCTTACTATTCGAACAACTCACTCTATAGGAAAACCATCCCGATTCTATTATTCTAACACCGAAGGCTGATCACAAAAGACCCTCTTAGGGGTGCGACTAGCAGTGCTTTTATCTTAGGTGGTGTACAGTTTATTGAAGTTAGAATACGTTGCTTACGAATGTTTATTAAATGGTATAAGTGTATAACGAGTAGGTTTCAGAAATAAAAGCCCGTAGAAAGTAATTGTAGGGACGTATTTTTGTTATGGATATTTAGTGAAGTTTTGACGTATTTTATTGGGTATATAAAAATGAATTTATCTTATATTTTTATCACGTGACTCCAGTTGGCTCAACCCGAACTGGGCTGGCCGATAAAATTTAATTTTTAGTGATCGATAGGGGGTGTAAACGAGCCGGGCCGAGCCCGAGCTCGACCAGGCTAGAGCTCGGCTCGTTAGGTTTTTATGAAGCTCGAGCTAGAGCTCGGCTCGGTTCGAGCCTACTTCTTTGAGCTAGAGCTCGGCTCGCGAGTAAAACCCAAAGCTCGAGCTTGACTCCACTCGGCTCGAACTATTTTGAGAACAACCTTAAATAAGCTAAAAGCTCGGCTCGAGCTCACTTCAACATCGCTTAAACGAGCAAAGCTCGGCTCTAGCTCGGCTCATCAATGTTATCATCATTATTAATATATTATATATATAAAAATTAAAATTTTGTATGGGCTCGTTTAGGCTCGCAAGCCTAAACAAGCTTTGTATTTCAGGCTCGAGCTCGGGCTCGATAACAAAACGAGCTCTATTTCAGGCTCGAGCTCGGGCCCGGGCTCGTTAAGGCTCGGCTCGTTCAAGCTTTTTACCGAGCCGATCACGAGTAGCTCACCCCTAGTGATAGATAAGTAGATAATTAACCCTCATGAATAAATTCTTGATTCCGCCACTTTTTGTGTGTATGCTTGATGAAAACACAGAATATAAATGTTTGCTTGTCAATTGAATAAATAAACCACTGAAAACTATATAATTAAAATATGTTTCACTGGTGAGATAACGGTAATTTTAATATCAAAGTAAAATCGACATTTCAATTTAAACATCATCAACTGTGAAAATCTTAGATAATCGAGACCATTTTATCGCTTGTAAGAGATACCACGAAAAGGATTTTGTATTTTTTTTTTTTTTTAGAAGGTGAACTTCATTAGAACCAATCGAACCACCTCAAACTGAGGAGTCCCTCCAAAAAAAAACAATGAAAGTTACATAATTACAAATTTACCCCAATTTTGCCACGACAAATTTTTGAACCTCGACCTACTTTTAAACCATAAAAAGCCGGAAGCCTTTAACTCACTAATAATGACATCCGCTCTAACCTCCTTGTTCTCGAACCTCGCTTTGTTCCTAGCTTTCCAAATGAACCAAGCTGCAATCCTGGCGATGCCTTTGAAAGCTTCCTTTTTATCTAGGGTAAGGCCAACATGCTCATGAATCTCCACTATGTCTTTGAAACCAAAGAAAAACAAATTCTGAACCTTAACCCACTTGCTAATGTGATTCCAAACAACCGATGCCGTATAGCAAGCCGAAAAAAATATGAGAAACCGAGTCCTCCCCATCCCTGCATAGGACACACGACTCATCCTGGACATTAATGTTTCTGTGTTTTAGAGCTTCCACCGTCGCGATTTTGTTCATGGCCGCTCTCCAAACGAAGATATTACACTTGTCGGGAATCCACGTACAGTCTTCTATCGGCTCCTGTAGGTGAGGGGGATGCCGTCCTTCATTATTCAGGAGTTTTTTAACAGCTTTCACACTATATTCCTTGTTGGCCGCCCCAATCCACTCCCAAACATCCTCACTATCAGAAAGGGGCACATGATGCAACTTTCCACATAAACCAGCCAACTCATTAACCTCTACCTCAGCCGAGATTGGCCTGGCCCAGGCCCAGGCCCAGGCCCAAACATAACTGGGTAAAAAACTGCTCGCCGCCGACCCTCCATTCAGCCGGTCCGCCACCAAGCACCTCTTCTCCTTTTCGATCTTGAATAATTCTGGATAGACATCTTTTAGCGGCTCGTTACATAACCAAGGGTCCAGCCAAAAGGATGTATTTGCCCCGTTGCCAACTTTGCTTCTAAAAAAATTCCTCAACGGACGCCCTTCCACCGTGGATTTAGAGAGAACTTTCGCTATGTTGCACCAAACCCCACCCATTGATCTTCTAAACGGAAGAAAATCCCAGTTGAGCCTCGTATTGTGAATAGCTTTCACAACTCTAACCCACAACTTGTTCCTTTCCGTTTTCAACCTCCACCCCCATTTGGAAAGGAGCGACACATTGATGTTTTTAAGCTTACTCAAACCGAGACCCCCTTGAATTTTAGGAAGGGTGACCGATTCCCAAGACACCCAATGAAGCTTCTTTATTCCCTCGTTTCCTCCCCACAAAAACTTTCTGATTTTAGCTTCCAAATCCGCAATCACTTTACTTGGGGCTTTGAACAGGGAGAAATAATAGTTTGGAAGACTCTCAAGCACAGATTTGATAAGCACAACTTTGCCCCCAATAGAAAGCAAAGAGGCCTTCCAACTGGACAACCGGGCGTCAAAAATCTCATAAATCGGGCTCCAATTGGCGACCCGGTTCATATTCGCACCAACTTTAACCCCCAGGTAACAAAAAGGAAAGGAGCCGACCCTACAACCAATAATCGAAGCCATCGAATCAAGGTCCTCCGCTCCCACACCCATGCCAAAAATATTAGATTTATCTAAATTTATCTTCAAGCCCGAGCACACGTGGAAAATTCTCAAAATCCGAACCACATTTAGGATACTGACCTCCGACCAATCCCCTAAAATGATGGCATCGTCCGCATAAAATAGGTGAGATATAATGGGCCCATTGTTAGGTGTTTTCGTCCCGTTTATAAGCCCTTCCAACCTCGCCTTATCAAGCAAACATGAAAGAACATCCATAACCAAAATGAAGAGAAACGGCGAAATAGGGTCTCCTTGTCTAAGACCCTTGTAACACTGAAACTCGAACGCCGGCGACCCGTTGACAAGCACCGAAGATCTCTCGGATTTTAGAATACCCTTGATCCAAAGACACCAACACTCCGGGAAACCTTTTCTAGACATAGTATCCAGAAGAAAATTCCAATTTACATTATCGTAGGCTTTTTCAAAATCAATCTTGAAGAAAAAACCTTTTTTTTGAACTTTTTACCCCACGCGAACAATTCATTGACCATAAGGGGACCATCCAGGATAAAATTCCCTTCCAAGAACGCGGATTGCGAGTCCGACACTACCGACCCAATGACCTTCTTCAACCGATTCGCAAGAACCTTAGAGACAACCTTGCTAATGATTCCAATGAGATTGATAGGCCTATAGTTTTTTAACTCCACCGGATCTTTAATCTTAGGAACTAGCGTGATAAAGGAGGAACCGCTACCCACACTGAACTCCCCATTGACAAAGAAAGAATCTAGCACCTCCTTAAAATCCCTTTCGAATAAATGCCAAAACTTTTTAATAAATCTCATATTAATGCCATCAGGACCAGGAGACTTGTCACTGCCACAATCCGCCACTGCGGCTTTTATTTCCTCCTCCGAAAACTGCTGAATTAAAAACAACCTATCCGACTCTTCCAGAATCTTCGAATTATCATAGTTCACCTGCGGCCTTATCGTCCATTCCTCCTTGAAGCGGCTGCGAATAAATGTCATAATTTCCCTTTTAACTTTGTATTAGCATCCTCTTCTGAGGCCCACCTAACTCTAGCTCTTTGCTTAGCTTCCGAACACTTTTTCAAGTCCATTTCCATAATAACTTCTTCGCATTAACACACTGTAATGGGTGTGCATGGTTCAACGATTTTATAACTGCTTTTCGTTCGGTGTAATATTTCCCACTTTATCTATTTTATTTTTACAATGTTGAGAGTCGCTGCCGTTGTGGCATTGATGCTACTTGGCACAGTTTTACGAACGTTTTTAACCTATTAAATTTTTTACTAATATTTTGTTTCGGTTTACCCCTATACTTCCTTTACTTAAAAACTATTTTTTACGTGCATATTTTATGTACGGGTAGGTATAAATATGATTTGTTCTACATTCCGACGTAAACTTTTTTTTATAGACGAGTCAGGTCAAATATAATACGTTTTCGTTTAAAGAAACCATTTTTACGTGCATATTTTTATGTACGTTTTGGTATAAATTCAAGTTGTTCTATGTTTGGACGTAAACTTTTTTGGGAAATGATTCAGGTCAAATATAATATTTTTCGTGTTTATTTTATGTATGTTTCATAAAGTTTGTTTCGAATCGAGTGGAGTCAAATTATGGTTTCTTTTTCTCCCTTTTTTTTCGAAAGCTCTAATTAATCCCTTTCGATTACATGTGCAGATTTTCCTTCATACCCGTTACGTTTTCTATGTATGAGTTGGGTCACATATAATACGTTATGATTGTTCGATATGAATTTGATTTACTTTACGTTTGATCCAATAACAATGCTTATACAGGTTACATTGAGTTCAACTGCATACGTCGAAATGTGTATTTTCATATGGTTCATGCATCATATGATGTTTGAACCAATCCATTCAATGTTTACGATGTACCCGCACCGCAACGCGGGTGGGTCTTAATCCTAGTTGAACTAAAATTCCAATATGTAAACTTAATACGGTAGAACCGTAGAAGCAGACGACGAGATTGACAAGGTATATCTGATCTGTTCACGGACTGTAAGGTCTGACCTGATTTGCCTTGCACGATCCGTAAAAGGCCTAAATTCAGTCTGAGACCATAATTGGGTTACGGACTTTAAAATACCATGCTTGCAAAATACTTTGAGCAAATTTAAGCACATGCGGTAGTAGTAAATGTATCCATGAACTGAGTCATAAAGATGGGGGTATAGGCTTAATCCCTGACAATTGTTGTGATGTGTACGATTGGTCTATGACTAAATTCATAAGCAGTTGTCATAAATCAAGATATTCATTTCATGACTATTTAAACATTCTTTATGAATGTGTTTGTTAATTGTATTTACTAGTGAAAGCTGACATATTTTAAAGATTGACTCGCAGGTGTTAATTCTAAGGCGTAGGCTAGGTTGTGTTCGATTTGTCGCCTTGGAAGTTGCGACTCCACTAACGAATGCCTATGATGTCGCCAAGTCACCTTTGATTTTATAGATGCACATTTGGATTGTTTTGTAACGTATGTTAATATTTACTATTTTTATAAAATTTCGAGTTTTGAATAAGCTCGTATTTTTCATTGCTATTATACTATTATTTTCGCATTATGTTATACAGTTGTCGCACGAATGCCCACACACAGGACCACCAAGAGAGTGGGTTGTGGTAGTGTGTAATTACATATTATGTGCCTACGTGCTATTTGGTGTGTGTCGTTGATGTAGAGTCAATTTAAGTGGTCTTGTGTGTCACACCCCAATCGATGACGGAAACATCGGAGCGAGACGAAAACGAGATTGCAAGAGACATCATAACAAGACTACATGACAATAATCTAAAGATAAGATTTCATTTCATTACCAAGGATCCGAATAAATCTTTGGAAAGGAAATAACGACAAGGTAACAATTAAAAGAGCAAAACATAATCTAAACTAAAGTGAGTTTCTAGTCCATCCGACTAGATTTCTTTTAACGCATCATCATCATGCTCCTGCAATATATATATATAGAGTAGGAGTTGAGTAGAAAGTGGGTTTTTCCTAAAAAGTCTAGGAAGCAATCAGAATGCGACATGTGGCATTGAAGATTTTTAACTAGAAGGGCAATTGTGTACTTTCACATTCTATTTTTATTTTTGGAATTTATCTTCATTAACTAATTATCCATGTCCATATTTTGTAACCGTTTTTCTCCATGATTTTCTGAATAATTTGTTTTCGAAATCTAAACCAATCGCATATTCCATTGTTCAGAAGATTACTGGAAATTATCAGCATGTTCTTGGTGCTGTGTTTTAACAATTTACAGGGCTAAAGTCATTTTTTTATAGATCCCATAATATAAAGGTGGTTTTGTAATTGGCAGATTACTGTTTTGTAATCTGCTTGCTATTAAAACACAACGTCAAGAAATCTTCCAGCATTACCAGCATGGATGGTAAAACACAGCGTATGAATCTGCTTACTGTTAAAACACAACTGTATGAATCTGAATGCTAAAACACAACTGCATGAATCTGCTTGTTGTTAAAACACAACTGTATGAATCTGAATGCTAAAACACAACTGTATGAATCTGCTTGCTGTTAAAACACAACTGTATGAATCTGCTTGCTGTTAAAATACAATTGTATGAATCTGCTTGCTGTTAAAACACAACTGTATGAATCTGAATGCTAAAACACAACTGTATGAATCTGCTTGCTATTAAAACACAACTGTATGAATCTGAATGCTAAAACATAACTGTATGAATCTGCTTACTGCTAAAACACAACTGTATTAATTTGCTTGCTGTTAAAACACATCGTCAAGAAAACGGAGATGATACGAACAGTATTTGAATGGTGATGATGAACTCGGAGATGGTGGATATGGAGAAGTGTTTTAATTTGATCCGGTGCTCTCCATCCTTTCTAAAGTTATCTTCTTCCATGATTGTAGTTATTTTTGGTAGGGATTGGGGTTTCGAAGATGGGTTTGGAGAGAAAGAGGGAAAATCGTGTGAAATTAGGGACTGGGTTTGACTGACGGTTATCTAAATGATTTAAAACACGATATATTGACAAAATTGCCCCTAGTCTTTTAAAACAATGAATTAAATAAACTAAAAAATTACAAGATTGTCATTGACTTCATCTTAACCATTAAACACACCCATTAGATGGCCCAGATCGCCATCTAGATCTGGATCCATCATGTTTCTTTTCAACCCTTCAAGATCTAGATCTGGACCCGTCATTTAGATCTGGATCCATCATGTTTCTTTTCAAACCCCATGAAGACGGATCCTCTTTGGTTTATTTTGAAGAAAATCGTACACGAAGAAGATGATGAATCAGATATCGAAGAGAAGGCTGAAGTTTTTGTTCGAAACCAGGGAAAGATCCGGTGAAATTACACATTTTTTTACGTTTTTGAGGAGGCTGAAGGGGTTTGTTCGAAAATCTTGTTCAAGAAGGTGAATAAGTATGTTTTTTTTTTCAGCTTTGTTTGCAAATCTACACTTTTTTAGTCTGCATTTTTGTTGTGTTTTGTGGATCTGCAATTTTTTTGTTCAAGAAGATGGAGGTTTTTAAGTTCTTGTTTTATGGGTTTATTGTTTTTATTATTGATTGCATCAATTTTTTTATGTAAAATTTGTTTCAGATCTGTACCAACCAAAACAATTTGAAGATGATGTTTCAGATGTTGAAAATGATTCAAAAGATGTTTGATGTTGAACATAGTTACGAAATGTAACAATCAAGGAAAAAATGCATGTTACATTTTTTCGTATTACATAAATAATGCACTTTACTGAAAATAAAGTGCATTGTTACACTTTTTTTAGAATGTTGTAAAAATAAAGTGTATTGTTACATTTTTTCCCAAATTTTGTAAAAACAAAGTGACTGTTACAGAAACAAAGTGTGTTGTTACATTTTTTTTTGTGTTAGAATTGTAACAATCAATCAAAGCAAAAATGTCTGTTACATTTTTTGTGTTACAGAAATAATGTCCGTTACAGAAAATAAAGTGCATTTGATCATGTAAAAATTATATGTTACGTTTCTATGTAATATTTTATGTTACAGAAATAAAGTGTGTTATTACAAATGTGGCATAAATTGATAATTAAAAAATGCATGTTACATTTTTTTGTGTTACATAAATAATGCACGTTACTGAAAATAAAGTGCACTATTACACTTTTTTAGATTGTTATAAAAATAAAGTGTGTTGTTACATTTTTTCTCAGATTATTGTAAAAACAAAGTGACTGTTATAGAAACAAAGTGTGTTGTTACATTTTTTGTATTAGAAATGTAACAATCAATCAAAGCAAAAATATCTGTTACATTTTTTGTGTTACAGAAATAATGTCCGTTACAGAAAATAAAGTGCATTTAATCTTGTAAAAATTATATGTTACGTTTCTATGTAATATTTTATGTTACAGAAATAAAGTGTGTTATTACAAATGTGGCATAAATTGATAATTAAAAAATGTATGTTACATTTTTTATATAATATAAATACAGATGTATATAAAAAAAACAAAAAATCTGATTTATATAAAAAATGAAAAAAGCAGAATTACATCAAAAGAAACCAAAATCTGACACATGCATGTAGACTTTTTGTTTGTTTGTAAGAAATAAATGTAAGAGTGTTCCCATTTTACCCTTCACGTACATCATATATATTTAAATATTGAGAGAAAGGGGGAAATGCCACAGATATCCAAAAATTAATCTTAGTCATCCATGCATCATAATCAATAGTTGTTATTGGGTTTTCAGGGTTTATTCAACTCAAGTGGGTTTCCAATTTATCCTTGCCCTATATATATATATATATATATATATATATATATATATATATATATTAAAGTAACATGTCAACACAAAAATGCATTGGTGGCATACAAGTTTGATGTACTAGCATAAGTATAAAAGAATTTAACGAGATCCACATGGCAAATGTATACTAAGGCATAAACATAACATGAACTAGCATGCATCACATACGTGTCAACTCAAAGATTCCACCAGCGTAATCTTGTCGTCGCAACAACAAGACCGTTTGTATGATTGTCATTCTTAACATAGACCCATCAACGGGCGGTGTGCTACTCCTATAGTGCTATACATGTTAAATGACAAAGTATAGTGCAAGAATGACTTTCTTGGATATATGTATTCCTAAAATATAATGTAGGGTAAATTACTTTTTGAGTCCCTGTGTTTTATGGGTTTTAACCACTTGAGTCCAAAAGCAAAAAGTTTAACGACCCGAGTCCCCATAAGCATTTTCTTTAACCATTTGAGTCCAAATTTCTAACACTGTTAGAATTTTTTGGTTAAATATTGTTAAATGACCTAAATACCCTTATATTTAAAAATAAAAAACACTCTCTCTCTTTCTTCAACCTTATATTTCCAGATCTTCCTTTCCAACAGCTCTCAACTCCTTCACCTTCTGCTGATTCAAACCTAGGGCTCAGATCACCTTCACGTCGCCGGTTCAGACAACCTTCAACCTCCGTCTTCAAACACCCCGTCGTCGCTCGTCATCAACACCACCTCCACTTCGCCGATCACCCACCTTCATCAACACCGGCCGTCGCCTACCTCCACCCATTTCGAAGTTCTACCGCTGAATCGTTGATTTCTTATAATGAATTCGAAGTTTTTTTATTTTCTTTTTACGATTATTAATTTTTGATGATTTTGAAGTTTTTATGATTATTATTAATTTTGATTTTGATTTCGTTTTTGTTGAAAGTCGCTTTGCAATGCATGTGGAATCAAATACAACAAGAAGAGAAGATCACAAATGAGTGGATGTGATAAAAGCAAAAGAAAAACATCGATTTGTTGAAGGTGAGAGTGATGGTGATCGATCAAAAACAAGCTACGAGCAGAAGAACAAGCTGCTATACTATTGATGGTAATCTCTTGTGGTGGCTCTCTGTATTGAGTTTTTCAATTTGGGGGAAATTCAAAACCCTAACTAATTAATAGTGTTCCAACCCTAGCTTAGGGGCGAAATTTTCAATGTTTATGTTTTGGTTAACAACTCATTACTCATACTGTTTACGGCATTTTCATTCCAACAGTTGTCTTGATGGTGGAGGTGTGGTGGTGGGATGGAGGTGGTTTAGGTTTAGAGAGAGAGAGAGATAACGAAAGATGAGAGAACAGGTCTTTAGAAAGAAATGAGTGAGAGAAAAAATAGTTTCTTTATTTATTTTTAATAAGGGTAAATTACTTTTTGAGTCACTGTGTTTTATGGGTTTTAACCACTTGAGTCCAAAAGCAAAAAGTTTAACGACCTGAGTCCCTATAAGCATTTTCTTTAACCATTTGAGTCCAAATTTCTAACATTGTTAGAATTTTTGATTAAATATTATTAAATGACCAAAATACCCTTATAGTTATACAATAAAAAAATAAATGCCCCTATATTAAAAAATAGAAAAATAAAAATAAACAACAGAACTTAGGGGCTGTTTGTTTAGGTCTGAATGGCCCCATTAAGAGGAAACCTCTGAATCGGTCAGAGGTTAAGGTGTTTGTTTCACGAAATATGCACCTCTTAATGAAACCATTCAGATCTGAATGGTTCAGCACTTTTTGAGATCTGAATGGAACTTTTGACAAGCCTGCCCTTCTTCCTCAGCCCTAATCATCTTCCTCATGAACGCATCTTCAGCCTTCACCTCCGCATCAATTCCACAACCCCATTCCTCTCATCTCCTCTCATCCACAGATGTCCATCACTCCTCCACATCCTCTCCGTCGCCGCCCCTCCTCCACAGCCTCTCTGTCGCCGCCACAACTCCTCAGCCTTCACCTCCACGGCCGAACCTCCACAGAGCTGCCGCCCTCTCCCTCAATCGGACCTCAACAGCGTCGCCGTCCTCCTTAGCCGACACCTCTACAGCGCTCCTCCTCAGCCGACACCACCGCCGTCGATTAAGGTATGAATTCTGAAGTTGAAATATATGTTTGAACTGATCAGCTGTTTACTTTTTGATTCTCTCTGTATATAAATAACATGAATATTGTGTTTAATTTGCTGTATGTGAAGGTAGATTGAATTGAACTGAATGATTCATCGTTGTCTGCTGTTTGATTCTCTAGGTGTATAATAATAACATGAATATTATGTTTCATTTGCTGTTTGAATATTATGTTGGTAGATTGAATTGAACTGATTCTCTGTGTATATAACAATATGTATATTTCATTCAACCCAAAGTAGTTCAGAGGGCTAAAAATGTCATTTTACATCGTCATTCAGAGGTGCAACCAAACAACACTTTACTGGTTCAGCACTTACTGGTTCAGAGTCTCTTAACCATTCAGACCTCTTATTCATTCAGCACTTATTGATTCAGATGTTGCCAAACAGCCCCTTACCCTCTCTTTAACACCCAGTCTCTCTCTCTCTCCAAACAACCACCACCGTAACCATTCTCCAGCCACCGGTAAGTTTTCTCTCCGGCCATCAGAACTCTAGTTCAATCCCGAGAGAGATGATGACTCAGATCAAATCTGAAAGTAAAGCATCAGGGCAGGTTCTTTCAATGGAGAGTTCTAGTCAACCTTTATATACTGGATATCAAAATCAAGTTCAATCAGGTATGATTTTCCAGGGTTTAGAAAATGACATGTCTCAATCCAAAAAGCAATTCCATATGATTGAAAACAAGATTGAATTTCAAGGTGATATGGAGGGCACTCAAAAGGGGGCGTCATCAGAATTGAATTCATCACTTAGTACTGAGCTGGATGAAATCTCACTAGAAGCAACTACTTAGTGAAATCTCATCACTAATTTCACATCAATCTCACTCAAAACAAGTTCCAATTTAAACAACACAAACAAAATCAACAAACAACCAAAACTGTTTCCCACAAGCTTTCTGTAAACATCAGACCTTCTCCTTCCTCCTCCGATCTTTCTCTCTCTAACCCTATCTCTCTCTCCCGCGCTTAACTACCGCCACACGCCACCACCGGTTGGTGGTGGTTGGCCGTCTAACCGAGGGTAACAGGGAGGTGTTGGGGTTTTACAGGGGTGCGTGTGGAGTGTGGCTCGCCGGAGAAGAAGGAGGGCAGTTGGGGTGTGTGGGTGGTTGTCGCCGGTGAACGAGAAGACGCCGGAGATCGCCATAGGTGCGACTCCGGTCGTCTGAGTTGCAACAGAGAAAGAGGGGGTTTAGGTGAACGGGTTGTAAGGGTGGCGCTTGTCGGAGAAGATAGCCGGAGCTCCGATCTCCGGTGTGTACTCGAGAGAAAACAGAGACTTGGATTTGTGTGCGGCTGTAAGTTTGGGAGAGATGTAGAACTTTTAGGGTTTTATAAGGGTAAAGAAGAAGACAGGGGCATTTTATTCTTTTAATAGAAAACTAACAGAAAATATGGATGGTGTTAGAAATTTGGACTCAAATGGTTAAGGAAAATGCTTATAGGGACTCAGGTCGTTAAACTTTTTGCTTTTGGACTCAACTAGTTAAAACCAATAAAACACAGGGACTCAAAAAGTAATTTACCCTTTTAATAATAAGGGTAATTTGGTCATTTAACAAAATTTAACAAAAAAAATCTAACAGTGTTAGAAATTTGGACTCAAATGGTTAAGAAAAGTGGTTATAGGGACTCAGGGCGTTAAACATTTTGATTTTGGACTCTAGTGGTTAAAACCATCAAAACACAGGGGCTCAAAAAGTAATTTACCCTATAATGTATAAAGCATGTATATTGGATTCGTTTGTATGAATAAAGTATTTGGATATGTGTGTTTGTGTGAGCTTTAATATGGTAACATATATTGCACCTAAAAGTGTAAAAATGAAAAGAAGATCATGTATGCTCACGATTTGCAAAAGCTTCAAAAAAATGCGAGTAATTAGCCTTGTGACGTTAGAAATGCCGAGGTCATCCTACAAGAGGAACGAAGGCGTGTGAGTTCAATGGTTAAAAGTGATGTGTTTAACAAATGTTTTTACTTAAGAAAGTGGGGTAGCCCATAACCCATATTAACATAAACGGGCCGGATTAGGGTTGGGTGGGAGTAAAGAATCAACACAACACTAGATTCGGTTTATTTAAATATCAAACTGAAAAATTCTTTTTCATACAAACTTCTCTTTCTCTCTCCTCTCTCATCTGCTTTCTCTCTCTACAAACCCTAAAAAGGCCATTTTCACCAACACAAGTAAGCTCTCTCTCTCTCTCTCTCACTGTTACATCTCTCTCTCTCTCTCTATCCTCAAAGAATGTTTGCCCCTTGATGTAACACATATATTGTACTTTATATCACCGACAAATTGATACCAAAATTTATCTAATTTAGATCTGTTTATTACAAATTTGGCTCTTCATGTGTTGTTTAACGCATTTTAATCAGACATTGAATACAGATCTAGAGTTCTAACGAGTATCTGTTTGTTTTGTCACCGTTTATGTTAGATCTGTTACGTAGACGGTGAAATTAGGGCTTTTTGTTGTTGAATTAGGATTAATTGGATTAATTGATGTGTTAGCACGTGTTTAAATGCACAAATCTTCGAGGTTTGATCTGTTGATTTGATTAGGCTTTGTTGTTGCATCGACATGTTGTTATTGAATTGAAAAAAATTTCACTTTTCTGTTGATGATTGGGGAGAGATTGAATGTTGTTATGAGGTTATGTTGAAATATGTAAAAGATGTAATCTGTTGCCTGCATTTGTAGTTTTAGATGGATGATGATGGATTGAATATGAGAAATTAGGGCTATTTTGTTGTCATATTATGTTTAATTGGATAATTTGACGTGTTAGCATGTATTTAATTGCACAAATTTTCTATATTCGCCTTATTATTCAAATCGCGCTGATTAGGTTTTGGTATTGTATTGACATGTTGATATTGAAATGTAAAGAAATTTACTTTTCTGTTGATAATTTAGGGAGTCGAACTAGCTTAGAGATTGAATGATGTTACGTGAATATGCAAAAGATTTAATCTGTATGGTGTGTTTTTCTGCCTGCATTTGTAGTTTCAGATTGACTCAATATTAAAAATTGGGACTTTTTGTTGTCAAGTTGGATTTAATTGAGTTATTGACGTGTTAGCATCTGTTTAAATGAAAAGATCTTCGATATTCGATATGTTATTGCAAATCTCTTTAATTAGGTTTAGTTATTGTATCGACATTTTGATATTGAATCAAGAAGAAATTTACGTTTCTGTTGATGATTTGGGGAACCTAACAGTTGCTAGTTATTTAGAGATTGAATATTATTATGAGGTTATTTTGAAATATGTAAAAGATATAATCTGTATGGTGTGTTTTTTTCTGCCTGCATTGTAGTTTCAGATGGACGATGATGGATTGAATATGCGAAATTGGGGCTATTATGAACCACCTTCATTTAAGGAACACCTTGGTTTGCAACTGATGTCTCCTATAATTGACCCCCGAGACGTCAAACCTTTATCATCTTCACGGGAAAACCCGTTCATAATGAACCCTAACGGGCTGTCTTACCACTACCCTCGCAATTCAATGGTTCCAGAACCACCTGTTCCAATGCACTATTCGAGGGACGGTTGGATACAACGAGAAAGAATCCTTAGTATGTTACCCGGAAACCATAATTTTTCAGTTATTCCTGATAATTCAGCTTCCCAATCAATGCACATGATGCAGCCAGTCGATTGTTCAAAGGAGATGATTCTAGATGATTACGCAACGGGCGTCGGTGGTGGCGGCGGCGGCGGTGGTGACAGTGGCGGCTCTGACGGTGGTCAGTTGAAAAGAACAGCGGCGGCATTGACTACACCTAAACAGCCAAGAGCTAAGAAGCCAAAGAAAGCACCAGCACCACCTTTACCAAAACAAATCGGGAATACCTCTGGTCAACGGTCAAAGTCAATGAAGAGAAGTATGGATGTGGTGATTAACGGAATTGATATGGATATTTCCGGTATCCCAATACCTGTTTGCTCGTGCACCGGGGTCCCACAACAATGTTACAGATGGGGCTGTGGCGGGTGGCAGTCGGCTTGTTGCACAACCACCATATCAATGTATCCACTTCCGATGAGCACCAAACGTCGTGGGGCTCGGATTGCTGGTAGGAAGATGAGTCAAGGTGCGTTTAAGAAGGTTCTGGAGAAACTTGCATCCGAAGGCTATAATTTTGCTAATGCAATTGACTTGAGGGCTCACTGGGCAAAACATGGTACCAACAAGTTTGTCACCATCAGGTAGATCGAAATCCAACCTTGTTTGGTATTAACTTGTATATATGTCTGTAGCCCTTTGCAGAGGTTTACATTGTACCTCTGTTAATCCATGATTTTTCAGAGTCATGATACCCGTTTTTCTAGAGCGTTTAGACATTTGCGGGTCTCGTAACGTTATTTTATTTTTACTAGAAATTATGCAAAATGCTATTTTTCCGGCCTCTGTTACTGGTAGAGAGTTATGATTCTTGAATCACTTTTATTGATCTCTTTTGTTCAGTTATTACTGTTTTTTTGGCATATGTTTCCATTAAATTAAGTTTTATGGTTGACTTTCTTTGACTTTTAGTTGCACCAAGTGTGGCCCAATACAGTTGAACCAGAATTGTTTTGCCTTTAGCTTTATCCTATGCAATAAAATGTTGGATTTGCTTGTGGTTTAACTGTCACTCTATTTCCTTGTCTTCACTTAGAACACATTTGTTGTGTGTGCCTTTAGTAGCATGTTAAAGAATGTGCTTTCTAGTTTGGGGATCTGAGTACATTGTTTAGTTTCAAATTCACCTGGCAACATGTGTTAATTTGGGTCTAATGGGATTTTCTGGGCCAACTTGGGTCGGTATCTATTTTCCTCAAGAGTCATCATAGAAGTGTACCCTTGTTTTACCACCCATAACAGTTGGGAGTGGCTGTCTTTACTGCTATGTGGTGGTAAAGTAAACGTCGTTATGAAAAATAATATAGTGGGTGAACATGAACCTTCTGTGACTCACCGCGATTGACGCCTACCGTCACCATCGTGGGTGCCACCACCGCTTCTACCTCTAATAGTGGGTGAACCTTCTTTTGCCCATAACCCATTTGGTTTGATTTAAGGTGTTTGTTTTGGCCTTAACTTGTTTTGACATATTAAATTACCTGACCTGACAGCTTTGCCGCTCGTAGTTTCTAATATTGAAATTTTGATTCATATAAAGTTGGTTTTTTATTAACCACTGATTAGAGGCATCAATTGTGTTTGGTTGCGTGTTGCAGGTTGACGGGTTAAATTATTCAACACAAACATGACCCATATTATTATTTGCGTCAATACTTCAATCTTAATCCACACACACTTAAAGCCGTATTACTAAAAAATGAGGTGTTAACTGATCCATGTCAAAAATACTAGAGTTAATAACTCGAATGGTCCATGTGGTTTGCATGGGTTTGATGTTGCCCCCCCCCCCCCCCCCCAAAAAAAAAAAAAAACTATTGTATAGATTTTCTAACATTTGTGATCTCTAAAGGTGGACGGCGTTAAATTCTTAGTTAAGTGCGTGTGAAATTATTTATTGACCGTTAATTATAAAAACAAAATTAAAATAATTTTAAAGTTTCAAAATCAAATAGTAGGTTAGTAAAGAAGTTAAATGTATATTAGATAAATGCCATAGTGCCATACCCCCATCCATACTTCTAGCCACCAGTCATCTCCATCATCATCCCTAACCCTTCTTATCCGGTGAATGTGTTTTCCAGCGAACCTTTCATCTCCAGTGAACCTTTCATCCAGGATTGTTCTGATGCTGTTTGCACAACACCAGCCTTGTGTTCGCCAACACTACCACCATCTCGTTTCACAATCAGGGAAGAAGACTCACAACCATCAACATCCACCCAAACTTCATTTAATCTCCCAAAGAGCTTAGGTGGAGAATTATATTGTGCAATTGAGTATGCAAAGCTACTATGCAGATGTTCAAATTTGCACCTTCGATATATTGGAACTTCCTGTAAAACAAGACCTTAGACCGTGATGTATGGTGGGGCGGGGGTTGGGGGGCATGAGTTGACACGTGGAGTTCGACCCCCCCCCCCCCGGGCGGTGAGTGACACGTCCGTGAGGTATGGCGGGGCGTGGCTAGCCCGCGTGGCTTGGCAGTTTATTAAAAAAAACAAAAATTAAAAAATACACACAACATTAAAAAAAAGCCTAAAATTTTATTAAATTCCTAAAAATTATAAAATTCATAAAAATTACAAAAAAACCTAAAAAGGATTACAAAAAAAAAAAAAAAAACCTAGAGCGTTAGGTAAATTTCAAAAAGAGCGAGCTTGTCGAACGGCTTTCGCTCCTTGCCCCGAAACTCAATGTTCGCCACCGCCACCCGGTCTTCGTGGCTTATCTCACCGCTCGGAACGGCTTCGTAGTAGGCTTTGAACCGATCAAGCTTCGGCCGTAGCTCGCGCCATTTATGTTAGCACGCGTTTAAGTTGTGCCGGTCGTTTCCCACGTTATGCCGGTAGCTAGCAAAAGCTTCCGGCCAGTAACGCGTTTCACCAGGCTGTCGGCCCTTCATTGCGTCAACGACGCTCGTGACAAGAGCTAGCTCTTCTTCGTGTGTCCAAGAGGCCATCGATCAAGTGTGTTTGGGTTGGAGTAGCGGGTTCGATCAAGTGTGTTTGGGTTGGGGTAGCGGACAGCCGGTGGGGTTGGGGTTAATATATATAGCGATGTTGGGTGGGTGAACCGCTTGGCTTGGCCAAACGGTTAGAATTTGAAATTTAAATGCCCCGCTATGACCTAGCCAACAAGCGAATAGGAGCCGGCCACATAGGATCGCTAATCCGTGACGTGATGTCGTGGTCACAATCAAATTTAATCCAATTACTACTAATAGCTAGCGGTAAGTGGGTATCGAACACAGGGAGTTTGTGGAATATGTGTTATTTAGAAGTGTATATAAGTTAATTAAGATTAAACTAATTGCGATAAAAGTAAATTCAAGAGTTTGGATTGTTTGATTTTAAAACTAAGATTACTAATTAAATTACGAATTGAGAATTGGTTTTGTAAACAATTTAGAGACCAATGACCATCCTAAGTTTCCGGTTTGCTTTGACGTTCATGCTAATATTCAACTAGAAAGAACCACATAGACATGGTTCATGTGTTATTACTTGTCGTGATGAAAGGGAACTAAGTACTCGGATTCCTAGAACGCGAGGTTGTTACCCGATGACCAATTAATCAATACCCAATCCTAATCCCGCCCATGATATCTCGATTGCCAACGGCACCAAGAACGTATGGTTTAGACTAAGATTAAAATACAAATTAACAATTTACGAACAAGCAAACAACACACCATAATAAACAAACCATCATAGCAAGTCTATTATTCTAGAAATAAGAATCAAAACACAAATGTCTTAGACAAACCTTTAACCTAGGATGATCACCATAAGTTTAGCCACTCATGGCTTGAACAAACATCATAACAAAAGGATTAATGTTCATATGAATCGAAAACACAAACCAATTGTTTAGAATTAAGAAGAAACAGCCAAAATCGCCCCAAGAACTGCTCCAAAACGTCCCACAATGATTGCCGATGGAAAGACACCATAAAACACCTTAAAAGTGGGGAGTTACACTTTTTTCGCAGGCTCCACCGTAAGCTACGGTGGCCACCGTAGCTTACGGTGGCTTAAAATGGTTTACGGTGGATTTAAACTGTCTTACGGCATCAATTTTTGTCAGAGTCTACCGTAAATTACGCTAGCTACCGTAATTTACGGTAGGCTTCAGCAATCAATTTTGTTTTCTTCATAACTTTCTCGTTTCAACTCCGTTTTCTTCATCGTTTTCGCATACGTTCTCGTAATTTCATCCTCTATCATGTTATCTTCTTAATTCTTCAATTCCAAAATTTTATTTTTTTTTCATTTATTCTCCGTCTTTCAATCTACAATCCAGTCGTGTCTATTCGAAACTTTATTTCCATACTTTTAAGCTCCAAATGTACCTGAAACACAAGCAACCGTAGTTATCTAATTCAAGACAATTACATGATCAAATGAGGGATTAACACGTCTTTTAACACACTTAAGGGTTGTCCCATGGACCACCCGTCACATCCCCACACTTAACCGTTGCTTGCCCCAAGCAACCCATTACAAATCATTTCCAAGTGCACAAGCGATCAACATAAATCAAGCATAAACATGTCATCCTTCTACTAGTCTTTTCCTAACACCCAAACAACACACCCCTCACTATGTATCTCCTCTCGGTGACAAGTAAACACTAGCAAAGATACGCTAGACACACAAAAGGCAAACGGGTGATTGCACAACTATATGCTTGTACCTAAATCGGTCCTCCGCCTAACAAGTGATAAAACATGAATGCAAATCAAAGGGACTTTAAGGTTGTAACATGGCTAGGCATACGGGTAGGAAATGGAAATATATATGTAGTAGCGAAGGACTTAACCCGGTCTTTTTATTACATAAAGAAACAAACAAAACAAAACAAAGACTTTTATATACAAAACAACTCATACATCATTTTTTTCATTTTTTTGCTTTTTCACATTTTTTTTCTTTTCTTTTCTTCTCAACATAGAGGAACATCCAACATAACATAACTAAACACAGCTATAACAACTACTAACACTACAAGACCGGGTCAAATCGGGTAATTTTTTTTTTTGGAAACTAGGTAAGGGTTTACAAATGATTGGCTTTCGGCACAAAATGGGCAACTAATTGTCCAAACCCCCGCCCCTCTCACTACCAAGCTCATATATATAATTTATGAGGTCCAACCTCCCAAATCCCACACTCGCACACACTAAGATGAGGCTACCTAAATGCCCTTATCCTTTCTACATTCATGTTTAACTAAGGCCACAAAACGAATTCAAGCACAAGTTCTAATGCATCCTCATCCTTTGCCACTCTCATCAAAGACAATCATTATTTATTTACAATTGTGGCTTCAACTCTCACCAAGAAAAAGGGTAATTAAGGGTTGCCGGTGTGTCACTCGGGGTAGTACAAGGTGTTCAAATTCTAATAATGTTTCACTTGATTTAAAATTTTTTTAAAACCATCAAATTTTCCCCTCATCCCCACACTTGGGATACATTGACCCCAATGTATGGTTTTGGGAAGAAGTGATCGCTAAAACCATTCAACATCAACCAAAAGCTTAAAATCTCAAACCCCAAATTTCTTTTGTTTTTAACATAAAGCAAACGAACTAACTACCAATATTTCAAAGCTAAAGAACATAACAAGACTAAGGAAAGAGTACATTGACTTGGTGAAGTTTGCCACAACAGATGTTGTAGATAATCCGACTTCCTATCACCACCTTCACCCAAATATCCGCACATCTTCCCCACACTTGAATGTCGCCATGGCCCTGAATCATAGAAAGATAAAAACAACAAGATCAATATAAAACCCTGGGTTGCCTCCCGAGCAGCGCTAAGTTTCGAGTCTTCAGCCAGACCGTGCCACCCCCATTTATGGTGGCTCAAAGAATTGGTTCCTATCACCTCCCCCACTGTAGCTTGTCATTGGTTGAAATGCATCCAGCAAATGTCCATTCGGTGGATAGTCAACTACATACCTGCTCGAACCCTCATACTTCTTTTCACACCTCGGTGGTTTGTTTTTATTCTTTGATGCACACTTTTCATATGGTCACTAGACTCTCTACCCTTCTCTTCAATAGATTCATAACTAATCTCCCTAGTATGAACATCAAAGTACAACTTACGGTTCTTTCCGGTCATAGTAATGATCCCGTCTCTACAGTTGATTTGAGCATGTGTTGTATAAAGAAACGGTCGACCTAAAATTACCCTTTGTTGTGATGCCAGTTTGGTAGAAGCATAATCGAAGACCAGAAAATCCACCGGATAGTCGAATTCTCCAAACCGAATCATAACATTCTTAACTATTCCCCGTGGACGCCTCCAACTCTCATCCGCCAAACTCACCATGGTGTCTATATCTTCGAGCGGATCAAAATCATACATGTCATATAGATCACCTGGTAATACACTCATGCTCGCCCCGTAGTCCAATAATGCGTGAGGGATTTTAATTTTCCCACACGGATAGGCACGATTGGTGCTCCATGTTCTTTATCATTCTCACCATCGGTGTCCTTCCCTATACCTGTATTTATTTGACACGAAGAGGTTAGAAATTTTTCATTAAATTCGGTACTAGGAACGGTGCTTACCACATTGATATTAACGCTTTTTATGTTCTTGGGATTTGTCACCGTGTCACTTGGTAGCTGGCCTTTTGCTTTCTTCAACATCGCCACTTCACTCGCAAGTTGACCCATTTGGGCGGTCAACGATTGAATAGCTTTGTCACGGATTTCATCTTTTTGCATACGAACCTCATCCAGCTGATTTCTTCGTTGCATCTCCATTTGCATACCTTTCAACATCTCCATGACCTCATTTCCACCCGAAGAGCCTTGACCTAAAGACCCACCATGCACTTGACCCGTTTGATATTGCCTTTGAAATCCTTGGTTTCCTTGGAAGTTCGGGTTGACTTGATTTAACGGATTCCCGTATCTAAAGTTTGGGTGATTTCGTAAACCGAGGTGGTAAGTATTGGAATTCATGTTGTAATTTCTACCACCCCCTCCTTGCCTTTGCAAAGCATTCACCTCCTCATATTGCCCTTCCACTCCTTGGCAATTTTCAGCCGCATGCCCTATCTCATTACAAATTGCACAAACATCATAAATTTGATTAGAAGTTTGAACATTACCATCGTCTACCGCGTGCACTTCAGTTCGGGTAATGGCCGGTCGTGCTCTCCTTGATGCTTGAGCTTTTCTCTTTGATGTGACCGCCATTTGCTCCAAAAATTCCCAATCGTCATGCTCGTAATTTGTGGCAAAAGTGCCATTGGTGATAGACATTAAATCGCGAACATCTTCGGCACATAACCCCTCATGAAAAACATTCATCAACTCCCATAACTCTATCCCATGATGAGGGCAATTCTTTATCATCATGTTAAACCTCTCGAATGCTTCATGAAACATTTCACCCGTTTGTTGTTGAAAACTTCTCAAACCTTTTCTAGCATCATTTGTCTTTTGAGCGGTATAAAATTCATCCAAAAAGATTTGTTGCATTTCCGCCCATGTATAAATTGATGCCGAAGGTAATGTATAGAACCACTTTTTCGCCTTATCTTCTAAGGAAAATTGGAATAACACCAATTTGACATCGTCGGCCGAAAATCCTTGTCCCCCAATAGTGTTGCAAATCGAATCATAAGCCTCCAAATGAAAATAAGGCTCCTCCGTTACTAGACCCTTATATTTTGGCAAACTTTGTAACGAATTGGTTCGAACTTCGAACGTCCTCCCTTGGTCATTGTGAGGAATAACTACCGGTGAAGGATTATGAGTAATCACCGGTCTAAAATGTGATTCAATACCTCTAGCATGTTCTCGAAGATGTCTTCTTGGCACACCCAAACGAACTCTTGGACGTATGGACCTATTGGTCTTTGAACTTGCATGTGTGGAGGCCCAAATTGTTGTGGAGGTGGTTGAAATCTCGGTCCCACATGAGGTTGTTGAACACGTCTTTACACCGGTGGACCTTGTGGTAGCAATTGTAGAGGTATAATTTGTTGTTGAGGAATCCCACCAACACTTGACATCCTTTGATTTTGACTTTGAACATAGGCATACTCCCCTTGATCTCCATCACCCCCATACATGTATCCTTCTTCATCATAACTGTCACACCCCGATTTCCACGTGTATCACCGGTGGGCCCGGTGGGGGATTACCGTGACGTAGTTGGCAACAATATAGTCAAACCACACAATATTTAAATGCACAGCGGAAGCATAAAGATAAATATATTTCAACTATTGAATGTAATATCCAAGTATCACAATCGTCGAAATATAATCCACATGGGACCAAAATAAGATAGAAAATAATTGTTCAACAGATATTGGCATCCAAAGCTTGCGAGACTCTAAACGATGCTAAGAAGTGGCCAGCCTATTACGAGTAGAACCTGCATTAATCTTTTGGGGAAAATACGTCAGTTTACACTGGTAAATACATTCAACCGACACTTTTGTAAAAATGTTTAATAAAATTGATTTGAGTGCACATGGCACAAACTCTTTATAACTTGGGATAATTTATAATTAAATCTTGTAAAAGAATTACATGTTCACTATGCGTTCGGTCGCCCGGGTCGTGCCGGGTTTAAGGTTAATAGACACGCCACAAAGCATAAAGCCGTGGCGGGAAAACCAACGGTTATACCTTTAATTAATATAGACACATTGCCGGGTGTACGCCTACACCCGCGTGTCGGGGTCGTGGCCATTTCGTAAAATGATGCCAAGGATATCCGGGACATGGTCATTAAGCTCCCAAAGGCGTAAAGCCAACAAAACGTATTTAAACGGGCCGATTAAATTATTCAATTAACCACCATATGATGGAAGATTTAATGCCCGACCAAGCGGTAATTTATATACCGTAACCCAAGCCCGTATAGGGAAAATAAGTTAAAAGTATTTACCTGAGCAAGTAATATCCTTAATAAACAAATGCAAGTTTCTTTTACTGGTCTCCTATTCTGGAACGAAGGTTTAAACAACCTATTAGAATCCTAACGGGTCTTTAATTTAGCCTTAGCTTAGACCGGTCAGTTTCAAAGGATAATTACGGTTTAATCGCGTGAAAGGCGAAAACCGGGAATGGAATGTGGTTTGGACCCAACACGTTTAAAGACTTGTTTTATATGGGTAATATAACCACACTCTGGATTTTGAGGTCAAAACAATAAGGTTTGACCCGTTTCGGCTAGTTTATGTAAACTAGTTACATAAACCGAACCGTGCGCGCAAAAGGCGTAACGGGTAACCGTAAGAGTCCTACACAAGTTTCCTAAGTCAATATGCTTTAAATAGGTTGTGGTATCAGTAGGATACCTTCCATAATGCCCGTAACGAGTTTAAATCCATTATTTGCCCCGTAGGGATATTTTGGTCATTTTAAAGATTATAAGAGAGGTTTCTGAGTTCTACAGGAAATCTGAGTTTTCTGAATAGTTTATAAAGTCCAAAACACTCTATTTATTATTTAAAATCAGTAGCAACTGGAATTCGGTCAAAATACCTTGTAGAACTCAAGTTATGCTCGAAAAGGGTATATTCGGTATTTACCGAACTGATGCCATAACCGCAGGTTATGAGCAGGTTAAAAATAATTAAAAATCTTTAAAAATCTCAAAATATTATTTTACATCAGTGTGTAAAAGGTTTGGTGTCGAAATTTGGGTTTAGATAGGCTTTACGCTAAATGCGCCGTTTTATTACTAAAGTTTCCGTAATTGCGCTATTTAGCACAACTCCTATTCTAGACCTCGGATTGACGTGAAATTTTAGGTACATGCTTAGAAATCAGTAACTAAGGTTTTTGTCCGTTCACATGTCCAAAATTCTCGTTTTAAAGTGAAAAGGGCGTTATGGTCAACTTTTAAGCATTTAACGGAAATGTCCTAAAGACTCGGACAAACAACGAACCGGTCACAGAGGGTTATACCATCATGTAACCTGGTCCTAAGAGAGTCCTAAGGCATATCTAAATTATACCAAAACGGGTCAGAACTAAAGTCAAAGCAAAAGTCAAAGTTTTGCGACTTTCGGTTCCGAACCGGGTCAAAACAGTAAATGGTCGGATCAAACAAGCTTAGACTAGTTAATATACTTATTATCATGTTATATGAGTGTTAAAACAGGTTACACGCTATCTACATTACCGATTATGCATAGTCTCGCAAAATAGCATTCTGTTGACTTTTTTCTAAGCAAGTTTGACTCGACATTCGGACTAGTTAGAGTGGGAATCAGAGGGTGCCCTTTTAGGGGTTTAAAGCCCACATGATTACCAACATATAACTACCTTTGATTCGATAAACCACTGGACCATTCGTGATTTATCGTAAAGTCAATCGTTAATTACGACGGATTGACTTTTAAGCTAAAACTATGTAAAAACTAAACCACAAAGGGTTAGGCATACTTACAGAAGCTTGGTGCACGACCAGAGATGATAGAAGAGTGTTCTTGAGCTCCAAAAGTGATCAAGAAAGCAGGTTTGAGGTGTGGTTACAATGTGCACAACTTATGGCCTTTTATAGTGAAAATGGAAGCACAAGATCATCACAACTAAGGCTACAAGGGTTCCTTGATCATCAACATATGTCCCTGGGTGCTAGGGGTCGTTTAGGGGGCGCCCATGCTGCCATAATTGCGTTCTAAGGCGGTTAAAATAGCAAACAGTGAACCTGTCCCCGAATTCTGCATCTGGCGCCTTGACGCGGCCCGCGTGAAGGATCAGGCTTCCCTTACGCGGGTCGCCTGTATCCTGTTGTCAGCAAGCGAATCTGCACCTGGCTCGCGGCCCGCGTAAGATCACTTGCATCTCTAACGCGGGTCGCCTGAGACTTGATTTTCAAGATTTTCAAATCTTTTGCCATTATTGCCCTGGCCTTTCGGTTTCGAAGGGGTAACTTTGCGTTTTGGGCCTCGTTTATTTACGAATAAGGGCCTCGTGACTTTTACCCGCGCCGTTAAGTCCCCGGTTAGTCTAATTACTATCCGAAAAGCCCTAACTTTCATTGTTGACGCTTCTAACCCCTCGCATACGAAATTGATCATAACTTTCTCGTTTTAAAACGGAACTTCGCGAAATTTATATCGTATACTCTAGTGAGCGTAATTTACTGTTACAAAGCCTCGGGTGTGTTAAAGGGTCACTCAGAGGTATAACTTAAACATGTTGACACAATTAACCCCTGTAGTTTGTAATCTCTCACTTTCTTCCGCATTTCGTTCCGTACGATCCATGATTTATCCATTTGAAGGTACGAGCATTATTTAGGGTTACTGTATAGTATATTTATCCCTCGTTGACATTTTTAACCCTCGAATTTACATACTTTCAATGTTTGTCAACTTTAGTCCTTTATTTAGTATTTAACACCACGTGTAAACTTAAGACACGTGTCAATACTTTATTGGACGCAAAATTTCGAGGTGTTACATCCTCACCCCCTTTAAAGAAATCTCAACCTCGAGATTTATTGGAATAGATGGGGGTACTTCTCCTTCATCGTGGACTATACCTCCCACGTGTATTCGGGACCTCTACGGGCATCCCATTTCACCTTCACAATCGGTATGTAGTTATGTACTTCCTGCGAAGTTTCTTAACCTGTCGATCCTCGATCGACACAGGTTTCTCAACGAACTTTAAGCTCTCGTCGATATGTACATCTGTATGTGGTATAACCAGTGATTCGTCAGCGAAACACTTCTTCAAGTTACAGATGTGAAACACATTGTGGATACCACTGAGCTCCTCCGGTAAGTTTAATTTGTAGGCAACCGATCCGACACGTTCGATTACCTCGAAAGGTCCAATATATCTCGGGCTTAGTTTGCCTTTCTTACCAAATCGCATCACCCCCTTCCAGGGTGATACCTTAAGTAAAACCTTGTCGCCTACTTCGAAATTGAAAGGCTTACGCTTCAAATCTGCGTAGCTTTTCTGCCTATCTCGGGCAGCTTTCAATCGATCGTGAATTTGGACAATCTTGTCCGTTGTTTCAAATATTATATCAGGTCCTGTCACCTGGACATCTCCAACTTCTGCCCAACATACGGGCGTTCTACATTTTCTACCATATAGGGCTTCAAAAGGTGCAGCCTTAATACTGGTATGGTAGCTGTTGTTATAGGAGAATTCGACCAATGGTAGGTGGTTATCCAAACTACCACCTAAGTCGATTGCACCACGAAGCATGTCTTCTAACGTTTGGATTGTACGCTCACTCTGTCCATCTGTCTGAGGGTGGTAAGCCGTACTGAAATTCAAACGTGAACCCAAAGATTGTTGGAAGCTTCTCCAGAAGTGTGATGTGTATCTGGTATCTCTATCAGAGATGATAGACACAGGTACTCCATGAAGGGCTACAATCTTGTCTACAAACAACTGGGCTAATATATCGGAGCTATGAGTCTCCTTTATGGGTAGGAAATGTGCTGACTTGGTCAGTCTTTCAACTATTACCCATATTGTATCGTTTCCCTTCTTTGTCCTTGGTAACTTGGTGATGAAATCCATCGTCACCATTTCCCATTTCCACTCGGGAAGTTCAGGCTGTTGTAGCAAGCCTAACGGCTTTTGATGCTCGGCTTTTACTTGTGCACAAGTCAAGCACTTTGCTACATAGGTGGCTATAGACTTTTTCAAGCCTATCCACCAAAAATTTGCCTTTAAGTCCTGGTACATTTTATCAGCACCAGGATGAACGGAATATCGGGAACTGTGGGCTTCCTGAAGGATAATGTCACGAATACCTCCATAAACAGGAACCCATATCCTCCCATTCAATCTCAGAATTCCGTCTTTGCCATAAGATAACTGCTCCTCAGTTACCCCTAGCTTTTCGTTTGGATAGTTAGCTTCTAACACAGCTTCTTTCTGTGCAGTTAACAATTGTTCATTCAGACTGTTCTTGATTTCAATGCTTTTGGCATTGATCCTTTTTGGCTTCACCCTTTCTTTCCTGCTCAAGGCATCTGCGACTACATTGGCCTTGCCTGGATGGTATCTTATTTCACAGTCATAGTCGTTCAGAGTTTCCATCCAACGTCGATGCCTCATATTCATATCTTTCTGATTGAACAGATGCTGAAGGCTTTTGTGATCAGAATAGATCACAAATTTAATGCCATAAAGGTAATGCCTCCAAAGTTTTAGTGCAAATACAACGGCACCCAATTCCAAGTCATGGGTGGTGTAGTTCTTTTCATGCACTTTCAATTGTCACGAAGCATAGGCAATCACCTTGCCCCTCTGCATAAGCACACAACCCATACCGGTGTGCGATGCATCACAATATACGACAAATTTGTCACACCCTGACTTTTGCGGAAGCGTGTGCGTGTGACTTGATCAGTTTTCATTGCATTCGATTATAACAAACAACTATATGATTAATATGATGTTCATCCATTCAAAAGTTTAAAACATCACAATCACAAGTCATTTAAGTTTCAATCAACATGACCTCCGGTTAAGTTACAAACCAACAAAAGCGGATGACATCTAAACTTGAAATTTACATCATGAAAACAACGCCCGCGCCCAAGATCCATCTTGTTCCTGAAACACATGTAATTTTGAAAACATCAACAAAAGTTGAGCGAGTTCATGCGTTTTGTATGAGTTCCAATAAACTTGTAAACATTTGAGAGATTCCTTTGAAAACAGGTATGTAAAGCGTCTATGA
Organism: Helianthus annuus; assembly: GCF_002127325.2. Taxonomy (NCBI): domain Eukaryota; kingdom Viridiplantae; phylum Streptophyta; class Magnoliopsida; order Asterales; family Asteraceae; genus Helianthus; species Helianthus annuus. The sequence goes on along the minus strand of NC_035447.2, from coordinate 36,373,506 downwards.
ACAGATCAATTAATGTTTTGCAAGAACATTAATATATGTGAAGACATAGGGAGTACCCAACCCGAGTGGGCTATTATTAGTGTCGAATCCCCTCGACTGTGTCGAATCCCCTCGACTGTATCAAATCACCTTGACTGTGTCAAATCACCTTGACTGTGTCAAATCACCTTGACTGTGTCAAATCACCTTGACTGTTGTCGAATCACCTCGACTGGGACACAAAAGCACTCTAAGTAGTCACAAATGGACCATGAGTGGGGCTCGGCCGTACCCGTTAGATCTAACCTTTGTCCATGTTTCTTATGAGAGTTATTGGCATTTCAGTTTCAGCCTATGCTCACATGATCTAATAGTTCATTTCATAGCCAAATCATACCATTTAAACATATGTAACATGTATTTCACCCCCGAGAGTTATAAATCCGAAAACAGTTAAGAGAATAGGGGGACATGAACTCACAGCTTTGCGTTCCTGAGAGAGAGAGATATTCTAGCAACGTGTTCCGTAAACGCGAGTCAACCTACAAGGGTTCTAACTCATTAGACACGTCGGTCTTTCCTAGACCTTGTACTCGTTGTTCATCTTGAACGTTTATTATTTTCGTTTAATTGTGGAACACTTGTGTGTTTTAATAATATGTTGGCATTTGTTTCTTGCATAACTTAATTCGAGACTTTATATTGGTTACACAAATATAAGCATATATCTTTTATGGATTCAAGTGTTAAAAATATTTATTTTTAACTTCGTAAATACGTTGTCGTACGTATACGACATACTTGTGAGAGTACACTTCAACAAGTGTAAGTAAGTACATCATCATGTACTTGAGTCTTTTATACACATACGTGTCCCGTATTTATACGTGTATTTGTGTGTTCTATACGTGTACGTATACCATATTTATACGTGTAGGTACACCGTGTTATATGTGTATATACCGTATTTATACATGTATTATTACAATGTATAATTATAAAAATATACATGCATTTTACATTGGGTCTAGCCCATAATTTAGTGTCATTGGGCCTAGCCCACATTTATGTTATGTAAGTGGGCTTTAGCCCAATTTATTATATCCCCGTGTTGAAAGTGTCCATTTGTCGTCCGCAATGAGTGCACGCTTCGTGCCAATACGTGGAGGTGTTCGATGTCGGTGGCGACGCGTTTCATTCGGTGGAGCGTTTATTGTGTTTATGTTGCGTCGGTTCCAACATATATATAGTCTTGTTATTACTTATGGTTAAAATTAGTTTTGTTCGGTGTCCGTTCGTCCGCATTTCATTGTCCGTTTATTTGTTTTAACCACAATATATATGGAACCTCATGTGTATAAGTTTGGTGTATTTTCCAAGTGTAGTGTATTTTTATATTTGGTATGTATTCTTCCTATCATTAATACATACACACATTATACAAGTAACATATGCCAAATAGAGTATTTTAACATATGTAAATACAATTTTGTCAAAAATTATATTTATTGTTTTATTTATAAACTTTACCCCCTTTATGTTATAAAAATTTCTTTTTGAGTTAATAAAAACTCTTGGGTGGTTAAGACTTAACCATCGTCATTAGAGTTTGTCTAATCATGATTAGGGTTGCTAATCACAATTAAGGTTGCTAATCACGATTAACCATGCTAATCACCCCGTTAATTACATTTTAATCGCGATTAATATTTTAGAAAATTTCGCCATAGTTTCCCCTAAACTATGGCGTTTTCCCATGTTTTTAAAACGCGTTTTTAAGCATGTTTAGCACCCTTAATCAATCCAAACTAAGTTTCATTTCATCACTTAGCATGAATAATCCTACTTTTAACATCCTCATTTCCATGAACTTTCTATATATTTTTAAACACACTTTTAAAAATATATGGTGACATTTTTATGTTTATTTTAACAAGATCCAAAAAAAAAAAAAAAACATATTATTTCTTAAGAACTTCCATGTTGTTCTTCCTTTTAAACAACTTGTTTAAACCACTTTTTAAGATGCTCTTAGTGAAAATTATGGTTTTAATTTATATAAAAGTCACATATAAGTTGTAACTCATTTTAAATCGTAGTAAAGTTCATGGATCATGAGATGAGTGATCTTGTCCAGATTTAAACATCAAAATG